>NC_091168.1:34776772-35116772 GCF_040958095.1 Procambarus clarkii | reverse complement strand
TGTGTGTGTGTGTGTGTGTGTGTGTGTGTGTGTGTGTGTGTGTGTGTGTGTGGGTGTGTGTGTGTGTGTGTGTGTGTGTGTGTGTGTGTGTGTGTGTGTGTGTGTGTGTGTGTGTGTGTGTGTGTGTGGTGTGTGTGTGTGTGTGTGTGTGTGTCTGTGTGTGTGTGTGTGTGTGTGTGTGTGTGTGTGTGTGTGTGTGTGGGTGTGTGTGTGTGTGTGTGTGTGTGTGTGTGTGTGGTGTGTGTGTGTGTGTGTGTGTGTGTGTGTGTGTGTGTGTGTGTGTGTGTGTGTGTGTGTGTGTGTGTGTGTGTGTGTGTGTGTGTGTGTGTGTGTGTGTGGGTGTGTGTGTGTGTGTGTGTGTGTGTGTGTGTGTGTGTGTGTGTGTGTGTGTGTGGGTGTGTGTGTGTGTGTGTGTGTGTGTGTGTGTGTGTGTGTGTGTGTGTGTGTGTGTGTGTGTGTGTGTGTGTGTGTGTGTGTGTGTGGGTGTGTGTGTGTGTGTGTGTGTGTGTGTGTGTGTGTGTGTGTGTGTGGGTGTGGGTGTGTGTGTGTGTGTGTGTGTGTGTGTGTCTGTGTGTGTGTGTGTGTGTGTGTGTGTGTGTGTGTGTGTTGTGTGTGTGTGTGTGTGTGGGTGTGTGTGTGTGTGTGTGTGTGTGTGTGTGTGTGTGTGTGTGTGTCTGTGTGTGTGTGTGTGTGTGTGTGTGTGTGTGTGTGTATGTGTGTGTGTCTGTGTGTGTGTGTGTGTGTGTGTGTGTCTGTGTGTGTGTGTGTGTGTGTGTGTGTGTGTGTGTGTGTGTGTGTCTGTGTGTGTGTGTGTGTGTGTGTGTGTGTGTGTGTGTGTGTGTGTGTGTGTGTGTGTGTGTGTGTGTGTGTGTGTGTGTGTGTGTGTGTGTGTGTGTGTGTGTGGGTGTGTGTGGTGTGTGTGTGTGTGTGTGTGTGTGTGTGTGTGTGTGTGTGTGTGTGTGTGTGTGTGTGTGTGTGTGTGTATACGAGAAAAAAAATTGTTAGTAGTAGTGAGTAACAGTTGATTGATTGACAGTTGAGAGGCGGGCGGAAAGAGCAGAGCTCAACCTCCGCAAGCACAACTAGGTGAGTACACAATACAAGTGCGTGTGTGTGTGTGAGTGCGTCGCCACCTTCCACAAAGTGTGTACATCAATAACACTCTCTACGCCCCAGTGACCGCCATCACCTCTTTCGTCAGGCAGACACGCGCCCCCACCTCCACCCAACATGTCGTACTGTACCTTGCCACCGCGATACTAGGTAGATAAACACACGCTCATACGTCAGGCAGACGCACACACTGCTGCCTCTACCCAACGTGTTGTACTGCACCTCCCACAATACTAGGCAAGTATATACACCGTCAGATTTTATATATATATATATATATATATATATATATATATATATATATATATATATATATATATATATATATATATATATATATATATATATATATATATGCGAACAATCCTGAATGGTCCCCAGGACTATATGCAACTGAAAACTCACACCCCAGAAGTGACTCGAACCCATACTGCCAGGAGCACTCTGCTGGTGTACAGGATCCCTTAACCGCTCGACCAATACGACCAGACAAAAGAGGATGGTAGTCGAGGCTATTTCCATCCCCCCCGCCGGCACTCGGTTGGTAATCTTGGGCATAGTATTTTATCAAATCTCCTTATTCTTTGGGGCACACGTGAGGAACACAAATGCGAACAAGCCTGAATGGTCCCCCAGGCATATGTGCCTGGGGGACTATTCAGGCTTGTTCGCATTTGTGTTCTTCACGTGTCTCCATATATATATATATGGATGAGTTTGGGGATCAGGAGCTGGGATATAAGGACAAAGAGCTATGATATGGGAACAAGGGGGTTGGGATATGAGAACAAAGAGCTATGATATGGGAACAAGGGGGTTGGGATATGAGGACAAGGTCAAGGACGAGGATATGAGGTCCCCCCTGGTGAAGGTCAGGGAGGAATATATTCACCAGGGTCTACCCTGGTGAAGGTCGCGAAGGACCTGCAGTGATGGCGCTAAACTTCCATGGCAATTGTGTTGTTAAGGACAGCCGGGGACGGCGACATGCTCGAAACGTGTTTCAGACGTGTTCGAGGCGGGTTCGAAACGTGATGGATATGTTTGTTTTCTTCAGACGAGTGCGAAATTTGTGTGAGACTTGCTCGAAATGTTTTTCAAGACCTTTTAGAAACATATTTAAGAGGAGTTCGAAACGTATCGGACTCGAGATTTGATCGAGGCGAGATCGAACCGGGTTAGAAGTGAGTTCAAAACATGTTAACGATGAGATCGAAACGTGTTCGAAACGTGTTCGAAACGTGCTTGTGAAGGGTTTGCTGGACACCTTCACTGCGAGGTGTAACCCCCATAGTCCTGGACAATAGTCTGGACTAGAGCAAACGTGCTGATTATTCAGTAAGCTGTAGCCTTAATAACCGTCCAGAGGCTGACAGGTCTCAAACCTTATCAAGCCATAGGATTAACTTTGATAACTTTGTTCCTTCCTTTATTACGTTGATCCTGCGTTTAAAACGTTGATCCTTCCTTCATTACGTTGATCCTACGCTTATTACGTTGATCCTACGCTTATTACGTTGATCCTACGTTTATTACCTTGATCCTACGCTTATTACGTTAATCCTACGTTTATTACGCTGATCCTACGTTTATTACGTTAATCCTACGTTTATTACGTTAATCCTACGTTTATTACGTTAATCCTACGTTTATTACGTTAATCCTACGTTTATTACGTTAATCCTACGTTTATTACGTTAATCCTACGTTCATTTCCCTTGATCCTACGTTTAATACGTTGATCCTACGTTTATTAAACGTTACTTGAGCGTAGTAAAGCCTTCTGGGAATACGGGAATGATTAGGTTGAACTTATCCCGAGACTCGTGAAGGGTCGCCCTGTTGAGTGGTCCGCCCTGTTGAGTGGTCGCCCTGTTGAGTGGTCGCCCTGTTGAGTGGACGCCCTGTTGAGTGGTCGCCCTGTTGAGTGGTCGCCCTGTTGAGTGGTCGCCCTGTTGAGTGGTCGCCCTGTTGAGTGGTCGCCCTGTTGAGTGGTCGCCCTGTTGAGTGGTCCGCCCTGTTGAGTGGTCGCCCTGTTGAGTGATCCGCCCTGTTGAGTGGTCGCCCTGTTGAGTGGTCGCCCTGTTGAGTGGTCGCCCTGTTGAGTGGTCGCCCTGTTGAGTGGTCGCCCTGTTGAGTGGTCGCCCTGTTGAGTGGTCGCCCTGTTGAGTGGACGCCCTGTTGAGTGGTCCGCCCTGTTGAGTGGTCGCCCTGTTGAGTGGTCGCCCTGTTGAGTGGTCCGCCCTGTTGAGTGGTCGCCCCTGTTGAGTGGTCGCCCTGTTGAGTGGTCGCCCTGTTGAGTGGTCGCCCTGTTGAGTGGTCCGCCCTGTTGAGTGGACGCCCTGTTGAGTGGTCCGCCCTGTTGAGTGGTCGCCCTGTTGAGTGGTCGCCCTGTTGAGTGGTCCGCCCTGTTGAGTGGTCGCCCTGTTGAGTGATCCGCCCTGTTGAGTGGTCGCCCTGTTGAGTGGTCGCCCTGTTGAGTGGTCGCCCTGTTGAGTGGTCGCCCTGTTGAGTGGTCGCCCTGTTGAGTGGTCCGCCCTGTTGAGTGGACGCCCTGTTGAGTGGTCCGCCCTGTTGAGTGGTCCGCCCTGTTGAGTGGTCGCCCTGTTGAGTGATCCGCCCTGTTGAGTGGTCGCCCTGTTGAGTGGTCGCCCTGTTGAGTGGTCCGCCCTGTTGAGTGGTCGCCCTGTTGAGTGATCCGCCCTGTTGAGTGGTCGCCCTGTTGAGTGGTCGCCCTGTTGAGTGGTCGCCCTGTTGAGTGGTCGCCCTGTTGAGTGGTCGCCCTGTTGAGTGGTCGCCCTGTTGAGTGGTCCGCCCTGTTGAGTGGTCGCCCTGTTGAGTGGTCGCCCTGTTGAGTGGTCGCCCTGTTGAGTGGTCGCCCTGTTGAGTGGTCCGCCCTGTTGAGTGGTCGCCCTGTTGAGTGGTCGCCCTGTTGAGTGGACGCCCTGTTGAGTGATCCGCCCTGTTGAGTGGTCGCCCTGTTGAGTGATCCGCCCTGTTGAGTGGTCGCCCTGTTGAGTGGTCGCCCTGTTGAGTGGTCGCCCTGTTGAGTGGTCGCCCTGTTGAGTGATCCGCCCTGTTGAGTGGTCGCCCTGTTGAGTGGTCGCCCTGTTGAGTGGTCGCCCTGTTGAGTGGTCGCCCTGTTGAGTGGTCGCCCTGTTGAGTGATCCGCCCTGTTGAGTGGTCGCCCTGTTGAGTGGTCGCCCTGTTGAGTGGTCGCCCTGTTGAGTGGTCGCCCTGTTGAGTGGTCCGCCCTGTTGAGTGGTCGCCCTGTTGAGTGGTCGCCCTGTTGAGTGGTCGCCCTGTTGAGTGGACGCCCTGTTGAGTGATCCGCCCTGTTGAGTGGTCGCCCTGTTGAGTGGTCCGCCCTGTTGAGTGGTCGCCCTGTTGAGTGGTCGCCCTGTTGAGTGGTCGCCCTGTTGAGTGGTCGCCCTGTTGAGTGGTCGCCCTGTTGAGTGGTCGCCCTGTTGAGTGGTCGCGGGGGACCGGGTCTCTGCGTTAATTAATGATGCCGTTGTTCGTATTGACCTCGCTTTGCGCCGCGTGTTTCTCTCTCGTTTACGGCCGCTTCCGTTGTTCGAATGTTTCTCGGTCACGTTCTGCGTTGTTTTGGCGCGGCTCTGGCCACAGGGAGTCAGGGTTACTTGTTCGAACAACGTTAAGTCAACAGAGAATCAACGTTACTTGTTCGAACAACGTTAAGTCAACAGAGAATCAACGTTACTTGTTCGAAAAACATTTAGTCAATAGAAAATTAACGTTGATAACGTTGGTTCTACGTTAATTAAACGTTACTGGAGCCGGTCGGCCGAGCGGACAGCACGCTGGACTTGTGATCCTGTGGTCCTGGGTTCGATCCCAGGCGCCGGCGAGAAACAATGGGCAGAGTTTCTTTCACCCTACGCCCCTGTTACCGAGAAGTAAAATAGGTACCTGGGTGTTAGTCAGCTGTCACGGGCTGCTTCTTGGGAGTGGAGGCCTGGTCGAGGACCGGGCCGCGGAGACACTAAAGCCCCGAAATCATCTCAAGATAACCTCAAGATCTCAAGATAACACCCCCCGCCCCTAGCTACACCTCGCCTCGGGTTTAATACACAACGTAATAACAACGTAACATTAACAATGTTTAACAACGTCGAGGTAACGTTGAGGGTGCCCCACTGTGCCCAGTATTCAACGTCGATTCAACACTTCTCCTCTTTCTTCTTGGATGGGGGGGGATGGGATTCGAACCCCCCCCCCACTTTCCCGCCTCCTCCGGCAGCCATCACACAGCCCCACCTACCAACCATATCAGGGAACACTTATCAGGCTGAGAGCATTGTTGGTTGGCGTCTATCTATCTATCGTGTTGGTGTCGTCAATCTGTCTATCGTGTTGGTGTCGTCAATCTGTCTATTGTGTTGGCGTCGTCAATCTGTCTATCGTGTTGGCGTCGTCAATCTGTCTATCGTGTTGGCGTCGTCAATCTATCTATTGTGTTGGTGTCGTCAGTCTATCTATTGTGTTGGTGTCGTCAATCTGTCTATTGTGTTGGTGTCGTCAATCTATTTATTGTGTTGGTGTCGTCAATCTGTCTATTGTGTTGGTGTCGTCAATCTATTTATTGTGTTGGTGTCGTCAATCTGTCTATTGTGTTGGTGTCGTCAATCTGTCTATTGTGTTGGTGTCGTCTATCTATCTATTGTGTTGGCGTCGTCAATCTATCTATTGTGTTGGCGTCGTCAATCTGTCTATTGTGTTGGTGTCGTCAATCTATCTATTGTGTTGGTGTCGTCAATCTATCTATTGTGTTGGTGTCGTCAATCTGTCTATTGTGTTGGTGTCGTCTATCTATCTATTGTGTTGGCGTCGTCAATCTGTCTATTGTGTTGGTGTCGTCAGTCTATCTATTGTGTTGGTGTCGTCAATCTATCTATTGTGTTGGTGTCGTCAATCTGTCTATTGTGTTGGTGTCGTCTATCTATCTATTGTGTTGGCGTCGTCAATCTGTCTATTGTGTTGGCGTCGTCAGTCTGTCTATTGTGTTGGTGTCGTCAATCTGTCTATTGTGTTGGTGTCGTCAATCTATTTATTGTGTTGGTGTCGTCAATCTGTCTATTGTGTTGGCGTCGTCAATCTGTCTATTGTGTTGGTGTCGTCAATCTGTCTATTGTGTTGGTGTCGTCAATCTGTCTATTGTGTTGGCGTCGTCAATCTGTCTATTGTGTTGGTTGGCGTCAATCTGTCTATTGTGTTGGCGTCGTCAATCTGTCTATCGTGTTGGTGTCGTCAATCTGTCTATCGTGTTGGCGTCGTCAATCTGTCTATTGTGTTGGCGTCGTCAATCTGTCTATCGTGTTGGCGTCGTCAATCTGTCTATTGTGTTGGCGTCGTCAATCTGTCTATCGTGTTGGTGTCGTCAATCTGTCTATCGTGTTGGTGTCGTCAATCTGTCTATTGTGTTGGTGTCGTCAATCTGTCTATTGTGTTGGTGTCGTCAATCTGTCTATTGTGTTGGTGTCGTCAATCTGTCTATTGTGTTGGTGTCGTCAATCTATCTATTGTGTTGGTGTCGTCAATCTATCTATTGTGTTGGCGTCGTCTATCTATCTATCGTGTTGGCGTCATCAATCTATTCATTGTGTTGGTGTCGTCAATCTATCTATTGTGTTGGTGGCGTCAATCTATCTATTGTGTTGGTGTCGTCAATCTATCTATCGTGTTGGTGTCGTCAATCTATTTATTGTGTTGGTGTCGTCAATCTATCTACCATGTTGGTGTCGTCAATCTATCTATCGTGTTGGTGTCGTCAATCTATCTACCATGTTGGTGTCGTCAATCTATCTATCGTGTTGGTGTCGTCAATCTATCTATCGTGTTGGTGTCGTCAATCTATCTACCCTCAATTTACCCGTCCCCCCTCCCTTCTCCCCTCTCTTTCCCCTCAGTCTTCTTCCCTATCCCCCACTTTGTTCTCTCTCTCTCTCTCTCTCTCTCTCTCTCTCTCTCTCTCTCTCTCTCTCTCTCTCTCTCTCTCTCTCTCTCTCTCTCTCTCTCTCTCTCTCTCTCTCTCTCTCTCTCTCTCTCTCCCTCTCTATCTCTCCCTCTCTCTCTCTCTCTCTATCTCTCTCTCTCTCTCTCTCTCTCTCTCTCTCTCTCTCTCTCTCTCTCTCTCTCTCTCTCTCTCTCTCTCTCTCCTCTCTCTCTCTCTCTCTCTCTCTCTCTCTCTCTCTCTCTCTCTCTCTCTCTCTCTCTCTCTCTCTCTCTCTCTCTCTCTCTCTCTCTCTCTCTCTCTCTCTCTCTCTCTCTCTCTCTCTCTCTCTCTCTCTCTCTCTCTCTCTCTCTCTCCCTCTCTCTCTCTCTCTCTCTCTCTCCCTCTCTCTCTCTCTCTCTCTCTCTCTCTCTCTCTCTCTCTCTCTCTCTCTCTCTCTCTCTCTCTCTCTCTCTCTCTCTCTCTCTCTCTCTCTCTCTCCCTCTCTCTCTCTCTCTCCCTCTCTCTCTCTCTCTCCCTCTCTCTCTCTCTCTCTCTCTCTCTCTCTCTCTCTCTCTCTCTCTCTCTCTCTCTCTCTCTCTCTCTCTCTCTCTCTCTCTCTCTCTCTCTCTCTCTCTCTCTCTCTCTCTCTCTCTCTCTCTCTCTCTCTCTCCCTCTCTATCTCTCTCCCTCTCTCTCTCTCTCTCTCTCTCTCTCTCTCTCTCTCTCTCTCTCTCTCTCTCTCTCTCTCTCTCTCTCTCTCTCTCTCTCTCTCTCTCTCTCTCTCTCTCCCTCTCTATCTCTCCCTCTCTCTCTCCCTCTCTCTCTCTCTCTCTCTCTCTCTCTCTCTCTCTCTCTCTCTCTCTCTCTCTCTCTCTCTCTCTCTCTCTCTCTCTCTCTTCCTCTTTGTAAAATGTAATATCACGAAAAACTAAAAAAAAAAAAAAAAAGCTACTAAACACTCCACAGAAAACATCTCGATTTCAGATCTCATGAAAACCTCGGTGGGTCGTTATGGGAGCCGAGAATTGTAAAGGAGTGGCACAGGGTCCGACCCTGACCGGCCAGTGTTTACTCCACCTGTAAGCGTGGGTGGGAATACACTAGTACTGTAGGACGGAATGAAATACTGGCCACTGAGTGTATAATACTGGCCACTGAGTGTATAATACTGGGCACTGAGTGTATAATACTGGCCACTGAGTGTATAATACTGGCCACTGAGTGTATAATACTGGCCACTGAGTGTATAATACTGGCCACTGAGTGTATAATACTGGCCACTGAGTGTATAATACTGGACACTGAGTGAATAATACTGGCCACTGAGTGTATAATACTGGCCACTGAGTGTATAATACTGGCCACTGAGTGTATAATACTGGCCACTGAGTGAATAATACTGGCCACTGAGTGTATAATACTGGACACTGAGTGTATAATACTGGCCACTGAGTGTATAATACTGGCCACTGAGTGAATAATACTGGCCACTGAGTGTATAATACTGGCCACTGAGTGAATAATACTGGCCACTGAGTGTATAATACTGGCCACTGAGTGAATAATACTGGCCACTGAGTGTATAATACTGGCCACTGAGTGAATAATACTGGCCACTGAGTGTATAATACTGGCCACTGAGTGTATAATACTGGCCACTGAGTGTATAATACTGGCCACTGAGTGAATAATACTGGCCACTGAGTGTATAATACTGGACACTGAGTGTATAATACTGGCCACTGAGTGTATAATACTGGCCACTGAGTGAATAATACTGGCCACTGAGTGTATAATACTGGCCACTGAGTGAATAATACTGGCCACTGAGTGTATAATACTGGGCACTGAGTGAATAATACTGGCCACTGAGTGTATAATACTGGCCACTGAGTGTATAATACTGGACACTGAGTGTATAATACTGGCCACTGAGTGTATAATACTGGACACTGAGTGTATAATACTGGCCACTGAGTGTATAATACTGGACACTGAGTGTATAATACTGGACACTGAGTGTATAATACTGGACACTGAGTGTATAATACTGGACACTGAGTGTATAATACTGGACACTGAGTGTATAATACTGGACACTGAGTGAATAATACTGGCCACTGAGTGTATAATACTGGCCACTGAGTGAATAATACTGGCCACTGAGTGTATAATACTGGACACTGAGTGTATAATACTGGCCACTGAGTGTATAATACTGGCCACTGAGTGTATAATACTGGGCACTGAGTGTATAATACTGGCCACTGAGTGTATAATACTGGCCACTGAGTGTATAATACTGGACACTGAGTGTATAATACTGGACACTGAGTGTATAATACTGGCCACTGAGTGTATAATACTGGGCACTGAGTTTATAATACTGGGCACTGAGTGTATAATACTGGACACTGAGTGTATAATACTGGGCACTGAGTGTATAATACTGGGCACTGAGTGAATAATACTGGACACTGAGTGTATAATACTGGACACTGAGTGTATAATACTGGGCACTGAGTGAATAATACTGGACACTGAGTGTATAATACTGGACACTGAGTGTATAATACTGGGCACTGAGTGAATAATACTGGCCACTGAGTGTATAATACTGGACACTGAGTGAATAATACTGGGCACTGAGTGAATAATACCAGCCACTGAGTGTATAATACTGGACACTGAGTGAATAATACTGGCCACTGAGTGTATAATACTGGACACTGAGTGTATAATACTGGGCACTGAGTGAATAATACTGGCCACTGAGTGTATAATACTGGACACTGAGTGAATAATACTGGCCACTGAGTGTATAATACCAGCCACTGAGTGAATAATACTGGCCACTGAGTGAATAATACTGGCCACTGAGTGTATAATACTGGCCACTGAGTGAATAATACCAGCCAGTGAGTGAATAATACTGGGCACTGAGTGAATAATACTGGCCACTGAGTGTATAATACTGGCCACTGAGTGAATAATACTGGCCACTGAGTGAATAATACTGGCCACTGAGTGTATAATACTGGCCACTGAGTGAATAATACTGGCCACTGAGTGTATAATACTGGCCACTGAGTGAATAATACTGGCCACTGAGTGTAATGTTATGTTATGATCCTCGTAAAGTTGGTGTTTACCTCTGGGCAAGCAGCGGGGACTGTGTTAACTTGAAAGGTGAGTGTTGGTTTGTGAGTTATGAGTACTCCCCTCATCCAGCCTCTCTCTCTCTCTCTCTCTCTCTCTCTCTCTCTCTCTCTCTCTCTCTCTCTCTCTCTCTCTCTCTCTCTCTCTCTCTCTCTCTCTCTCTCTCTCTCTCTCTCTCTCACACACACACACACACACACACACACACACACACACACACACACACTGGCGGGAACGCATGTGCTCACATCTTTGCTGCTGCTTCCAAAACTATGACCCCCTAACCATGCTAAACAATAGGTAACTATTACAGCAGATAATCCAACCCAATTACCCTCATTTGCTCCTCCCACACAACCAGCTCCGACCGCAGATTATCTGTCTGTATTTTCCATCACACACATTGCCTCGTGCGGCAACTCTCCAGCCCGCCCACAGGCTAGGCTCGTTAAAGCAGCGGCTGATCCCAAAGGCGCATTCATAGTACTTACTTTCCCCACAAATAGTTAAAATATCACTATGAAGCGCCAGAAAGTTGACTTTTGTATTATTGAATCTGGTCAATCAGGAAAGGGTTTTCTCCGTAACATTAACATGTAAACTAACCTACAGTGACCTAGCATTTCTAGGCCAAATACATGTAATGATAGGCCTGACATAGTACATATTAGTGCTATACTAGGCCTGGCATAGTACATATTAGTGCTATACTAGGCCTGGAATATTTTAGTTTGATTTTTTGTGGGCTATGAAGTTAATAGTACGAAAAGTTAGCTTTTTCGGTGGTCCTTCACTACATAGTGGAACTTTCCACCAAATAGTTGGTATGAGTACTTTTATTTTCAGGAGGATGGGTTGAAATTTTAGCATACTGCATATTATATATGGTTTTATTCTCATATATTTATCAATATTATTATATATATTAAAGTTCTATGTACAACTTGGTGTAGGTTAGGTGGTTCTGTTGACGATAAGTGGTATTTGTAGTACGTGGGTGAAGCTTGTACAGTGTTGTGGTTCGAACAGAGGTCGTGAGCGAAGCACTTGTGCCGGAAGTGTTCGGACGTCATCGGTTGTGGGTTGTGTGTAAACCGTTTTTCAGTCATACACAGGGGCCAGATTCATGAAGCAGTTACGCAAGTACTTACGAACGTGTACATCTTTCCTCAATCTGTGACGGCTTTGTTTACAATTATTAAACAGTTAATGAGCACGGAAGCACCAGGAGGCTGTTTATAACAATAACAACAGTTGATTGGCAAGTTTTCATGCTTGTAAACTGTTTTTTAAATGTAACCAAAGCCGCCTAAAAATGAGGAAAGATGTATACGTTCGTAAGTGCTTGCGTAACTGCTTCGTGAATCTGGCCCCAGGAGATTTGGTGGTTGGATTAACGAGCCTGGATCTTTGTATGCGAGGCCGGGTTGGTCAGCGAGGCACTTTTCGCAACCCGTCCTCGACTCAAGTCCATTACATCCAGCGGTCGCCCCCACAGACGCATTCATAAATTTTAACATGCTGTTCATTCAAAACAAGAATTTTCTCAAGTATAAATTAATATTATAATATATTAGCATATTGTGTATATATAGGCATAGGTTAGGTTAGGTGTTTAGGTTCTGTTGGCGATTATTTGCATTTGTAGTACGTGGGTGAAGCATTTACAGCGTTGTGGTTCAAACAAAATTCGTCAGTGAAGCACTTGTTCCGGATATGTTCGAACGTCAGCAGTTGTGAGTCGTGTGTAAACCGCTTTTCATTCATAAACAGGGGGGTTTGGCGGATGGATGGAATCACTTTTGGATCTTTGTTTGGAGGACGGGCTGCTCTTCGATAAATTTTCGAACGCCATGAGGACGGGGTTGAAAAGATCACTGAAGCAACGATTTCGAACGCCTTTGAGCACGCAGGCAGTATAATGCCAAAATGTGTCGTTGAAAGCGTGGAAAAGACAATAGAACAAGCATGGTATTGTGTACTATATTGTCTTCCTGGCATTATCCAAGTAAAGAATATGGTTCACATCTTCACTACTCACACACACACACACACACACACACACACACACACACACACACACACACACACACACACACACACACACACACACACACACACACACACACACACACACACACACACACACAGTCTTCCTTAGTGTATGAGTCTTACCATTATGGTCGGTGCTCCTGGACCTCCGAGGTCCCCCCCAGAACCCGACCTTCTTAGCTTACATCTTCATATGTACGGTTATCAACAGTGTGCGCTTACACACACACACACACACACACACACACACACACACACACACACACACACACACACACACACACACACACACTTGTCTTGTGACCATCGTGTTGGGTGGACGTGGGTTGGGAGCTCCTGGGTCACTAGTGGAGTGGGAGGGGTAATCAGGCAACTTCGAAGTGAAAAAGACTATAAGTGAATGTACAAGTGAATGAAAAAACCTTGGGTTTTGACCAGAGCCATAAGGTAGTGAAGAAAAACAGTTTAATTAGCGTAATTCAAAATAGTTCAGGAAATACTGTGCAGTGTGGAAGCAGCAGACATCACCGACCTCTGACCGCGTGACCTCACCTCGCAGCAACCCTTCTACCACCACGTGGGACGACGATTGGAGATTCACTCACCTATTGTGTTGGCAGATTGTGCAAGGTATTGAGGAGCGCCTTTTTGGCTAGATTGTTACTGCAATGACTAGAAGGGGTTCAAGGTCAATCACCAGCAGGGATGAGGAGGAGGACAGATTTATAGACAAATTAATAGGGAAATTTGTAGAGAGAAGGAGTGATTGGTTGGAGGATCTAATCCAGGGAATTAAAAGTGAGGTATTTCAGCAAATACAGGATGCGGTAGAGAGGCAGAAACAAGAATTTATGCTCTATGTTCAGGAAGAGATTAGGAAGGGAAGAGAGGACTGGGAGAGGGAATGTGCTCGTATCACAAACGAATTAGGAAGGATTAGCAGCATGGCTAAGGATAGAGGAGTAATGGGGGATGGGTTAGTGACTGCGGTTGGGATGGGGAATCCCCAGGGGACAGGCTACCAGCATGACAATGAATTACTGAGGAGACGGTCTATTATAATACATGGATTATTCGAATCTAGGGCACCAACAAGACAAGAGAGAATAGAAACAGAAAAATACGAATTGCACGAGATATTGAGGTGTATTGGAGCAGAGATGGCAGAACGCGAGGTGGATATCAATCGACGGGTTGGACCTTACAATTGTACCAAGAATAGACCTGTTCTGGTGCAATTCTCCAATGAGGAGGCAGTGGAGTACATAATGAGGAGCAAGCATTTACTCAGAGGAAGTGAAACCCATTACAATGTGTTTATAGAGAGGTTTATGACGAAAGATGAGCAAACAGCCCACAAAAATAGATGGCAACAACGACACCGAAATAGTCTCTCAGGTAGTCTCACCTCCCAGGTCACATCCCAGGTCACCTCCCAGGGCACCTCCCAGGTCACCTCCCAGGTCGCATCCTCCCCAACTCAGCCCTCCTATACATCCCCCCTGCCTCAGCCTCCCACAACCCCCCTGTCCCTTCCACATTTGCACCTCCACAACGATTCCCCTGCCCCTGCTACATCACACTTGTCAGCGACCCCAGTGGGTCAAGCCATGCCCTCCCCAAACCCACCTTCCCATCCCCCCTCCCCAAATACCCCTTCCCACTCCCCTGCCCCTTCTACCCCATTGACTTCAATTCCATCTACTCCATCCCAGCTTCCACTGCACCCCTCTTCCACTCACCCCCAAACCCCACCCAACCCTCACCCCTCCTATGCACCTCCAGCCCACATTTAACCCCCTCACCTTGTGACCCCCTAACACCTTCCCCCATCTCCCTCTTCCCCTCTTCTACCCCAAAACCCCCACCTACCCCCGTTTCCCCCCTAACTAATATACCCTCTCTTCCACTCCCAGCACCCATGCTCCATTCTCATCTCAGCTCTCCGCCCTCAGTATCCCTCTTCCCCCCAACCTCTCAACCTCTATCTGACTCTCAGTCTCACTCTATTTCTCAACCCCCCTATACTATTCAGACCCCTAACTTTCAGACCCATTATGCCCTTCCTACCCCCCTAGATGCCCAGACCCCATTCGCCTACCAGGCACTCCCAGGCACCCCCCTAGCACCCCCCCACTCACCCCCACAGCCCCCACTTGCCCCCCAGACACCCCCCAGTTCCCCCCAGACCCCTGGTGAAAGGGGGAACTCTGACACCCGAGTTTCCAAGAAGAGTCTCAAGGTTTGGTACACCAATGCTGATGGGGTAGCCAATAAAGCAGAAGAGATAAAAGAAAGAGTTAGTGAGGCAGACCCAGACATAGTGGCAATAGTGGAAACTAAAATAAATGGCATGATCTCAGATGCAATCTTTCCAGAGGGGTACCAGGTGATAAGAAAAGAAAGGACACAGAGACAGGGAGGAGGAGTGGCACTACTAATAAAGCGGAAATGGAAGTTTGATGAGCTGGAAAATCCGGGTACCAATGAAAGCACAAGCTTCATACATGGAACTCTGACAGTGGATGGGAAGAAGATTGTAATCTTGATACTCTACAATCCCCCACCAAACAGTAGAAGGCCCAGGCAGGAGTACGAGGACAGCAACAAGACATGTATGGATGAACTGCAGAGGGCAGCAACTTTAGCGCATAGAATGAGAGCGAAGCTGCTGGTCATGGGGGACCTAAATCACGGAGAGATAAATTGGGAAACGAGGAATCCCCATGGCGGGGAGGAGACCTGGGGAGCGAAGCTGGTAGACGTTATTGACAGGAATTTCCTAACACAGCATGTGAAAGAAGATACTAGGGAAAGAGGAGGGGATACGCCCAGCCTATTAGATCTCATTATCACTCAGAATGTAGAAGACATCGAGGAGTTGGAACATGAAATACCACTAGGAGCTAGTGACCATTGTGTCCTAGTCTTTGACTACATGATGGAGCTTAAAATTGTGACCAAAGGACAAGAGGTCCGGGAAAGGAGACTTGATTACAGAAAAGGGGACTACAGAAGGATAAGGGACTACCTGGGAGAAGTGCAGTGGGAGGAAGAACTTAGAGGAAAAACAGTGCAAGGTATGATGAACCAAGTCATATTGAAATGCAAGGAGGCTGAAGATAGATTTATTCCAACAATAAAGGAAAAAAGCAGGAGGGAATATAATAACCCATGGTTTAATAGACAGTGTCAGGAAGCAAAGGTGAGAAGCAGGAGGGAGTGGAGGAAGTACAGAAGACAAAGGACAGAGGACAACAGGATTAGATGTAACAGAGCTAGGAATGATTACATTAACATAAGACGAGTGTCGGAAAGAAATTATGAGAACGATATTGCAGTCAAAGCGAAAAAGCAACCAAAATTACTACATAGCCATATAAGAAGGAAGATGTCGGTAAATGACCAAGTGACAAGACTGAGGAAAACAGAAGGGGCGTATACAGAAAGCGACAAGGAAATCTGCGAGGTACTGAATGCAAAATTCCATGGAGTGTTCACAACCGAGCCTGAGCAGCTCCCATTGTTAGAAGAGATTACCCAAGATGAAAGACTATCGGATATAGAGGTGACAGCAGAGGATGTAATGAAACAGTTGACAACACTGGATGCAAATAAAGCTGTTGGACCAGACAAAGTATCACCGTGGATACTCAAAGAGGCAGCGCAGGCTCTCAGCGTGCCTCTGGCAATGATCTTTAATGAGTCACTTATGTCGGGAGAATTGCCCAGTTGCTGGAAGGAGGCAAATGTCGTACCGATTTTCAAAAAGGGTGATAGGGAGGAGGCACTTAACTACAGACCCGTATCACTGACAAGCATCCCCTGCAAAATACTTGAAAGAATAATTAGACTAAGACTTGTTGAGCACCTGGAGAGCACTGGGTTTGTAAACAAGCACCAACATGGGTTCTGGACAGGGAAATCATGCCTAACAAACCTTTTAGAATTCTATGATAAAGTAACAAGGATAAGGCAGGACAGAGAAGGCTGGGCAGACTGCATATTTCTTGACTGCCAAAAGGCCTTTGATACGGTACCGCACATGAGACTGCTATACAAACTTGAGAGGCAGGCAGGAGTAAGCGGAAAGGCCCTAGTATGGGTGAAGAACTACCTAACAGGAAGGAGCCAGAGGGTAATGGTAAGGGGCGAAAAGTCGGACTGGCGAACAGTAACAAGTGGAGTACCTCAAGGATCGGTGCTGGGACCAATCCTCTTTCTAATTTACGTAAATGATATGTTTACAGGAGTGGAATCATACATGTCAATGTTTGCAGATGACGCAAAATTAATGAGAAGAGTTGTGACAGACGAGGATTGTAGGATCCTCCAAGAGGACTTAAACAGGCTGCAGAGATGGTCAGGGAAATGGCTACTGGAGTTTAACACCAGTAAATGTAAAGTTATGGAAATGGGATCAGGTGACAGGAGACCAAAGGGACAGTACACAATGAAGGGGAACAGCCTACCTGTAACGATTCGAGAAAGAGACCTGGGAGTGGATGTGACACCTAATCTAACTCCTGAGGCACATATAAATAGGATAACGACAGCAGCGTACTCTACACTGGCGAAAATTAGAACTTCATTCAGAAACCTAAATGAGGAAGCTTTTAGGGCGCTTTACACTGCCTACGTGAGACCCGTCTTAGAGTATGCCGCGCCATCATGGAGCCCCCACCTGAAGAAACACATAAAGAAACTGGAGAAGGTTCAGAGGTTTGCGACGAGGCTTGTCCCAGAGCTACGAGGGATGGGATATGAAGAGCGGCTGAAGGAACTGAACCTTACGACACTAGAGAAAAGAAGGGAGAGAGGAGATATGATAGGGACATATAAAATACTCAGGGGAATTGACAAAGTGGAAATAGATGAAATGTTCACACGTAATAATAACAGAACGAGGGGACATGGGTGGAAACTGGAAACTCAGATGAGTCACAGAGATGTTAGGAAGTTTTCTTTTAGCGTGAGAGTAGTAGAAAAATGGAATGCACTTGGGGAACAGGTTGTGGAAGCAAATACTATTCATACTTTTAAAGCTAGGTATGATAGGGAAATGGGACAGGAGTCATTGCTGTAAACAACCGATAGCTAGAAAGGCGGGATCCAAGAGTCAATGCTCGATCCTGCAAGCACATATAGGTGAGTACATATAGGTGAGTACACACACACGCACGCACGCACACGGGAGCCGGTGGCCGAGCGGACAGCACGCTGAGCACGTGATCCTGTGGTCCCGGGTTCGATCCCGGGCGCCGGCAAGAAACGATGGGCAGAGTTTCTTTCACCCTATGCCCCTGTTACCTAGCAGTAAAATAGGTACCTGGGAGTTAGACAGCTGTCACGAGCTGCTTCCTGGGGTGTGTGAGTGTACTCAACTATTTGTGCTTGCGGGGGTTGAGCTCTGGCTCTTTGGTCCCGCCTCTCAACTGTCAGTCTAGGTGTACAGGTTCCTGAGCCTACTGGGCTCTATCATATCTACATTTAAAACTGTGTATGGAGTCAGCCTCCACCACATCACTGCCTAATGCATTCCACCTGTTAACTACTCTGACACTGAAACAGTTCCTTCTAACGTCCCTGTGGCTCATGTGGGTACTCAGTTTCCAAAGTGTGTGTGTGTACTCACCTATTAGTACTCACCTATTTGTGCTTGCAGGATCGAGCATTGACTCTTGGATCCCGCCTTTCCAGCCATCGGTTGTTTACAGCAATGACTCCTGTCCCATTTCCCTATCATACCTAATTTTAAAAGTATGAATAGAGTTTGCTTCCACAACCTGTTCCCCAAGTGTGTGTGTGTGTGCGCGTGTGTGTGTGTGCGTGTGTGTGCGTGTGTGTGCGTGCGCGCGCGCGCGCGACAGACAGGAGCTACACCCCCCCCCCCAACACACACACACACACACACACTAAAAAAAAATATCCCTGCAGATCGAACCATAATTGAACACCAGCCACAGTTCCTGTCACTCCTCTGTACACCTCACATACCTCTATGTTACTGTCACGAGGCCAGCACGAACTTACGAAACCAGTCCATCTTTCCTTAATCTTGGCGGCTGTGTTTACACGTATTAACCAGTTTACCTGCTGGTAAACTTCACAACCCGAGGTTGTTGTTGTTGTGCCAAGACTGAGGAAAGATCCACTGGTTTCGTCAGGGGAACTTTTCTTCTATAAACTGAGGTATATATAAGGCCAGGTTTGCCAACATAGTTTACAGCGGATGGAGTTTTACGTGTAGTCAATCACTCTAGCCATATGTAGGGCATATGTAAATCTGTGTATCTATGTATTTACGTATGTAGGTTAGCTTAGCATTTTAATAGCACCGAATCACCTTCTGTGGTTGAGTGTTCAATAAACCCTTGAACTATATGTTTAACAGATCTCTCACCCTGTCCATGGAGGACAGAAGAAAATGGATATATGCTGATTAGCATTGTAAATGTCTGGCCACGTCTGTGGTAGAAAATAATAATAATAAAAAAAAATCTAGCCATATTAGTTCACTCTGGACCATACTAGTTCACCCTGGACCATACTAGTTCACCCTGGACCATACTAGTTCACCCTGGACCATACTAGTTCACTCTGGACCATACTAGTTCACCCTGGACCATACTAGTTCACCCTGGACCATACTAGTTCACCCTGGACCATACTAGTTCACCCTGGACCATACTAGTTCACCCTGGACCATACTAGTTCACCCTGGACCATACTAGTTCACCCTGGACCATACTAGTTCACCCTGGACCATACTAGTTCACCCTGGACCATACTAGTTCACTCTGGACCATACTAGTTCACCCTGGACCATACTAGTTCACTCTGGACCATACTAGTTCACCCTGGACCATACTAGTTCACCCTGGACCATACTAGTTCACCCTGGACCATACTAGTTCACCCTGGACCATACTAGTTCACCCTGGACCATACTAGTTCACTCTAGCCATACTAGTTCACCCTGGACCATACTAGTTCACCCTGGACCATACTAGTTCACCCTGGACCATACTAGTTCACCCTGGACCATATTGGTTCACCCTGGACCATACTAGTTCACCCTGGACCATACTAGTTCACTCTGGACCATACTAGTTCACCCTGGACCATACTAGTTCACCCTGGACCATACTAGTTCACCCTGGACCATACTAGTTCACCCTGGACCATACTAGTTCACCCTGGACCATATTGGTTCACCCTGGACCATATTGGTTCACTCTGGACCATACTAGTTCACCCTGGACCATATTGGTTCACCCTGGACCATATTGGTTCACTCTGGACCATACTAGTTCACCCTGGACCATACTAGTTCACCCTGGACCATATTGGTTCACTCTGGACCATACTAGTTCATCCTGGACCATACTAGTTCACCCTGGACCATACTAGTTCATCCTGGACCATACTACTTCACCCTGGACCATACTAGTTCACCCTGGACCATACAATTTCACCCTGGACCATACTAGTTCACCCTGGACCATACTAGTTCACCCTGGACCATATTGGTTCACTCTGGACCATACTACTTCACCCTGGACCATACTAGTTCACCCTGGACCATACAATTTCACCCTGGACCATACTAGTTCACCCTGGACCATACTAGTTCCCCCTGGACCATACTAGTTCACCCTGGACCATACTAGTTCATCCTGGACCATACTAGTTCACCCTGGACCATACTAGTTCACCCTGGACCATACTAGTTCACCCTGGACCATATTGGTTCACTCTGGACCATACTAGTTCACCCTGGACCATATTGGTTCACCCTGGACCATACTAGTTCACCCTGGACCATACTAGTTCACCCTGGACCATACTAGTTCACCCTGGACAATACTAGTTCACCCTGGACCATACTAGTTCACCCTGGACCATACTAGTTCACCCTGGACCATACTAGTTCACCCTGGACCATACTAGTTCACCCTGGACCATACTAGTTCACCCTGGACCATACTAGTTCACCCTGGACCATACTAGTTCACCCTGGACCATACTAGTTCACCCTGGACCATACCACTTAAGGTCCAACGCCAAATTAGGTCAAGGTCCAACTACATCAATAATGTCATGTATAGCTACAAATTCCAATCATCTTCTGAGAGGCTTATCTGCCGCGAGGCTTTATCAATTATCCACCCAAGCTGGGGGCCAGGGGTAAGTTATTCACCCAAGCTGGGGGCCAGGGGTAAGTTATCCACCCAAGCTGGGGGCCAGGGGTAAGTTATCCACCCAAGCTGGGGGTCAGGGGTAAGTTATCCACCCAAGCTGGGGGCCAGGGGTAAGTTATTCACCCAAGCTGGGGGCCAGGGGTAAGTTATCCACCCAAGCTGGGGGCCAGGGGTAAGTTATCCACCCAAGCTGGGGGTCAGGGGTAAGTTATCCACCCAAGCTGGGGGTCAGGGGTAAGTTATCCACCCAAGCTGGGGGCCAGGGGTTAGTTATCCACCCAAGCTGGGGGTCAGGGGTTAGTTATCCACCCAAGCTGGGGGTCAGGGGTAAGTTATCCACCCAAGCTGGGGGCGAGAGGTAAGTTATCCACCCAAGCTGGGGGCCAGGGGTTAGTTATCCACCCAAGCTGGGGGTCAGGGGTAAGTTATCCACCCAAGCTGGGGGTCAGGGGTAAGTTATCCACCCAAGCTGGGGGCGAGAGGTAAGTTATCCACCCATGCTGGGGGCCAGGGGTTAGTTATCCACCCAAGCTGGGGGCCAGGGGTAAGTTATCCACCCAAGCTGGGGGTCAGGGGTAAGTTATCCACCCAAGCTGGGGGCCAGGGGTTAGTTATCCACCCAAGCTGGGGGCCAGGGGTAAGTTATCCACCCAAGCTGGGGGCCAGGGGTTAGTTATCCACCCAAGCTGGGGGCGAGAGGTAAGTTATCCACCCAAGCTGGGGGCCAGGGGTAAGTTATCCACCCAAGCTGGGGGCCAGGGGTAAGTTATCCACCCAAGCTGGGGGTCAGGGGTAAGTTATCCACCCAAGCTGGGGGCCAGGGGTAAGTTATCCACCCAAGCTGGGGGCGAGAGGTAAGTTATCCACCCAAGCTGGGGGCCAGGGGTTAGTTATCCACCCAAGCTGGGGTCCAGGGGTCAGGGGTAAGTTATCCACCCAAGCTGGGGGCCAGGGGTAAGTTATCCACCCAAGCTGGGGGCCAGGGGTAAGTTATCCACCCAAGCTGGGAGCCAGGGGTAAGTTATCCACCCAAGCTGGGGGTCAGGGGTTAGTTATCCACCCAAGCTGGGGGCCAGGGGTTAGTTATCCACCCAAGCTGGGGGTCAGGGATTAGTTATCCACCCAAGCTGGGGGTCAGGGGTTAGTTATCCACCCAAGCTGGGGGCCAGGGGTAAGTTATCCACCCAAGCTGGGGGCCAGGGGTAAGTTATCCACCCAAGCTGGGGGTCAGGGGTAAGTTATCCACCCAAGCTGGGGGCCAGGGGTAAATTATCCACCCAAGCTGGGGGCCAGGGGTAAGTTATCCACCCAAGCTGGGGGCCAGGGGTAAGTTATCCACCCAAGCTGGGGGCCAGGGGTAAATTATCCACCCAAGCTGGGGGCCAGGGGTAAGTTATCCACCCAAGCTGGGGGCCAGGGGTAAATTATCCACCCAAGCTGGGGGCCAGGGGTTAGTTATCCACTCAAGCTGGGGGTCAGGGGTTAGTTATCCACCCAAGCTGGGGGCCAGGGGTAAGTTATTCACTCAAGCTGGGGGCCAGGGGTTAGGTATCCACCCACTCTCTCTCTCTCTCTCTCTCTCTCTCTCTCTCTCTCTCTCTCTCTCTCTCTCTCTCTCTCTCTCTCTCTCTCTCTCTCTCTCTCTCTCTCTCTCTCTCTCTCTCAGTTGGGGTTTTAGACACGATTAAAAAATCTTTCGAACTTTTTTTCCGGTTACAAACTCAAGTCTTCCGATGGTGTACTATTTCATGAGTGACTATTTTCACCAGTCCCTGTCAGAGAAACTCACGTGTAATCGAATCCAACTTTTCTCTCCTGAATATCAACATCAAATTTGCATGTTCTCTATATTTGTCTCCCCTCTCTCTCTCTCGCTCATTATTTATAACGTCATCAGGTTCAGTTCCTTCGGTCTCTCTTCATATCCCATCCCTTGCAATTCTGAGACGAAATGTTCACACGGAATAGTAACAGAACGAGGGGACATGGATATAAGCTGGAAACTCAGATGAGTCACAGAGACGTTAGGAAGTTTCCTTTTAGCGTGAGAAAATTCAACTTTCATTGCCTCCACGCAAAATTCTGCACCCTTTTCCAGTTTCCTTATGTGTTTCTTCAGGTGTGGACTCCATGATGGGGCTGCATACTCTAAGACTGGTCTCACATAGGCTGTATAAAGCGCCCTAAATGCCTCTTTTTTGGGTTCCTTAAGGATGTTCTGACTTTTGCTGATGTAGAGTACGCTGCAGACGTTATGCTAGTCATATGAGCCTCAGGAGTTGGGTGTTGTGCTAGTCTCACTCCCAGGTCTCTTTATGAGGTCGTTATAGGCAGGTATAGCGTCCCTATACCACCTCCCTCTCCATCTCGTGGTTAGGTCTCCTGACCACCTGTTAGGAGGTCCTTAGGTCTTCTGTCACCTGTTCCCTCTTTACATTTACTGGTATTAAACTCCAGCAGCCATTTCTCCGATCTTCTCTGCATCTTGTTTAAGTCATCTTGGTGAATCTTACTCTCCTCATCTGTCACAACTCGTCTCATGAATTGTGCGTCATTTGCAAACATCGACATGTAAGGCTTTACTCCAGTAGATAGGTCATTTATAAATATGTGTTACATTTATATGGCCTTGTAACTCATGCCTCTTAGTTCTGGGACTAGGTAAGGGCTCCATGCTGGGGCCGCATACTCCAGGATTGGTCTTACATATGTGGTATACAGGGTTCTGAATGATTCCTTACACAGGTTCCTGAAGGCTGTTCTGATGTTAGCCAGCCTCGCATATGCCGCAGATGTTATTCTTTTGATGTGGGCTTCAGGAGACAGGTTTGGTGTGATATCAACTCCTAGATCTTTCTCTCTGTCCGTTTCGTGAAGGACTTCATCTCCTATTCGGTATCCAGTGACTGGCCTCCTATTTCCTCCCCCTAGTTTCATTACCTTACATTTACTTGGGTTGAACTTTAGTAGCCATTTCTTGGACCATTTCTTCAGTTTGCTTAGGTCATCTTGTAGCCTCATACTATCAAGATGCATAGATTTACTGTGTGTGTGTGTGTGTGTGTGTGTGTAATTACCTAAGTGTAATTACCTAAGTGTAGTTACAGGATGAGAGCTACGCTCGTGGTGTCCCGTCTTCCCAGCACTCTTTGTCATATAACGCTTTGAAACTACTGACGGTCTTGGCCTCCACCACCTTCTCACTTAACTTGTTCCAACCGTCTACCACTCTATTTGTGTGTGTGTGTGTGTGTGTGTGTTTGTGTGTGTGTGTGTGTGTGTGTGTGTGTGTGTGTGTGTGTGTGTGTGAGTAAATCAATGCACCCAAACTGTTACCATGACCGCAGCGGAATGTGCATGGAGCCTGGTGGTAGTGGTTGTGGTGGTGACTAATGGTAGTGGTGGTTGTGGTGGTGGTAGTGCTGGTATCAGGCAGGTTGTTGATGGTACTGGCGCTGTTTGACGTGGAGGTTCTAACGGAAATTGCAATACAGATTTTAGAGGGAATATATGTGACGCGGACGGAGGTTGTGGTAGTGTAGGTGGGGACTGTGGTATTGGTGGTAGTGGTGGTACTGCAGGTGGGTAGTGATGGAGGTATTGGTGGTAGTGGTAGCAGCTGGTGCAGGACGCGGCTCCCATTATTGCCTCCCCCCTGGCCCTGTGTTGCAAGAATAGCCTTGTCACACTCCACAGCGGCTTGTCAAGAGAAAATACCACCCTTCCTGCTGATATAATCTGAGTGGTATGCTGAAAGGGGGTGAGGGATAGTTTGCTGTTGGACTTAAGGCCTATCAACGCTGAATTTTGGCCTAAATGATCATTTATGTTCCTATAGAGCCTTCCGATACCTCTAAGACAGTCAACGGAAAATTTAAAATTTAAAAATTTTCCGTTGGTGTGGAAGATCATTTTAAACGGCTCTAAACTTTGAACAAAATTGAATGTTCTGAGTCCAGTAGCGACTATGATTGTTAGGATTGTAACGACGTGATTGTCTTCGGCAGGTATTGTTTGCCTTGTGACATAGGTTTAATTAGTAATACCATTGTTATCCCTTATTTACTACATCCTCTAGCTGCGTGTTTTGCTTCCTTACAGCGCTAGTCAATGGTTAAGCTTAAGACGTGAAGCTGTAGCGAGTGATGAAGCTTAAGACGGGAAGCTGTAGCGAGTGATGAAGCTTAAGACGTGAAGCTGTAGCGAGTGATGAAGCTTAAGTCGTGAAGCTGTAGCGAGTGATGAAGCTTAAGACGTGAAGCTGTAGCGAGTGATGAAGCTTAAGACGTGAAGCTGTAGCGAGTGATGCAGCTTATGACGTGAAGCTGTAGCGAGTGATGCAGCTTAAGACGTGAAGCTGTAGCGAGTGATGAAGCTTAAGTCGTGAAGCTGTAGCGAGTGATGAAGCTTAAGACGTGAAGCTGTAGTGAGTGATGAAGCTTAGAACATGAGCTTATATAATTATGGACAGTGGGACTCAATATTTTATCACACCAACGACGCCAGGAAGGACGCAGCTGAGTGGTGGAAGAAGTCATTACGTCATCACGATCAGCCAATCATGTGAGCGGAAATTTGACTTGGTGGTGGTTGATTCCTGGTAGTGGTGGTTGATTGCTGGTAGTGGTAGTGGTGGTAGTGGTAGGAAAAAGTAACGAAGCTTTCTCTTATGTCAATGAGTATACCTCAATGTCTACCCATGTCCGGGGGCATGTCCTCGTGTCTACCCATGTCCGGGGGCATGTCCTCGTGTCTACCCAAGTCCGGGGACATGTCCTCGTGTCTACCTCTATATCACACCAGCTGTTCCTCCTACAGGAAATTACAGAATAACAGGTTTTCTCCCCAAACTGAACCCGTAGAGAACCTGTTAGTTCACACACACACACACACACACACACACACACACACACACACACACACACACACACACACACACACACACACACACACACGCACACACACCAGTCATGGTATGCCTATGTACCTCTCCTCACATAATTACAAACATAATGTCGAAGTTAACAGCCATGAGTATGAACCAGGTTGTGATAGACTAAAACCTTCATGGCCTTGAAAAGTCATATTTTCCATAGTCAAAGTGCATTGTTTATATATTGAAGTGAATCAAATGTGATGTTATATTCTCCGGTGTGTACGACACTTTCCTTAACCGTGTACGATAGCTTCCCCAGCGGCGCCGGGGAGGATGGAGAGTCACGCACCAGGAGCAGGTCACGGCGCTGTGTCGCAGCCTCCGAGGGACACCGTCCCTTGGACTCCAGGGCTAGTCCCAGCCCCACCAGGGACGCCTCTAGCCTCGACTACTGGAGGAGGGTCCGGTCCCTCTCGCGGGAGACGCGCCTGCGACAGGAGTGAGTTGTTTTGTGGGTAGCCTTGGTTTGTTGTCCCACACCCTCGCCTTGTTGTCCCACACCCCCACCTTGTTGTCCCACACTCCCACCTTGTTGTCCCACACCCCCACGTTGTTGTCCCACACCCCCCCTTGTTGTCCCACACCCCCACCTTGTTGTCCCACACCCCCCTTGTTGTCCCACACCCCCCCTTGTTGTCCCACACCCCCACCTTGTTGTCCCACACCCCCCCTTGTTGTCCCACACCCCCCCTTGTTGTCCCACACCCCCACCTTGTTGTCCCACACCCCCACCTTGTTGTCCCACACCCCCCCCCTTGTTGTCCCACACCCCCACCTTGTTGTCCCACACTCCCACCTTGTTGTCCCACACCCCCACCTTGTTGTCCCACACCCCCACCTTGTTGTCCCACACCCCCCCTTGTTGTCCCACACCCCCACCTTGTTGTCCCACACCCCCACCTTGTTGTCCCACACCCCCCCCTTGTTGTCCCACACCCCCACCTTGTTGTCCCACACCCCCCCCTTGTTGTCCCACACCCCCACCTTGTTGTCCCACACTCCCACCTTGTTGTCCCACACCCCCACCTTGTTGTCCCACACCCCCACCTTGTTGTCCCACACCCCCCCTTGTTGTCCCACACCCCCACCTTGTTGTCCCACACCCCCACCTTGTTGTCCCACACTCCCACCTTGTTGTCCCACACCCCCACCTTGTTGTCCCACACCCCCACCTTGTTGTCCCACACCCCCCCTTGTTGTCCCACACCCCCACCTTGTTGTCCCACACCCCCACCTTGTTGTCCCACACCCCCACCTTGTTGTCCCACACCCCCACCTTGTTGTCCCACACCCCCCCTTGTTGTCCCACACCCCCACCTTGTTGTCCCACACCCCCACCTTGTTGTCCCACACCCCCCCTTGTTGTCCCACACCCCCACCTTGTTGTCCCACACCCCCACCTTGTTGTCCCACACTCCCACCTTGTTGTCCCACACCCCCCCTTGTTGTCCCACACCCCCACCTTGTTGTCCCACACCCCCACCTTGTTGTCCCACACCCCCACCTTGTTGTCCCACACCCCCCCTTGTTGTCCCACACCCCCACCTTGTTGTCCCACACCCCCACCTTGTTGTCCCACACCCCCCTTGTTGTCCCACACCCCCACCTTGTTGTCCCACACCCCCCCCTTGTTGTCCCACACCCCCCCCTTGTTGTCCCACACCCCCACCTTGTTGTCCCACACCCCCCCCTTGTTGTCCCACACCCCCACCTTGTTGTCCCACACCCCCCTTGTTGTCCCACACCCCCACCTTGTTGTCCCACACCCCCCTTGTTGTCCCACACCCCCCCCTTGTTGTCCCACACCCCCACCTTGTTGTCCCACACCCCCACCTTGTTGTCCCACACCCCCCTTGTTGTCCCACACCCCCCCCTTGTTGTCCCACACCCCCACCTTGTTGTCCCACACCCCCCCCCTTGTTGTCCCACACCCCCACCTTGTTGTCCCACACCCCCACCTTGTTGTCCCACACCCCCCCTTGTTGTCCCACACCCCCACCTTGTTGTCCCACACCCCCCTTGTTGTCCCACACCCCCCCCTTGTTGTCCCACACCCCCACCTTGTTGTCCCACACCCCCCCCTTGTTGTCCCACACCCCCACCTTGTTGTCCCACACCCCCCCCTTGTTGTCCCACACCCCCACCTTGTTGTCCCACACCCCCACCTTGTTGTCCCACACCCCCACCTTGTTGTCCCACACCCCCCCTTGTTGTCCCACACCCCCACCTTGTTGTCCCACACCCCCACCTTGTTGTCCCACACCCCCCCTTGTTGTCCCACACCCCCACCTTGTTGTCCCACACCCCCACCTTGTTGTCCCACACCCCCACCTTGTTGTCCCACACCCCCCTTGTTGTCCCACACCCCCACCTTGTTGTCCCACACCCCCCCTTGTTGTCCCACACCCCCACCTTGTTGTCCCACACCCCCACCTTGTTGTCCCACACCCCCCCTTGTTGTCCCACACCCCCACCTTGTTGTCCCACACCCCCCTTGTTGTCCCACACCCCCCCCTTGTTGTCCCACACCCCCACCTTGTTGTCCCACACCCCCCCCTTGTTGTCCCACACCCCCACCTTGTTGTCCCACACCCCCCCTTGTTGTCCCACACCCCCACCTTGTTGTCCCACACCCCCCTTGTTGTCCCACACCCCCCCCTTGTTGTCCCACACCCCCACCTTGTTGTCCCACACCCCCACCTTGTTGTCCCACACCCCCCCTTGTTGTCCCACACCCCCCCCTTGTTGTCCCACACCCCCACCTTGTTGTCCCACACCCCCCCCTTGTTGTCCCACACCCCCACCTTGTTGTCCCACACCCCCACCTTGTTGTCCCACACCCCCCCTTGTTGTCCCACACCCCCACCTTGTTGTCCCACACCCCCCTTGTTGTCCCACACCCCCCCCTTGTTGTCCCACACCCCCACCTTGTTGTCCCACACCCCCCCCTTGTTGTCCCACACCCCCACCTTGTTGTCCCACACCCCCCCCTTGTTGTCCCACACCCCCACCTTGTTGTCCCACACCCCCACCTTGTTGTCCCACACCCCCACCTTGTTGTCCCACACCCCCCCTTGTTGTCCCACACCCCCACCTTGTTGTCCCACACCCCCACCTTGTTGTCCCACACCCCCCCTTGTTGTCCCACACCCCCACCTTGTTGTCCCACACCCCCACCTTGTTGTCCCACACCCCCACCTTGTTGTCCCACACCCCCCTTGTTGTCCCACACCCCCACCTTGTTGTCCCACACCCCCCCTTGTTGTCCCACACCCCCACCTTGTTGTCCCACACCCCCACCTTGTTGTCCCACACCCCCCCTTGTTGTCCCACACCCCCACCTTGTTGTCCCACACCCCCCTTGTTGTCCCACACCCCCCCCTTGTTGTCCCACACCCCCACCTTGTTGTCCCACACCCCCCCCTTGTTGTCCCACACCCCCACCTTGTTGTCCCACACCCCCCCCTTGTTGTCCCACACCCCCACCTTGTTGTCCCACACCCCCCCTTGTTGTCCCACACCCCCACCTTGTTGTCCCACACCCCCACCTTGTTGTCCCACACCCCCACCTTGTTGTCCCACACCCCCCTTGTTGTCCCACACCCCCACCTTGTTGTCCCACACCCCCCTTGTTGTCCCACACCCCCACCTTGTTGTCCCACACCCCCACCTTGTTGTCCCACACCCCCACCTTGTTGTCCCACACCCCCCTTGTTGTCCCACACCCCCACCTTGTTGTCCCACACCCCCACCTTGTTGTCCCACACCCCCCTTGTTGTCCCACACCCCCACCTTGTTGTCCCACACCCCCCTTGTTGTCCCACACCCCCACCTTGTTGTCCCACACCCCCCTTGTTGTCCCACACCCCCACCTTGTTGTCCCACACCCCCCTTGTTGTCCCACACCCCCACCTTGTTGTCCCACACCCCACCTTGTTGTCCCACACCCCCCCCTATAATAAATAAATCAAACAACACATAGTCACAATAATAATTATATATAACTAGACGAAAGAAATGTTCAATAAACTAAATAGATAATATAAAATCGAATATAATCAATAAATAATAGGAAATAATTATATAATGAGTATCTACTATTATAATAGACAAAATGCCCTATTATTAATATTGCTCTTTGTAACCCTTAGCACATACCCCCCTGGCATACCCCTGGCATACCCCTCTGGCATACCCCTGGCATGTCGCCTCTTGCGCTCCGTATCTCTAGAAGAGGTGAGGCATCTCTCTCTCTCTCTCTCTGAGATGAATGAGGATCCTACCCCCTGCATCCCTCACTTTAACTTACACACCCGTCGAAGAGGAGTAAGTCACCCTTTGTCACCGCCTTCTCTCTATGTTTTCACCCCTTGTCACCGCCTTCTCTCTATGTTTTCACCCCTTGTCACCGCCTTCTCTCTATGTTTTCACCCCTTGTCACCGCCTTCTCTCTATGTTTTCACCCCTTGTCACCGCCTTCTCTCTATGTTTTCACCCCTTGTCACCGCCTTCTCTCTATGTTTTCACCCCTTGTCACCGCCTTCTCTCTATGTTTTCACCCCTTGTCACCGCCTTCTCTCTATGTTTTCACCCCCTTGTCACCCTCCGCAGGGCACGGGAGCGACACCTTCAGAAGGTGGAGTTAGAGGAACGCCGACGTCGTCAGCAAATCCTCAGTGAGAGGAAGATTGAGCGCGACGCCTTGATGACCAGGTTCCTGAGGGAGCCACTTCGGCAGCACCGAGCCGCGAGGGCCGCCAAGAGCACTTCGGGGAGGGACGAAGGCGACGCCGCAGGAGGAGGAGGAGGAGGAGGAAGAGCCACGAGAGAGGAAAGAGAAGCAAGGAGAAATGTTTTAGCAAGTCGGTCGGTTCCGGACCTGGAGGAGGCGCTGAGGGTCGTGAGAGGCGAGGACGAAGCTCTTGACGTCCGGTGAGGATGAACTCGAGGATAGGCAGGTGAAGAGAGGCACCAGGATAGGTAGGGAGAGGCCCTAAAGGATTGACGGGGAGAGAAGCAAGGGGACCGACAGGTAACAAAACAAAAGGATAGAGATAGATAGACAAATGGAGAGACACAAGGCTAGACAGATAAAGAATGACAAGTGGATAGGCAGGCATAAAGACGCAAAAGAACAGGTAAGAGTAATGAAGCACAGAGAGCGTAAGTACACACACGTGACGCAACAATAAAGAGGACGCAAGAGTGTACGCAACACAGCGTTAGACACCCAAAAAACAAATTCACATCAATTTCTCCTTCACTGACAACTACAGCTGAAGCAAGAAAGCATTTTACGCTTAACTTTCTCTTCAGCATGATGAGAGAGAGAAAGCTTAGCAGTTCATTAAGGTGGAAGGTTCGCCATGACCTCGTTCTCAGAACAGTTATTTTTGAATACTTTATTACCTGTTTGTGGAAGACCATTTTAACTCTTCGTGTGGGAGAGGTTGTTTTGGCTACCCCCTTCAAGATTATTGTAGCTGAGTTTACACTTTTGTATGTTAGTTACAGCTGAGTTTACACTTGTGTATGTTAGTTACAACTGAGTTTACACTTTTGTATGTAAGTTACAGTTGAGTTTACACTTGTGTATGTTAGTTACAGCTAAGTTTACAATTTTGTGTGTTAGTTACAACTGAGTTTACACTTTTGTATGTAAGTTACAATTGAGTTTACACTTGTGTATGTTAGTTACAGCTAAGTTTACAATTTTGTGTGTTAGTTACAACTGAGTTTACACTTGTGTATGTTAGTTACAGTTGAGTTTACACTTGTGTATGTTAGTTACAGCTAAGTTTACACTTTTGTATGCTAGTTACAGCTGAGTTTACACTTTTGTATGTAAGTTACAGCTGAGTTTACACTTGTGTATGTTAGTTACAGTTAAGTTTACACTTTTGTATGCTAGTTACAGTTGAGTTTACACTTTTGTATGTAAGTTACAGCTGAGTTTACACTTGTGTATGTAAGTTACAGCTGAGTTTACACTTGTGTATGTTAGTTACAGCTGAGTTTACACTTTTGTATGTTAGTTACAGCTGAGTTTACACTTTTGTATGTAAGTTACAGCTGAGTTTACACTTTTGTATGTAAGTTACAGCTAAGTTTACACTTTTGTATGTTAGTTACAGCTGAGTTTACACTTTTGTTTGTAAGTTACAGCTGAGTTTACACTTTTGTATGTTAGTTACAGCTGAGTTTACACTTTTGTATGTAAGTTACAGCTGAGTTTACACTTGTGTATGTTAGTTACAGTTAAGTTTACACTTTTGTATATAAGTTACAGCTGAGTTTACACTTGTGTATGTTAGTTACAGCTGAGTTTACACTTGTGTATGTTAGTTACAGCTGAGTTTACACTTGTGTATGTTAGTTACAGCTGAGTTTACACTTTTGTTTGTAAGTTACAGCTGAGTTTACACTTTTGTATGTTAGTTACAGCTGAGTTTACACTTTTGTAAGTTACAGCTGAGTTTACACTTTTGTACGTTAGTTACAACTGAGTTTACACTTTTGTAAGTTACAGCTGAGTTTACACTTTTCTATCTTAGTTACAGCTGAGTTTACACTTTTCTATCTTAGTTACAGCTGAGTTTACACTTTTCTATCTTAGTTACAGCTGAGTTTACACTTTTCTATCTTAGTTACAGCTGAGTTTACACTTTTAGTAGGTTAGTAACATTTGGTATCAGCACAGTTGGATCAAACGTGAAAGGTGCCAGGTTCGATTCCCGTAGCAGTACAGGAGCGTTTGGGCAATAGCTTCTATCTTCTGATGCCTCTGTTCACCTAGCAGTAAATACTGAGGAAGGTCAGTATTCAGTTTAGGACATTGATAAGCCTAACAGGCTTGCTGTCCCAGACAATGAGAAAGGGAACTCAGATGTCAGGGTAATTTTTTCTGTAATTCAACCACCCTGTTTCTAAACCAGTATTTACCCAGGTCTTTCCTGTACCTAAACGTCTCTAAATCAGGTTTTGTGCTTGCTGGTATAAGTGATGATAAAGTCACAGTTGTAGTGTCATAATTATGTGTAATACATATATATTATTTTCTGACTAATTTCACATCTCTTTTTAGAGCACGAGCGTTCCTGAGCCCCAGGCAGATGCGACACAGAGCCCCCAAGGAAGACCAGGGGATATGCGACCGATACCTGCGCACGCAGTCTCGCGCCACAGTCCAGCGGCGTACTCCAGGACCCACCCCACGCTGGGGTGTAGCGCCCCCAGGTTACACCGAGATCCGGGAGAATCAGAAGCCCTACCCAGCATTGTCACATGAGATGCCGCCACCTGAGAGGCAGGTGGCGCCACCTAGGAGCCGCCACCTGAGAGGCAGGAGCAGCGTAGACTCCGGTTGCAAGAGGAGCAATACCCTCAGCGACACCTTGAGCGTCACGTCCTCGGAGGAAAGAGACGCAGAGTATTTATTATCTGAGTATTGTCCGCCTTCGGACAGTCATATAATGGTACTTCCAAGGCCGAGACTAGACCGTCGTAGCTCCATGCCAGATCTGCGAGACTATCGGTGCGTGAGTTCTGCAGTAATGTACGAGACCATTGCCACGCTGGGGAGCCTTGGGGACACTCGCGGCCTGCTGGTCCTGCCGCCTTGGGGACATGACGACCACACCACACTCACCGCCTCTGCGCCGCCACATATACATCACACTAAAAACAATGGGGAAAATTTGCATAGATCTCCCAAAAAGTGGGCCCAAAAGATGAATAAATTCATAGAAAACGAAACCAATGCAGTGCTTCAAACCAGTCCACTTTTATCAGCGCTCCCGCCCTCGCTGGGAAGACCATCCTCACAGAAAGGCCGACGAAGCCAACGGAAAGAATGGGTATCAAAACACACGTCGATGAAGACCTTGCAGAAGAAAATTCTACCAACATCTTTGACAGATTCCTCCTCGCAAACTGACGGAATGCAGTACATGCGCCCCACGTCTGCGGTCCACCACAGATGTAACTCTCTAGGGAGCGAGGGAGCAGAGTCTGTCTATTACGACAGTCTGGAGGAGGATGAGAGTAGAAATAACACAAAGCGATCTGTTAATCAAGCGTTCTATGTACCAATAAAGAATGAGACATCGCCTGTGCGGGCCGAGTGCCTGGCTCTGCCGGCGAGGCTTACAGCCCGCCTGGAGGAACGACGAACAGCTGCTCGCCCTCGACCCTTCCCCGGCACCACCTCCAGACTCGCTCTAGCAGGAAACCGTATGAATGATGAAGAAAAACTGCATCAGTTCGGTGCGAAAGACGACAGTTTGAGTAATGAGGAGATGACTAGCGCCTCACAAGAATATTACTTGAATACAAATGCATGTACGAGCGATTCGGACATAAGAGACAGCCCAAAAGTAGTAACCAGGAAGAAGAAAATGGTGCCTCTTTCTCCCTCAAAGTCCAACACCGGCAAGTCGCAATCTGATATACTACAATTATCTTCTACGAAGTCTGTTAACTTTAGAGGTTCTTCCACTGCATCACCTCGTTCAAGTGTACAAATAACCACAGCACAACCGGCTCCCTGTCTGAATTCAGTAAGACACAACAGCCCCTCCACTCGCGTACCTGAGGTGGTGGTCGAGGCAAACTCCCGGCAACACTTTAACACCTATACTCCTTTCCCCATAGGGTCGACACCTTCCTCAGGTTCCCCGAGACGGCCCGACCAGTCAAGTCAACAGCCTTACAGGTGTGTTGTGGTAGACGGCTTCGGTCATCAGCACGAAAAGACCAGCGAGGGTTTGATCAAAATACCGAAGTCAGCCCTGGCGCTGCATGAGTCGGTCAAAGATGGAGTAAATGGATGTGATAACAAGAGTGTAAAATTTGCCTTTGAAGGTGCTAGCATAGTAAAATCAGATCTTCCACTTTACAGAAACAATGCAATTGCTCAATACACACAAGAGCATGTATACACGGAAACAGACAATGAACGTCTGTGTGGCCTCAACCACAAGTCTAGCCCGGACAGCGAGTACCACATACACATCTCTCAGTCCGGCTTGGAAACCTTCGACAAGATTTTCACTGACCATGCCAGAGTTGTTAACACTGCTGAAGGTGATACATTAAGCAATACTAGAGTGAATGATGAGGAAGGTGTGCTAGCATCCTCTGGCCTGGAAAACAATGACACGCTTAATGCGACTTACGTTGTGAAGAATATTAGCCAGAAGACGGCAACAGAAAGCAATGACAGCTCTCACTATGAGTTCCTTCCAAATACAGAGGAGGAAGACCTGAAGGAGAAGAGCTCATGCATCCCGCAGAAGGAACATGAAATTATCGCCAGCACCACCAGCGGGAAAGATGTGCTGCTGGAGAGTGGTTTTATTGACATGGATGACCTTAGTTTATCATCTGACTCCCTCAGCATTAACTGTAACAATATTGAACAAACTCCTCTACCAGAGACAACGAATACAATGTCAGAAAATTTTGAAAATATTATAAAAATACACATTTCTCCCTCGTCACGGTGTGAACTGAGCAGTGATACAGGAGATTCAAGCAGTGAAACATTAGTGAAATCCTCTCGGAAAATGTATACCCAGGGATCATCAGTAAAGGAATTTCAAAGCGTAGAAAAACATACCTTTGAAGATGTCAGTGTCTCACATGAATACACCATTACTGTAGATAAAGGAAAAGCCAACTCAGAGCAAGCATGGGACGACACATGCGAAGAAAACGGTGATTGGAAAAGTGCAGAAAACAAACCAAGAAATATTGACAGTGAAGACGGCGACCATCATGACGCAAGAGAAGACAGTCACGGAACAAAGGAAGGAACACTTACAGCCACTGACGTAGCAAGAGACCATTGTCTGCCTGAAAACGATGTTCGTACTGCCCTAACTGGACATACATACGTAAGAGAACACATAGATATAAGAGAACAGTCAGACGAAAGAGAAAATTTAGACATTAGAGAGAAAAGAATCGAGAAAGAAGATCTAGACGAAAGGGCACTCAAGAACCGGACAAAGGACAGCCTACATGCGGAAGGCGCCACAGACTCGAATGTATCGTCAAGCTTTGAGAACAGCATCTGCAGTAAAGGTTCTCCTAGAGCTCTTGAAGAAGATAATTTCTTCACCAGTTCTAACCAAGGGCAAATGCTGAGTCAGAACACAGAATCAAGTTCGAAATATGTTTCAACTCAGAGCACAGACCCTAGTGAAGAACAGGTCCTTGTTCCTTCCGCAGAACTCGGTGAAGAACAGGACCTAGCTTCTTGTACAGAGCTTAGTGAAGAGCAGAATCTTGTTCCTTGGACAGAGCCTAGCAAAGAACAAGATTGGGTTCGAGACACAGAACCTAGTGAAGTACAGGATCTAGTTTCTCGTACAGAGCCTAGCGAAGAACAGCATCTGGTTCATAGCACAGAGCCAAGTAAAGAACAGGATCTGGTTTCTTGTACAGACCCTAATAAAGAACATGATCGAGCTCCTGGTGAAGAACAGACCATCATTCCTAACACAAGATCTAGTGAAGACCAGGTTCTAATTCTATGCCCTGATTCTAATACGGCGCAGCTCTCGATTCCTGGAACAGAAGGTCCAGAGAACGAGGCGGAGGAACTGAGTGATGGAACAGACTCGTGGGACCGCGTGACAGTGGTCCGAGCTCTTTCTGCTGACAGCTCCGGCAGCAGGAACCTCACCCCAGACATGAACCCAGAAGTCCCCATGTCTGACACCCTACATCAGGAGGCAGGAGAAGAGATAAGTATTGATGATTTCCTCTGCATGGACCAACAGAATAGGTTCCGAAGTCCCCCAGAAGCCTCGACAAGAAGTCCTCTTCTGGAAAATAACTCTGATTTGCTGGAAGAGATCTTCCGGGCCATCACGCCGAGCAAGAGTGAACACGCGCTTGTGGATGAGACCAGCTCAGAGCTCTCTACCATTGAAGAAGACGATGAGCTTTCTGATGCTTCCCCGCTACTGCAGCAGGAAACATCGCTACTGAAAGAGTCAGTAAACACTTCGAAGGAGGAGAATGGAAACATTGCGACGTTGATAGGAATGGAAAACTGCGATGTCAGAAGTACAAACTGTTCGATATCGAGCCAGGGCAGCGCCTCTAACGCGCAGGACAAAAATAACATTGTGGTTGAAGGAAGCGAGAACGCTGAAGTGGGAGAGAGTGAGGCCAGCCATGTGGTACGGGAGAGTGAACGCGTTGTGGTAGGTGGTACCCGCGGGGGAGGTGCAAATGGTACCCTTGTGGTAGACGGTGTTGACAATCTTCTTAAGGTAAAAGGAGATGGCGGAAATGTTATGGTAGAATGTATTGATGACAGTGTTGCTGTGGAAGGTGTTGATGACAGTGTTGCTGTGGAAGGTGTTGATGACAGTGTTGCTGTGGAAGGTGTTGATGACAGTGTTGCTGTGGAAGATGTTGACGACAGTGTTGCTGTGGAAGGTGTTGATGACAGTGTTGCTGTGGAAGGTGTTGATGACAGTGTTGCTGTGGAAGGTGTTGATGACAGTGTTGATGACAGTGTTGCTGTGGAAGATGTTGACGACAGTGTTGCTGTGGAAGATGTTGACGACAGTGTTGCTGTGGAAGATGTTGACGACAGTGTTGCTGTGGAAGATGTTGACGACAGTGTTGCTGTGGAAGATGCTGATGACAGTGTTGCTGTGGAAGATGTTGACAACAGTGTTGCTGTGGAAGGTATTGACAACAGTGTTGCTGTGGAAGATGTTGATGACAGTGTTGCTGTGGAAGGTGTTGATGACAGTGTTGCTGTGGAAGATGTTGATAACAGTGTTGCTGTGGAAGATGTTGATGACAGTGTTGCTGTGGAAGGTGTTGATGACAGTGTTGCTGTGGAAGGTGTTGATGACAGTGTTGCTGTGGAAGATGTTGATAACAGTGTTGCTGTGGAAGATGTTGACGACAGTGTTGCTGTGGAAGATGCTGATGACAGTGTTGCTGTGGAAGATGTCGACAACAGTGTTGCTGTGGAAGGTGTTGACAACAGTGTTGCTGTGGAAGGTGTTGATGACAGTGTTGCTGTGGAAGATGTTGACGACAGTGTTGCTGTGGAAGATGTTGATGACAGTGTTGCTGTGGAATGTGTTGATGACAGTGTTGCTGTGGAAGGTGTTGATGACAGTGTTGATGACAGTGTTGCTGTGGAAGATGTTGATGACAGTGTTGCTGTGGAAGGTGTTGACGACAGTGTTGCTGTGGAAGATGTTGACAACAGTGTTGCTGTGGAAGATGTTGACGACAGTGTTGCTGTGGAAGATGTCGACAACAGTGTTGCTGTGGAAGATGTTGATGACAGTGTTGCTGTGGAAGATGTTGATGACAGTGTTGCTGTGGAAGATGTTGATGACAGTGTTGCTGTGGAAGGTGTTGATGACAGTGTTGCTGTGGAAGATGTTGATGACAGTGTTGCTGTGGAAGATGTTGACGACAGTGTTGCTGTGGAAGATGTTGATGACAGTGTTGCTGTGGAAGGTGTTGATGACAGTGTTGCTGTGGAAGATGTTGACGACAGTGTTGCTGTGGAAGATGTTGATGACAGTGTTGCTGTGGAATGTGTTGATGACAGTGTTGCTGTGGAAGATGTTGATGACAGTGTTGCTGTGGAAGGTGTTGATGACAGTGTTGCTGTGGAAGGTGTTGATGACAGTGTTGCTGTGGAAGATGTTGATAACAGTGTTGCTGTGGAAGATGTTGACGACAGTGTTGCTGTGGAAGATGCTGATGACAGTGTTGCTGTGGAAGATGTCGACAACAGTGTTGCTGTGGAAGGTGTTGACAACAGTGTTGCTGTGGAAGGTGTTGATGACAGTGTTGCTGTGGAAGATGTTGATGACAGTGTTGCTGTGGAAGATGTTGACGACAGTGTTGCTGTGGAAGGTGTTGATGACAGTGTTGCTGTGGAAGATGTTGATGACAGTGTTGCTGTGGAAGATGTTGATGACAGTGTTGCTGTGGGAGATGTTGACGACAGTTTTGCTGTGGAAGATGTTGACAACAGTGTTGCTGTGGAAGATGTTGACAACAGTGTTGCTGTGGAAGATGTTGACGACAGTGTTGCTGAGGAAGGTGTTGATGACAGTGTTGCTGTGGAAGATGTTGATGACAGTGTTGCTGTGGAAGTTGTTGACGACAGTGTTGCTGTGGAAGATGTTGATGACAGTGTTGCTGTGGAAGATGTTGATGACAGTGTTGCTGTGGAAGATGTTGACGACAGTGTTGCTGTGGAAGATGTTGATGACAGTGTTGCTGTGGAAGGTGTTGATGACAGTGTTGCTGTGGAAGATGTTGACGACAGTGTTGCTGTGGAAGATGTTGATGACAGTGTTGCTGTGGAATGTGTTGATGACAGTGTTGCTGTGGAAGGTGTTGATGACAGTGTTGATGACAGTGTTGCTGTGGAAGATGTTGATGACAGTGTTGCTGTGGAAGGTGTTGACGACAGTGTTGCTGTGGAAGATGTTGACAACAGTGTTGCTGTGGAAGGTGTTGATGACAGTGTTGCTGTGGAAGATGTTGATGACAGTGTTGCTGTAGAAGGTGTTGATGACAGTGTTGCTGTGGAAGGTGTTGATGACAGTGTTGCTGTGGAAGGTGTTGATGACAGTGTTGCTGTGGAAGGTGTTGATGACAGTGTTGCTGTGGAAGATGTTGATGACAGTGTTGCTGTGGAAGGTGTTGATGACAGTGTTGCTGTGGAAGGTGTTGATGACAGTGTTGCTGTGGAAGGTGTTGATGACAGTGTTGCTGTGGAAGATGTTGACGACAGTGTTGCTGTGGAAGATGTTGACAACAGTGTTGCTGTGGAAGGTATTGATGACAGTGTTGCTGTGGAAGATGTTGATGACAGTGTTGCTGTGGAAGGTGTTGATGACAGTGTTGCTGTGGAAGGTGTTGATGACAGTGTTGCTGTGGAAGATGTTGATGACAGTGTTGCTGTGGAAGGTGTTAACGACAGTGTTGCTGTGGAAGGTCTTGATGACAGTGTTGCTGTGGAAGATGTTGATGACAGTGTTGCTGTGGAAGATGTTGACGACAGTGTTGCTGTGGAAGGTGTTGATGACAGTGTTGCTGTGGAAGGTGTTGATGACAGTGTTGCTGTGGAAGGTGTTGATGACAGTGTTGCTGTGGAAGGTGTTGATGACAGTGTTGCTCTGGAGGGTGTTGATGACAGTGTTGCTGTGGAAGGTGTTGATGACAGTGTTGCTGTGGAAGGTGTTGATGACAGTGTTGCTGTGGAGGATGTTGATGACAGTGTTGCTGTGGAAGGTGTTGATGACAGTGTTGCTGTGGAAGGTGTTGGCGGCTCTTCCGCAATTCGTAGAATCGAGAATCACAAAGAGGTCGGACAGGAAAGAAAACGGGCCGTAGGGGAGAGCGGGAATATGGTGTTCGGGGCCACTGAGGAAGACCAGGAAGGTAGCCGTGGCGAGGCTGACGGAGCCACTCGCCAGGTGTTTAGAGCTGACCGACGGAGAGTGCGCAGATCTCAACCACAACAAATTGGTGAATTTAGCTTAGCCACGACACCAGCTACTTCTCCAACACACGACCCCGATATAGCCACGACACCAGCTACTTCTCCAACACACGACCCCGATATAGCCACGACACCAGCTACTTCTCCAACACACGACCCCGATATAGCCACGACACCAGCTACTTCTCCAACACACGACCCCGATATAGCCACGACACCAGCTACTTCTCCAACACACGACCCCGATATAGCCACGACACCAGCTACTTCTCCAACACACGACCCCGATATAGCCACGACACCAGCTACTTCTCCAACACACGACCCCGATATAGCCACGACACCAGCAGCTTCTCCGACACACGACCCTGACATAGCCACGACACTAGGAACTTCTCCAACACACGACCCTGACATGACCACAACACCAGCAACGTCTCCAACACACGACCCTGACATAGCCACGACACTAGGAACTTCTCCAACACACGACCCTGACATGACCACAACACCAGCAACGTCTCCAACACACGACCCTGACATTGCCACGACACTAGGAACTTCTCCAACACATGACCCTGACATAGCCACGACACCCGAAAAGTCTCTAATGCACGACCCTGACATAGCCACGACACTAGGAACTTCTCCAATACACGACCCTGACAAAGATGTCGACGAGAAAGAAAGGAGCGCTGTTCAAGGCGTATGTAGAGACCTGGAGGAGAACATACAACACAAAGACATTCGACCGAAAGAAGTATCAGAAGAAGAGTCACAGCGCCAGGCTCATGATGGTGAAGAAACTGACAACTCACTACTCAGTTCAGTCACTCTGGACCTGACGGAATCCGTCACCAAAGGGGAGTACGACGAGCTGCTGAACCACGTAGAGGAATATATTGAGCAGAAAGTTCTCATCGGGAAACGGATCGTACCGAATACATATAATTCCCATCTGATGAGGGAAACCACGCAAGAGGATGGATACTCCATATATGGTGAGAGTTCCTTGCGTGGAAATTACGTTAAGGGTAAAGAAACTCCGATAAAAAGTGACGCAACAGCGCCTCAAGGATATGACAACATTGGCGACACAGAGAATGAAGGCGCAGAAGCCTTCGCTAGTCTTCGTTCAAATATATTAATGAATTCTGACGCTGATATAGTTTCGTGCATTAACTTAGAGGACAAAAGCGACATAAGAAATCAGGTAAACACTGGCAGCATTTGCAGGGAAGATGTGCACGAGAGCTCGTGCGCAGACGAGGTCCTGCGACACAACGATGGCCCGGTGGCGCCAACGATGAGTCTCGCCAAGAGCAGCAGTGGTGCTTGTGGGTTTTCAGGCAGAGAGGACCCTCCTCAGTCTTCCTTAATGGCAGGTTCCAGCACATCCTCTGACGATTCGCCTCGTAATAGAGATGGGAACGAAAGAGAGGCTGCTGCAGCAGCTAACTCGCCGTCCTCTGATTCGGGTGTCGTAGAAATGGCGGGAAAAAACATACAATCGCCCTCAGAAGAGTCTGCTGAGAGCGTGGCTGCTGAGGTCCATGGCTCCCGGGACACTCATTCTCAAGCGTCTGCTCGAAGTGAGCAGTCTGCCAACAATATACCTTGCTCAAGACCTTCCAGTAAGCAGGCTAAGGACCGCGCCAACCGCATCACTAGCGGCCACCATTCTTCTTCAGGCTGTGGGCGAGCGCTGCGGGAAACCAGTGAAGCCACAGCAGTCAACGGATGCGCAAGCTTTCAAGATCTGTGTGATGGCTCAGATATCGAAGACTCGAAACCCCAGAGACGACACTGGGAATCCCCTCAACGAAATTATTTCCAGGAACTTTCTCCCCAAATAGACAGTGACCCAGTGTCAATGAGCAGACATAAACTCGTGCAAGAATACGTGGATAGTCTCCAACTGCACCAAAACTCTGGCGATGGATCGCCTCAGGGCACAGCTGGAAGTCCCCCAAGATCCACAGAAGACACACCAACAGACCACCAGAGCGACTACGAAGCCTCAGACTCTGGCGACGCCAGCTACTCCGAAAGGCTACTGAAGGCTCTAGAGTCCAGAAGATCTCGCCGCAACCGACCTCGATCTTCCAATATAGATATCGAGGACAACCCTGGGCGGTATCGACCATCGACACTAAGTGCTCTCGACATGTTCTTAGCTACACTCTCCAAATACCGAGGGCACCAACTGGAAGGCGGGGAGGCGGGTAGGGACTCCACGCCCCCAGCGCTTCTTCCTGCTGCCGACGACAACGTGACCGTTCAAGTTCGAGCAGGACCTCGTCAACATGACGTAAGAATCAGCTCCCGGCGACAAGTGCGTCTGGTGGTTAATGTTGGCAACCCTGTGGCCTCTTCGGACTCCGGTTGTGTACCAGACACCTCACAATCTGAGTGTAAGTGTACCAGACACCTCACAATCTGAGTGTAAGTGTACCAGACACCTCACAATCTGAGTGTAAGTATTCCAGACACCTCACAGTCTGAGTGTAAGTGTACCAGACACCTCACAGTCTGAGTGTAAGTGTACCAGACACCTCACAATCTGAGTGTAAGTATTCCAGACACCTCACAGTCTGAGTGTAAGTGTACCAGACACCTCACAGTCTGAGTGTAAGTGTACCAGACACCTCACAGTCTGAGTGTAAGTATTCCAGACACCTCACAGTCTGAGTGTAAGTGTACCAGACACTTCACAGTCTGAGTGTAAGTGTACCAGACACCTCACAGTCTGAGTGTAAGTGTACCAGACACCTCACAATCTGAGTGTAAGTATTCCAGACACCTCACAGTCTGAGTGTAAGTGTACCAGACACCTCACAGTCTGAGTGTAAGTGTACCAGACACCTCACAGTCTGAGTGTAAGTGTACCAGACACCTCACAGTCTGAGTGTAAGTGTACCAGACACTTCACAGTCTGAGTGTAAGTGTACCAGACACCTCACAATCTGAGTGTAAGTATTCCAGACACCTCACAGTCTGAGTGTAAGTGTACCAGACACCTCACAGTCTGAGTGTAAGTGTACCAGACACCTCACAATCTGAGTGTAAGTGTACCAGACACCTCACAATCTGAGTGTAAGTGTACCAGACACCTCACAGTCTGAGTGTAAGTGTACCAGACACCTCACAGTCTGAGTGTAAGTGTACCAGACACCTCACAATCTGAGTGTAAGTGTACCAGACACCTCACAATCTGAGTGTAAGTGTACCAGACACCTCACAGTCTGAGTGTAAGTGTACCAGACACCTCACAGTCTGAGTGTAAGTGTACCAGACACCTCACAATCTGAGTGTAAGTGTACCAGACACTTCACAGTCTGAGTGTAAGTATTCCAGACACCTCACAGTCTGAGTGTAAGTGTACCAGACACCTCACAGTCTGAGTGTAAGTGTACCAGACACCTCACAATCTGAGTGTAAGTGTACCAGACACCTCACAGTCTGAGTGTAAGTGTACCAGACACCTCACAATCTGAGTGTAAGTGTACCAGACACTTCACAGTCTGAGTGTAAGTATTCCAGACACCTCACAGTCTGAGTGTAAGTGTACCAGACACCTCACAATCTGAGTGTAAGTATTCCAGACACCTCACAGTCTGAGTGTAAGTGTACCAGACACCTCACAGTCTGAGTGTAAGTGTACCAGACACCTCACAGTCTGAGTGTAAGTGTACCAGACACCTCACAATCTGAGTGTAAGTGTACCAGACACCTCACAGTCTGAGTGTAAGTGTACCAGACACCTCACAGTCTGAGTGTAAGTGTACCAGACACCTCACAATCTGAGTGTAAGTGTACCAGACACCTCACAGTCTGAGTGTAAGTGTACCAGACACCTCACAATCTGAGTGTAAGTATTCCAGACACCTCACAGTCTGAGTGTAAGTGTACCAGACACCTCACAGTCTGAGTGTAAGTGTACCAGACACCTCACAGTCTGAGTGTAAGTGTACCAGACACCTCACAGTCTGAGTGTAAGTGTACCAGACACCTCACAATCTGAGTGTAAGTATTCCAGACACCTCACAGTCTGAGTGTAAGTGTACCAGACACCTCACAATCTGAGTGTAAGTGTACCTCAAGGCCTGAGTAAGTTTGGCGACGTTTTGGTCCGTCCTGGACCATTGTCAAGTCATGTAATGGTGCACTGCGCGGTCCAGGATGGACCGAAACGTCGTCAGTACTTTTCAGTTTGCAGTTTTTTTAGGGATATTCCTGCGCGGGCCCTAAGCCTCTGGCTGGCCCACTAAGTGTTGCTTGTTTCTGTTTTACTTGAGCGGAGTATGAGTATTTATGACTCGTATGGTCGCTTCAGTAAGATTTTGCCATATGTGTTTAACAACTTCTTCTGCTCTGTTGAATCTAAGTTGAAATCTTAATGGGTTTGTAACTGTGCACTGTGTTAGATAATGTTCTAGTGGTCTGTTGTGGATGTAACTGTGCACTGTATTAGATAATGTTCCAGTGGTCTGTTGTGGCTGTAACTGTGCACTGTGTTAGATAATGTTCTAGTGGTCTGTTGTGGATGTAACTGTGCACTGTGTTAGATAATGTTCCAGTGGTCTGTCGGGCATTTCTCCACAGTGCTAATTTTTGGATGATATAGCCATCAAAGATATACTTTTGTTGTATAGATGTGTGCGTGCGTGTGTTCACAGGTGGAAACTGAGTACCAAAATGAGCCACAGGGACGTTAGAAAGAACTTTTTCAGTATGAGAGTAGTTAATAGATGTAATGCATTAGGCAGTGATGTGGTGGAGGCTGACTCCCTACACAGTTTCAAATGTAGATATGATAGAGCCCAGTAGGCTCAGGAATCTGTACACCAGTTGATTGACAGTTGAGAGGCGGGACCAAGGAGCCAGAGCTCAACCCCCATAAGCAGAAATAGGTGAGTACATACACACACACACGTGTGTGTGTGTGTGTGTGTGGAGGTCCCCCCTCCCTCCATCCCCCCCCCCTCCGTCGCCACCTGCACCGGTGGACCAGAAGTGCTTCCCTCACTCAGGAAGACCTCCAGGTGAGTATTGGGTGCAGATCAGGTTCACATTCCTTGAGGAGGAGAAGTGTGTGCGTGTGTCTTATCCTCGTTGCCAACGAGGATAAGACAGGACAGAGATGGTTGGGCAGACTGCATATTTCTGCACTGCCAAAAGCTTTTGATACAGTACCGCACATGAGACTGCTGTTCAAACTCGAGAGGCAGGCGGGGGAAAGGTCCTAGCATGGATAAGGAACTACCTAACAGGAAGGAGCCAGAGAGTTACGGTAAGGGACGAGAAGTCATACTGGCGAACAGTAACGAGTGGAGTACCTCAAGGATTGGTGCTGGGACCAATTCTATTTCTAATATATGTTAACGACATGTTTATAGGAGTAGAGTCCTACATGTCGATGTTCGTGGATGATGCAAAGTTGATGAGAAGAGTTGTGACAGATGAGGATTGCAGGATCCTCCAAGAGGACCTGAACAGGTTGCAGAGATGGTCAGAGAAATGGCTACTGGAGTTCAACACGAGCAAATGTAAAGTTATGGAAATGGGACTCGGTGATAGGAGACCAAAGGGGCAGTATACAATGAAGGGGAACTGCCTACCTGTGACGACGCGAGAAAGAGACCTGGGCGTGAACGTATCACTAATCTATCTCCTGAAGCACATATAAATAGGATAACGACAGCGGCGTACTCTACACTGGCAAAAGTTAGAACATCATTCAGAAACCTAAGTAAGGAGGCATTTAGGGCGCTTTACACTGCCTACGTGAGGCCAGTCTTAGAGTATGCCGCCTCATCATGGAGGGCAAGTTGGTTGTTGTACTGAGAGGTTCAATAGTGAAAATCACAGGAGTTCTTAAGATAGTGGAGATTGGATAGGGCCGGCCCCCAAGGAAAAATGTTCCCAGTAATGAATACTTGTTTGGCTAGAATAAATGTCTGTAGTCTAGTAGTTAATAATCTACTCCACTTCAACTGGGTGAACGGCTACTCCCAAAATCTCTAAACTTATTTATTAAACCCTCTAATAACCCCCATATACATAAATACAGTAAATCACTTTACCATTCTACCTTACGTTAAACACCTTGGTCCACATAAGCAGGATACAAGGTTTACACTTGCAAACTAGGGGTAAAGGCTACTTTCCTGAAGAGACACTAGTATCCCAGGTATCACAGACTTAAGCACATGTGGTCTCCCTAGTCCCCTAGAGTACACTTAGGGATACCAAAACACTAGCAGAGGTTAAACAAAAATTTATTACACATCTAGCCAGTAACACGGGCAGATGTTGTATTATATTAACTTGTATAATAAAACCAGAATAAGGTAAAGGAAGAGAGAAGGAGGAGGAGAGCAGAGCCCACAGGGAAGTTGTTGACACCCTAGCAGCCAGATCCTGAAGAGGGACCTCTAGCACAGCCACCCAGCTCTCTCAAGCTGCTGCCGGGAAGATACCCAGCTGATCGTACAGCCATAAACATTACAAGTCTTCACCGACATTCATTACTAATTATTTTAACAATTCTGAGAATAGCTGATAACTAGTTCAACATTATATTTAATAATCAACAAGCCCAGAGTCTGAATAATCTGTGAGTAACAAGATTCGTCTTACGTCTGGCAAGGGAGACTGAAACAAATACGCCTCAGGGGTATGAGAAGCCCTGAATATAAAAGTTATTGTTAATTAAATATCCACCTTACATAACTATTTAGAACTCAATTTGACCTTTGGTTTCCAAATACGAACCCAGGGTTGTAACACCACCTCATCATGGAGTCCCCATCTGAAGAAGCATATAAGGAAACTGGAAAAAGTTCAGAGGTTTGCAACGAGACTCGTCCCAGAGTTACGAGGGATGGGGTATGAGGAGCGCCTGAAGGAACTGTGCCTTATGACACTAGAAAGAAGAAGGGAGAGGGGGGACATGATAGGAACGGATAAAATGCTCAGGGGGATTGACAGAGTGGACATAGACGAAATGTTCACACGGAATAGTAACAGAACGAGGGGACATGGATGGAAGCTGGAAACTCAGATTAGTCACAGAGATGTTAGGAAGTTTTCTTTTAGCGTGAGAGTAGTGGGAAAATGGAATGCACTTAAGGAACAGGTTGTAGAAGCAAATACTATTCATAATTTTAAAACTAGATATGATAGGGAAATAGGACCATAGTCATTGCTGTAAACAACCGATGGCTAGAAAGGCGGGATCCAAGAGTCAATGCTCGATCCTGCAGACACACACACACAAACAACCGATTTTTTTCGAAATTACAAGAGATGAGGTCAAGAAGCACCTATTGGAGCTGGATGTGAGAAAAGCTGTTGGGCCGGATGGAATCTCACCATGGGTATTGAAAGAGTGTGCAGGAGCACTTAGCTTGCCACTCTCCATAGTGTATAGTAGGTCACTGGAAACGGGAGACCTACCAGAAGTATGGAAGACTGCTAATGTAGTACCAATATTTAAAAAGGGTGACAGACAAGAGGCACTGAACTACAGGCCAGTGTCCTTAACTTGTATACCATGCAAGGTGATGGAGAAGATTGTGAGAAAAAACATAGTAACACATCTGGAGAGAAGAGACTTCGTGACAACCCATCAACATGGGTTCAGGGAGGGTAAATCTTGCCTTACAGGCTTGATAGAATTCTATGATCAGGTGACAAAGATTAAGCAAGAAAGAGAAGGATGGGCGGACTGCATTTTTTTGGACTGTCGGAAAGCCTTTGACACAGTACCCCATAAAAGGTTGATGCAAAAGCTAGAGAAACAGGCAGGAGTAACTGGTAGGGCGCTCCAGTGGATAAGGGAGTACCTAAGCAATAGAAAGCAGAGAGTTATAGTGAGGGGTGAGACCTCAGAATGGCGGGAAGTCACCAGTGGAGTCCCACAGGGCTCTGTGCTTGGACCTATCCTGTTTCTGATATACGTAAATGATCTCCCAGAGGGTATAGACTCATTCCTCTCAATGTTTGCTGACGACGCCAAAATTATGAGAAGGATTAAGACAGAGGAGGACAGCTTGAGGCTTCAAGAAGACCTGGACAAGCTGCAGGAATGGTCGAACAATTGGATGTTAGAGTTTAACCCAAGCAAATGTAATGTAATAAAGATAGGAGTAGGAAGCAGGAGACCAGATACAAGGTATCACTTGGGAGATGAAATACTTCAAGAGTCAGAGAGAGAGAAAGACCTGGGGGTTGATATCACGCCAGACCTGTCCCCTGAAGCTCATATCAAGAGGATAACATCAGCAGCATATGCCAGGTTGGCTAACATAAGAACGGCCTTTAGAAACTTGTGTAAGGAATCTTTCAGAACATTATATACCACATATGTCAGACCAATCCTGGAGTATGCGGCTCCAGCATGGAGTCCATATCTAGTCAAGCATAAGACTAAACTGGAAAAGGTTCAAAGGTTTGCCACCAGACTAGTACCCGAGCTGAGAGGTATGAGCTACGAGGAGAGACTACGGGAATTGAATCTCACTTCGTTGGAAGACAGAAGAGTTAGGGGGGACATGATCACCACATTCAAGATTCTCAAGGGAATCGACAGGGTTGATAAAGATAGGCTATTTAACACAAGGGGCACACGCACTAGGGGACACAGGTGGAAACTGAGTGCCCAAATGAGCCACAGAGATATTAGAAAGAACTTTTTTAGTGTGAGAGTGGTTGACAAATGGAATGCATTAGGAAGCAATGTGGTGGAGGCTGACTCCATACACAGTTTCAAGTGTAGATATGATAGAGCCCAATAGGCTCAGGAACCTGTACACCTGTTGATTGACGGTTGAGAGGCGGGACCAAAGAGCCAGAGCTCAACCCCCGCAAGCACAACTAGGTGAGTACAACTAGGTGAGTACACACACACACACACACACACACACACACACACACACACACACACTGTACACCACATATGTAAGACCAATCCTGGAGTATGCGGCCCCAGCATGGAGCCCGTACCTTGTCAAGCACAAGACGAAGCTGGAAAAAGTCCAAAGGTATGCTACTAGACTAGTCCCAGAACTAAGAGGCATGAGTTATGAGGAAAGGCTGCGGGAAATGCACCTCACGACACTGGAAGACAGAAGAGTAAGGGGGGACATGATCACAACCTACAAAATCCTCAGGGGAATCGACCGGGTAAACAAGGACGAACTTTTCAACACTGGTGGGACGCGAACAAGGGGACACAGGTGGAAGCTGAGTACCCAAATGAGCCACAGAGACGTTAGAAAGAACTTTTTCAGTGTCAGAGTAGTTAGCAAATGGAATGCATTAGGAAGTGATGTGGTGGAGGCTGACTCCATTCACAGTTTCAAATGTAGATATGATAGAGCCCAATAGGCTCAGGAATCTGTACACCAGTTGATTGACGGTTGAGAGGCGGGACCAAAGAGCCAGAGCTCAACCCCCGCAAGCACAATTAGGTGAGTACAATTAGGTGAGTACACACACACACACACACACACAGCAGGATCCTCCAAGAGGACCTGAACAGATTGCAGAGATGGTCAGAGAAATGGCTACTAGAATTCAACACGAGCAAATGTAAAGTTATGGAAATGGGACTAGGAGATAGGAGACCAAAGGGACAGTACACAATGAAGGGGAACAGCCTACCTGTAACGACGCGTGAAAGAGACCTGGGGGTGGACGTAACACCTAATCTATCTCCTGAGGCACATATTAATAGGATAACGACAGCAGCGTACTCTACACTGGCAAAAGTTAGAACATCATTCAGAAACCTAAGTAAGGAGGCATTTAGGGCGCTTTACACTGCCTACGTAAGGCCAGTCTTAGAGTATGCCGCCTCATCATGGAGTCCCCATCTGAAGAAGCATATAATGAAACTGGAAAAGGTTCAGAGGTTTGCAACGAGACTCGTCCCAGAGCTACGAGGGATGGGGTATGAAGAGCGCCTGAGGGAACTGTGCCTTACGACACTAGAAAGAAGAAGGGAGAGGGGGGACATGATAGGAACGTATAAGATACTCAGAGGAATTGACAGAGTGGACATAGACGAAATGTTCACACGGAATAGTAACAGAACGAGAGGACATGGATGGAAGCTTGAAACTCAGATGAGTCACAGAGATGTTAGGAAGTTTTCTTTTAGCGTGAGAGTAGTGGGGAAATGGAATGCACTTCAGGAACAGGTTGTGGAAGCAAATACTATTCATAATTTTAAAACCAGGTATGATAGGGAAATGGGACAGGAGTCATTGCTGTAAACAACCGATGCTCGAAAGGCGGGATCCAAGAGTCAATGCTCGATCCTGCAAGCACATATAGGTGAGTACATATAGGTGAGTACACACACACACACACACACACACACACACACACACACACACACACACACACACACACACACACACACACACACACACACACACACACACACACACACACACACACACACACACACACACACACACACGATGTGTGAGTGCGTCAGACGTCAACACGGCATCGAGTATCGATGTGCAAGTTCTCAAGATGTCTTACAGGTCGTGGAGGCCGGGCAGGGCCTCCTGCAGGAGGCTCCCCAGGAGGCCGGCGGCGGAGTAGGCGCCCTGGGCGTGACGGCGCCCCCGCCCCCAGCAGGGCAGCTGCTGCCGTCAACAGGGAGGTTGATCAGCTCCTCACAGACGTCCGCGAGTACCTCAATACTAAACTTAAAAGGTGAGGAAACACCCTCTGTGTACCTCCCCCACCCTCTGTGTTCCTCCCCCACCCTCTGTGTACCTCCCCCACCCTCTGTGTACCTTCCCCCACCCTCTGTGTACCTCCCCCACCCTCTGTGTACCTCCCCCACCCTCTGTGTACCTCCCCCACCCTCTGTGTACCTCCCCACCCTCTGTGTACCTCCCCCACTCTCTGTGAACCTCCCCCACCCTCTGTGTACCTCCCCCTCCCTCTGTGTACCTCCCCCACCCTCTGTGTACCTCCCCCACCCTCTGTGTACCTCCCCCACCCTCTGTGTACCTCCCCCTCCCTCTGTGTACCTCCCCCACCCTCTGTGTACCTCCCCCACCCTCTGTGTACCTCCCCACCCTCTGTGTACCTCCCCCACCCTCTGTGTACCTCCCCCACCCTCTGTGTACCTCCCCCACCCTCTGTGTACCTCCCCCACCCTCTGTGTTCCTCCCCCACCCTCTGTGTACCTTCCCCACCCTCTGTGTACCTCCCCCACCCTCTGTGTACCTCCCCCACCCTCTGTGTACCTCCCCCACCCTCTGTGTACCTTCCCCATCCTCTGTGTACCTCCCCCACCCTCTGTGTACCTCCCCCACCCTCTGTGTACCTCCTCCACTCTCTGTGTACCTTCCCCACCCTCTGTGTACCTCCCCCACCCTCTGTGTACCTCCCCCACCCTCTGTGTACCTCCCCCACCCTCTATGTACCTCCCCCCACCCTCTGTGTACCTCCCCCACCCTCTGTGTACCTTCCCCACCCTCTGTGTACCTCCCCCACCCTCTGTGTACCTCCCCCACCCTCTGTGTACCTCCCCCACCCTCTGTGTACCTTCCCCACCCTCTGTGTACCTCCCCCACCCTCTGTGTACCTCCCCCACCCTCTGTGTACCTCCTCCACCCTCTGTGTACCTTCCCCACCCTCTGTGTACCTCCCCCACCCTCTGTGTACCTCCCCCACCCTCTGTGTACCTCCCCTACCCTCTATGTACCTCCCCCCACCCTCTGTGTACCTCCTCCACCCTCTGTGTACCTTCCCCACCCTCTGTGTACCTCCCCCACCCTCTGTGTACCTCCTCCACCCTCTGTGTACCTCCCCCACCCTCTGTGTACCTTCCCCACCCTCTGTGTACCTCCCCCACCCTCTGTGTACCTCCCCCACCCTCTGTGTACCTCCCCCACCCTCTGTGTACCTTCCCCGCCCTCTGTGTACCTCCCCCACCCTCTGTGTACCTCCCCCACCCTCTGTGTACCTCCCCCACCCTCTATGTACCTCCCCCCACCCTCTGTGTACCTCCCCCACCCTCTGTGTACCTTTTCCACCCTCTGTGTTCCTCCCCCACCCTCTGTGTACCTTCCCCCACCCTCTGTGTACCTCCCCCACCCTCTGTATACCTCCTCCACCCTCTGTGTACCTCCCCCACCCTCTGTGTTCCTCCCCCACCCTCTGTGTACCTCCCCCACCCTCTGTGTACCTCCCCCACCCTCTATGTACCTCCCCCCACCCTCTGTGTACCTCCCCCACCCTCTGTGTACCTCCCCCACCCTCTGTATACCTCCTCCACCCTCTGTGTACCTCCCCCACCCTCTGTGTACCTTCCCCACCCTCTGTGTACCTCCCCCACCCTCTGTGTACCTCCCCCACCCTCTGTGTACCTCCCCCACCCTCTGTGTACCTCCCCCACCCTCTGTGTACCTTCCCCACCCTCTGTGTACCTCCCCCACCCTCTGTGTACCTCCCCCACCCTCTGTGTACCTCCCCCACCCTCTGTGTACCTCCCCCACCCTCTGTGTACCTCCCCCACCCTCTGTGTACCTCCCCCACCCTCTGTGTACCTCCCCCACCCTCTGTGTACCTCCCCCACCCTCTGTGTACCTCCCCCCACCCTCTGTGTACCTTTCACTAAACTTCGTAATTCAAGTAAATATCCTGTATGTAGTGATCATATCTCCCGTTTCTCCTCTCCTCTAGTGCTGTGAGGTTGAGCTCCCGTAACCTGTCCCATAATTCTCTGAGGTTTCCACCGTATAAGACAGGTTAACGGAACCTCACTACCCTGAAGGAATGAAGAAACAGAGGAGTGTGTTCACGACATACAAAATACCGTGGGGAATAGACAGGGTGATTTAAGGACAATCTTTAAATTGATAGAAAGTAGGACGAGGCCAGCAGGCGGAGCACGGGAGCTAGACCTCACTCAACCCGTAGTCACTGCTGTTTGTTGTTGTTGTTATAGATTCAGCTACTCGGAACAAGTTCCAAGTAGCACGGGCTATGGTGAACCCGTAGTGGACTTACCTGGCACAGGAGCGGGGCAAGTGGCACAGGCTGTGGTGAGCCCGTAGCGGACTTACCTGGCACAGGAGCGGGGCAAGTGGCACAGGCTGTGGTGAGCCCGTAGTGGACTTACCTGGCACAGGAGCGGGGCAAGTAGCACGGGCTATGGTGAACCCATAACTTACCTGGCACAGGAGCGGGGCAAGTGGCACAGGCTGTGGTGAGCCCGTAGTGGACTTACCTGGCACAGGAGCGGGGCAAGTGGCACGGGCTATGGTGAGCCCGTAGTGGACTTACCTGGCACAGGAGCGGGGCAAGTAGCACGGGCTATGGTGAGCCCGTAGTGGACTTACCTGGCACAGGAGCGGGGCAAGTGGCACGGGCTATGGTGAGCCCGTAGTGGACTTACCTGGCACAGGAGCGGGGCAAGTGGCACGGGCTATGGTGAGCCCGTAGTGGACTTACCTGGCACAGGAGCGGGGCAAGTAGCACGGGCTATGGTGAGCCCGTAGTGGACTTACCTGGCACAGGAGCGGGGCAAGTAGCACAGGCTGTGGTGAGCCCGTAGTGGATTTACCTGGCACAGGAGCGGGGCTAGTAGCACGGGCTATGGTGAGCCCGTAGTGGACTTACCTGGCACAGGAGCGGGGCAAGTAGCACAGGCTGTGGTGAGCCCGTAGTGGATTTACCTGGCACAGGAGCGGGGCAAGTAGCACAGGCTGTGGTGAGCCCGTAGTGGATTTACCTGGCACAGGCGCGGGGCAAGTAGCACGGGCTGTGGTGAGCCCGTAGTGGACTTACCTGGCACAGGAGCGGGGCAAGTAGCACAGGCTGTGGTGAGCCCGTAGCGGACTTACCTGGCACAGGAGCGGGGCAAGTAGCACGGGCTATGGTGAGCCCGTAGCGGACTTACCTGGCACAGGAGCGGTGCTGGGAAATTTTGAACACACTGCTGTTTAAGCAGTGTTACATATATATTAACCAAGGATGTGGTGTTACAGCGCCACCACTGGTGAGGGAGGTGGTGAGGGAGGCGGCGAGGGAGGGAGACCAGACGACATAGTGGTGGAGGGAAGCAACATTGAGAAGTGCTTCACCGACCGTCCGACAGCTGGAGGGCGCACCAGACTCTACCCCAGAGGTAAGCTTGCTAAACTCTGCCCCAGAGGTAAGCTCTCTAAACTCTGCCCCAGAGGTAAGCTTGCTAAACTCTGCCCCAGAGGTATGCTCTCTAAACTCTTCCCCAGAGGTAAGCTCTCTAAACTCTGCCCCAGAGGTATGCTCTCTAAACTCTGCCCCAGGGGTAACATCTCTAATCTCTGCCCTAGGGGTAACCTCTCTAAACTCTGCCCTAGAGGTAACCTCTCTAAACTCTGCCCTAGGGGTAAGCTCTCTAAACTCTGCCCTAGGGGTAACCTCTCTAAACTCTGCCCTAGGGGTAACATCTCTAAACTCTGCCCTAGGGGTAAGCTCTCTAAACTCTGCCCTAGGGGTAACCTCTCTAAACTCTGCCCTAGGAGTAACATCTCTAAACTCTGCCCTAGGGGTAACCTCTCTAAACTCTGCCCTAGAGGTAACCCTTCTAAACTCTGCCCTAGGAGTAACCTCTCTAAACTCTGCCCCAGGGGTAACCTCTCTAAACTCTGCCCTAGGGGTAAGCTCTCTAAACTCTGCCCTAGGGGTAACCTCTCTAAACTCTGCCCTAGGGGTAACATCTCTAAACTCTGCCCTAGGGGTAAGCTCTCTAAACTCTGCCCTAGGGGTAACCTCTCTAAACTCTGCCCTAGGAGTAACATCTCTAAACTCTGCCCTAGGAGTAACATCTCTAAACTCTGCCCTAGGGGTAACCTCTCTAAACTCTGCCCTAGAGGTAACCCTTCTAAACTCTGCCCTAGGAGTAACCTCTCTAAACTCTGCCCCAGGGGTAACCTCTCTAAACTCTGCCCTAGGGGTAAGCTCTCTAAACTCTGCCCCAGGGGTAACCTCTCTAAACTCTGCCCTAGGGGTAACATCTCTAAACTCTGCCCTAGGAGTAACATCTCTAAACTCTGCCCTAGAGGTAACCTCTCTAAACTCTGCCCTAGGGGTAACCTCTCTAAACTCTGCCCTAGGGGTAACCTCTCTAAACTCTGCCCTAGGGGTAAGCTCTCTAAACTCTGCCCTAGGGGTAAGCTCTCTAAACTCTGCCCTAGGGGTAAGCTCTCTAAACTCTGCCCTAGGGGTAACATCTCTAAACTCTGCCCCAGGGGTAACCTCTCTAAACTCTGCCCTAGGGGTAAGCTCTCTAAACTCTGCCCTAGGGGTAACCTCTCTAAACTCTGCCCTAGGGGTAACCTTTCTAAACTCTGCCCTAGGGGTAAGCTCTCTAAACTCTGCCCTAGGGGTAAGCTCTCTAAGCTCTGCCCTAGAGGTAACCTCTCTAAACTCTGCCCTAGGGGTAACCTCTCTAAACTCTGCCCTAGAGGTAACTTCTCTAAACTCTGCCCTAGGAGTAACCTCTCTAAACTCTGCCCCAGGGGTAACCTCTCTAAACTCTGCCCTAGGGGTAACCTTTCTAAACTTTGCCCTAGAGGTAAGCTTGATAAACTCTAATCTAAACGCAAGACATTAAAGTTTTGATTTATGGAACAAATTACCGGATAACATAACAATCCCTGCATTGTTTCAAGCGTAGGTTAGACATATATATAGATAGGTTTGGGCCTCGTATGGGCCAATAGGAGCTGCCTCGTATGGGCCAATAGGAGCTGCCTCGTATGGGCCAATAGGAGCTGCCTCGTATGGGCCAATAGGAGCTGCCTCGTATGGGCCAATAGGAGCTGCCTCGTATGGACCAATAGGAGCTGCCTCGTATGGACCAATAGGAGCTGCCTCGTATGGGCCAATAGGAGCTGTCTCGTATGGACCAATAAGAGCCGCCTCGTATGGACCAATAGGAGCTGCCTCGTATGGCAAGTTAATTGGATAAGTTTAGATTTAGGAAAGACTTGGGTAAATACTGGTTCAGTAACAGGGTTGTAGATTTGTGGAACCAATTGCCGCGTAACGTGGTGGAGGTGGGGTCCCTCGATTGTTTCAAGCGCGGGTTGGACAAGTATATGAGTGGGATTGGGTGGTTATAGAATAGGAGCTGCCTCGTATGGGCCAATAGGCCTTCTGCAGTTACCTTTGTTCTTATGTTCTTATGTTCTTATGGGCCAATAGGAGCTGCCTCGTATGGGCCAATAGGAGCTGCCTCGTATGGGCCAATAAGAGCCGCCTCGTATGGGCCAATAGGAGCTGCCTCGTATGGGCCAATAGGAGCTGCCTCGTATGGGCCAATAGGAGCTGCCTCGTATGGGCCAATAGGAGCTGCCTCGTACTGGCCAATAAGAGCCGCCTCGTATGGACCAATAGACTTTCTGCAGCTTCCATTACTCATGTTATTATGAGTCTGTAATGAGGTGGTTGTTTTAAAGCAGGTCGGGCGAGACACGAGCAGCGGCGCAGCAGAGGGCCGCTGGATCCCGCCCTGAAGGAACAGCAGAGAATTAATGACTCCATCAACGCTATCAACGCTCTTCTGAAGCAGCTTTCCTGAGAGTCAGCCCCATCATGAAGGAGCAACAGCGAAGGGACCACAACTCCGGCAACGTCCTCCTCAAGTAGTTCTCCCGAGGCTCAACACGGCTTTCAGGAGCAGCAGAAGATCCACGTTTCCTTCAGTGTCCTCCTTAGGCTTCGAACCAGATCTAGCCAGAGTGAGTCGCCTTTGTTTACGTATCCGGCAACACAGGCAATAGCCAGGGTTCGTGTCTCGCTCTCTTTTGTTTTAAATAACAAACTTGTGAGCTTCGACGCCTCCTGAAAATAACACTAATCAAAAGTTATTAATATGGTTCACGAACCCAAAGAATCTTAATCAAACGCTAGAGTATTTTATGTGGAGAAAGTAAGTCAAAATAACGTGGCTAAAAATGTATTCCCAACTGACACATATGGAAAGAAAAAGAACTGACGACGTTTCGGACCGTCCAGGACTTCATAATGGTCCAGAACGGACCGAAACGTCGTCGTTTCTTAATTTTTTGATGTGTGGTCTGGTCATCATTGCTTTTCACATGAGTGGGTAAGATTATCAGTATTGTAAGAGAAGTACTGTGCATGTAACAGCGCCGGGTCGCAGTGCTGAGGACAGAGACGCGGAGACGTCAACTAGACAACAATCTCAGTGCTTCCTGTGTTATTAAATATGTGCATAGGTGACATACTTAACATAATAGATACCCTTAAAAAGATTCATAGAAAACACCGACCTTACCTAACCTACTTAGTATGTTAAGATAAGCATCTTATTGCTTCGTAATTACAATTATTACCTAACCTATAATAGGTATAGGTTAGGTAATAATTGTAATTACGAAGCAATAAAATGCTTATCTTAAGATACTAACAAGGTTAGGTAAGGTCGGTGTTTTCTATGAATCTTTTTAAGGGTATCTATTATGGTTAGTATATCACCTATGCACGTAGTTAATAAGTCAATATTGACTTTACGAATTTGCGAGAACGGGTTGTCCTGTGATCGTCTGGTGAAGTTACTTCGATAACTCCCCGTGGGAGTGCCAGAGGGAGGTGCGGCCATGAGAGTGTCGTCCCTATACGTCCTTCTTCCCCACGCTCACACCAGGTCCAGTATTCATCAAGCCTTTGCGTCTCCACCTACGAAGTCTGTACATCTTTCGTCAATCTGTATTTATCACACAGTTTAGGAGCTTAGAGACTTCGCAACCCAAGGATATTATTATACACAACCTCGTAGCGCTTCGGTGCTCACGAACGGTCTAGTTAATGTATACTAAGCTATCATGATGGAGGAAAGATGTACAGGTTTCGTAAGTAGACGCGTAAATATTTGATGAATACTGGCTCAGTTCGCGACATTAAGACATAATTCCGTCCAAAGAGTTGCATATATATAGTATCTTAAATGAATACGTCCCATGCACGATTGTCTCTTATTAAATACAACAATACCATTTCACCCCATACTTGGCTCCTGTTCTGGGCGCAGGAGACCTTGAGTAAGAGAACCATATATCAGGTAGAATGTTCTTGTTGTCTTAGATTCAGCTACTGGGAACAAGTTCCAAGCAGCACGGGCTATGGTGAGCCCGTAACTTACCTGGCACGGGAGCGGGGCATGTAGCACGGGCTATGGTGAGCCCGTAACTTACCTGGCACGGGAGCGGGGCATGTAGCACGGGCTATGGTGAGCCCGTAGTGGACTTACCTGGCACAGGAGCGGGGCAAGTAGCACGGGCTATGGTGAGCCCGTAGTGGACTTACCTGGCGCAGGAGCGGGGCAAGTAGCACGGGCTATGGTGAGCCCGTAGTGGACTTACCTGGCACAGGAGCGGGGCAAGTAGCACGGGCTATGGTGAGCCCGTAGTGGACTTACCTGGCGCAGGAGCGGGGCAAGTAGCACGGGCTATGGTGAGCCCGTAGTGGACTTACCTGGCGCAGGAGCGGGGCAAGTAGCACGGGCTATGGTGAGCCCGTAATGGACTTACCTGACACAGGAGCGGTGGTAAGGTAGAAGAACCACTCGCTATATGTATCCTGCGGTCCTTGAGGTGATGACGTATCAGGTGATGTCATGAAGTATCAGGAGAGAGGAGAAAGTATCAGGCGAACCGAGAAAGGCAGTTGTTGACAAAGAGGAAGCTGTATGAGGTTAATATATGGAGACGAAACCATATTACCAAAGCCGGAGTCCCCCTCCCCCCTCCCCCCCCAGATGGACAAATCTATGACCAAACTCATCCTTTCAGAATGTAAATAGTTTGCCACGTCTTCTGTAACCAAGATCTTGTTGTACATATTTATATGTGAAAATAATTTAATAGTTTATGTACTTTTGTATCTAGGAGCATTTTTAATCAAATCATACTATAGGTACTATTACACCGCTGCTCGAAAGTTTCGTGGAGGACTTTATGGAATTATGGTCACCACAATACCTTACTGACCAGCCGACAAATATACTTTAGTCCTGAATATTGTCCAGGACTAAAGTATACTCATAATGTATATATATACCGAGAAGCGGAATACACCCGTGTGTGTGTGTGTGTGTGTGTGTGTGTGTGTGTGTGTGTGTGTGTGTGTGTGTGTGTGTGTGTGTGTGTGTGTGTGTGTGTGTGTGTGTGTGTGTGTGTGTGTGTGTGTGTGTGTGTGTGTGTGTGTGTGTGTGTGTGTGTGTGTGTGTGTGTGTGTGTGTGTGTGTGTGTGTGTGTGTGTGTGTGTGTGTGTGTGTACGTGTGTGTGTGTGTGTGCGTGTGTGTGTGTAGCTGCATGAACGCGCAAGCTGTAGATCACTAAGAACTCTATTTGACCCGGCCAGACGATCATAGGTGCGGTGTTCACGGTACTGTGTACGTTTAGGGGTGATCCTGGATGGCATGGGTTCGAATCCTGGCCTGGTCAAATAGAGTTCTTTGTGATTATATATATATATATACCATATTATAACGAATCAGTATATTGAACCACAAACACTACTGTGATACACGCTGCACATATACATAAATATATACATATATATATATTTATACTTCCAGAGTAAATACGATTATAATATATAAAGTGCCATATTAGAAATGTTAATAAATATATGTTACTAATGACAGGGTTTCATTTCACATAATTTTAGCGTGGAAGCTGCCATATATATATAATGGTGATTAAGTGTCAATGGAAGACACTTGTGTTCCGAGTCGACGCTGCTACAAGTTTGAATTTGGCGCTGCGACCCGCACGCCATATATGTAAACAAAGAGCAAGACGAAGTAGGGTCGAAGACCTGAGAAAGGGCGCATCCGATCCCACGATCGTCGTCGCCCCTAAATCAACACAACAACAGACCTGAGAAAAATATGTAATCTGCATCAGCCGGCCGACCATGGCGGATGGTGGTTCGCGCAGCGTTTCTCCCGTGGACATTTCCGATCCCTTTGAGGGTTTTCAGGACCTGTTGTCCCGTGGCACGCATTCCGGTCACGACGTTCTCCCGGTCTTGGAAGGGGTCCCAAGGGTGTTTTTCTGAACAGTAAACATCATAGTAAGGCTAATAGATTGGAGGCGAAACGTCGCCTGCGTCCTGCGGTGCCCTGTGACCCCCACAACCTGTCTCCACTCCCTCCCGGTCAGATGAGTTTTCCTGACCTACGTACGTTCATGGTTCATCATCGCCTTTGATGCCGATACGCCCGCTGATCGGAGTGTTTTTGGAACTAGTAGGACACGTAGTTTTTTCTATCAAGTCGTTCCCGAGTTCTTTCAAATCAAGGTGCACGATTTCAGGCCGAATAAACGCAGGAACTTGATTGCCGTGGACCACGCTTCCTCCGGGGACTTGATGCTTTCGGACGTTACTGATATCTGTGGTTACAAGGTCCGTTGTTATACGCCTGTGGGTGACAGTTTGGTACGATATGTGGTCCGGCTTGTTGTTGACGTTAGTGCGGACGACATCAAGGCACAACTGCAGGATGCTGACATTCCGGTCTTTGGTGTTAGGACATTTATGCGTAGTATTGATGGCGATCTGTGTGATACCGGCACTGCCCTCCTTACTTTTCTTGACTCTCTCCCCCCATGATCGGGTTTGGATTAAGGACTTCCTCCATAAATTGGAGGTGTACGTTCCCCGTCTCACTGAGTGCTTTCGTTGTAAGGGTTTTCACCATACCTCCCATGGCTGTACCAATGACGTCCGTTGTGGCAAATGCTCTGGTTCCCATTTCACTCGTGAATGTGAGTCCGACAGGCTCTGTTGCCCCCAACTGTGTTTTTTTTTCACGGATATTCCTGCACGGGCTCTAAGCCTCTGGCTGGCCCACTAAGTGTTGCTTGTTTCTGTTTTACTTGGGCAGAGTATGAGTATTTATGACTCGAATGGTCGCTTCAGTAAGATTTTGCCATATGTGTTTAACAACTTTTTCTGCTCTGTTGAATTTAAGTTGAAATCTTAATGGGTTTGTAACTTTGCACTGTGTTAGATAATGTTCCAGTGGTCTGTCGGTCATTTCTCCACCGTGCTGACATTTCCTCTCATCTTCCGGAACCTGTAAGCCTATTTCCCATGCACATGGGTATCCAAGCCTGGTGCGATGTAAATGCACTTCTGTTGCTCTACTGCTCCCTTTCATCAAACTAAGTGGTTCGTAGTTGGTTGAATTCTTGTACCAACCCGCAGATCCTGATGTTGCAACTGCTGTGTTGTGGTCACTGTACATCTTTTGCATTGCTCTGTTTCTAATTAATTTCTTAATCTGTGATAGACTCTGTGGTATGTAAATGTCTACATTTCTTCTCTTAGTTGCAAGTTTTGCAGCTTCGTCTGCAATGTCATTTCCTATTATTCCCACATGACTTGGCACCCAGTTGATAAGTACCCGTCGGTCATGTCGTTTGAGTGTTTGCATTAATGATATGACATTTGTGATCAGATGGATGTTGTCACATATGTGTTCTTGTTGCAAGGTTTCAATGGCAGTTCTTGAATCTGCATGTATGATAACATGTTGTCAGTGTTCAGCAAGAGCATGTTCCAAAGCCTTTTGAATGGCTAGCATCTCTGTAAAGTCGAACACCCATTTGAAAGTCTCCAACTATTTACAGAGTTTCCTGCTTTAACTGCAGCTCCGGTTTCTTGTTGTCGGAAAATCCGACACCATTTAATAATCATACAGATAATAGCTGTGTTGTATAAACAAGTTACCCATAGAAAACGTAACTTGTAGTGGAATTACCATCTAAAGAAAACGGGATATCATCACCATATACTATTATAATTCACCACCTATTATGATGGGAATTATTCTTAAATACATTAGTCTTTGGACTTTACCATCATAAAAACATCTTATATAAATTAACTTAATTATCAATATTAAAGTAGAGTAAATGTAACCCTTCTATCACTTTCTGACATGTGGACAATGTAAGCCAGGCGTCAGAGGGAGGAAGGAGGGCAGCCTTTGTTGTGTCACCTCCGAGACGTGTGGAGCAAATTTGGCTCCTATCATATCTGGACAATGTCGGCCAGGCGTCAATAGTATGGAGTGTTAGATGCAGCCATTGTTGAGACTAGACCAGAGGCTCACACGGGAGCAAATTCGGCTCCTGTTAATTTACTTGGACGTAGTGTTATGGAAACCAGAAGTGTACCATTATCAACACGCTGTCTACAAATTCAAGTTAAGTGTTCTTTCCGAAACCCATTATCTATCATTAGTGGCCATTAATGTCATTGGGTAGGGTTAGCCGGTTAGAACGCGAAATCGCCTCATACTAAAGGTAATTAAGCCAGGTCTTTATTGTTCCATGTACAATGTTTCTCTGAAATACCTGTCATATACTAGGTTTCTGGCTTCACAGCTAGCGCCCTTTTAACAGGTCAAGACGAGGATGCAAGATTTTGTGCACCAGTTACTGGGTGATGGAAGCTACCTCAAAGAGGATAATTTGGTGTCTACACCCTAGTTATACCTGGTGGACTAGCCTGCTGTACTATAAGATAAGGAACCTCTTCAATGTATGTAGTTAATTCTGTAGTTTGATTGGCTGCATATATATAAACTAATAAACCCCCCCTAATGTGTAGAGGATCGATTTGTGAGATTATAAGATTATTGCAGAAATACAGTCCACTTATCATTATACAAATTGCTATCGAAGTATATAAATTAACGTAAATATAAATTCATATAAATTAAATAAATATAAATCTCACAGGTCGGTTCCCACATTATTTGGTCATCTTCGAACCGGATGACGGATTATTTGATCCTTTGAACCCACATTTGGTCATCTTAGTACCGGATGAACCAGTTAACCAGTGGATTCATCAAATAAACTAGTGCAGTGTGATTTAAACAAAGCCAGCAGTCAAGACGGCAGCGTAGCCTCGAGGGAGCTCAGGAACCTCCCTCAGCCGAGTTCAGCTTCGTCAGCGGTTTCATGCACACCCACAGATATTTGGTGGCGTGTTATTTCGTGAAATGACAGCGCTAATATAGAAGCCAGCCAAATTAGTGGCTGTGTCCTCGCAAGATTGTTCACGGATTTCGTGGTGTTACATTTCGCGAGAGATTATCCACGAATTTTGTGGACTTTATTTCGCGAGGTCACTAATAATATTTAATACTTCTTGATAATATTAGAAGTTTCATAGAGGCTAATTAAGAGGCTATTATCAATAATTGTGTATATTATTTCTCCAAATAGAGAATTATTTAATATAAATTGCACTAGTGATCACAGTATAATATTTACTAATTGCCAACCCACAACAGGGTAGGATACTGACTAGTTGAACTATTATTGTTCATCCTAGTCCCATTATTACTATAGTCAGTTGTACTATATTCAACAACCTAACACCATTAATGAATGGTCCAGACCCTATTTTGGGTGTAATTTTTATCAACTCGAATTGAGTTGTATATATAATAATTTACTTATGATCATTACACCTTTGAGTGATTAATTAGTGTCTATTCCATCCTAGGGTGATATAGAAGAGCTAACCTAAAGGTACTTCCAGTGACACTGGTTTATCACTTAAATCATTAGTGTGTATGATTGTATATATATATAATGTGTATTAATTTTAAGTGCTAACCTCTAGTAGAGGTAGGATTATTGCCTAGTGAGTGCAGAATTTACCCTAGGCTACCATTAGTGTTTGTTCAGTATTATGAGCAGCCCAAGTACAAGTCCCACAAGGCTTCACCAACTAGCCAGTATGGATAATGCAGGGAGAATGAAAAGAACCCTTGCAGGTCTTAAAGGCCACTTAACAAGACAGATCAAGAAATGTGAAGATTTGTCACAACAATCAACAGTTGATTATGCTGACCTGGAAAGCTATTATCAAGCAGCTGCAGGTAAATTTGAGCAAATCAAATGTCAAATAGCAACATATGTGGCTGAACTTGCCAATACCAATTTATCAGAAACAGAAATAGACGACATTATGGTTGATCTTGCGAATTATGAAGATCACACTCAGGCCACGTTACAGCCTTATGTCAAATTAATTGCCCAGAACAAGGCAGCAGCAACAACAACAGTTGCATCTAATACGAGTCAAGCAGAAGCTCGACTCCCTCCAATTAATTTACCCACTTTCTCAGGAAAAGATGAGGAAGATTGGGATGAATTTTGGAACAAATTCGTTGACCTTGTAGACTCAAAACAATCTTTACCAAAGAGTAGTAAATTCTCTTATTTGCAAGGCCAATTATCAGGTGAGGCTAAAACAGTAGTATCCCATCTGAGATTAACTAATGACGGCTATGATCCGGCAGTAAAACTCCTCAAGGATAATTATGCTGATCCAGAAGTAAGAACATCACATTTAGTTCATGAGCTGTTGCATTTACCCACACCGGAGGCTTCAGCTGATTCACTCCAAGTCTTCAAGCTGGAGGTAGAATCATTGATCAATGCCCTCAGCCTGACAGCAGATACAAACGGGGCTGAGTGGGTCTTGAAAATAATTGTCCAGGAGAAAATACCTAGGGACATATTGAGACAAATGAGTGCTCATTACAATAAAAGCATCTTATCCATGAATGAAATATCTGAAGGTTTAAAGTCAGTAGTTCATCAATTACGAACACATGACAAATTAAAACCACCAAGTAAACCCTCAGAAACCAATAATAGTAAACCACAGAGTACCAAAGGTACTCCAAATCAATCTAGACAATATAATTCAACACCAAAGTGGAACAGTGGCAGTGTGGGCGTATATGCAGTGGGACCCTCCAAGCCTATAGTTACTGTGTCACCCAAGAACGTGACACCAAAGGGTACTGGAAGCTATGGAACATGTTTGTTCTGCAATGAGAAACATTCAATGTACCACTGCCCTAATTTTCCTGATAGTGACGCCCGTGTTGAGCGACTCAAAGATTTGCAACATTGCACGAGGTGCCTCAGGAAACATAACATCAACGACTGTGAGACCCAATTACACACCTGTAATAGGTGTAACAAAGGTCAGCACCATGCAGCATTATGCAGAGACACATAAAACAACGTCTCCAAACCCCAAGGTGGAAGATAGCATTCCCACCACAGTACAGTACTGCAAGGTGCAACCAACAAAGAGTGTCCAATCGGCAAAGTCTAAAGGTAATACGACTTTGCCTACTGCCCAAATTACCATCCTGAATAAGAGGGCCAAGGTCCATACCCGTGGGTTGTTTGACCAAGGATCCCAGAGAACATATATCACTAAAAGGTTGGCAGATGAACTACAATTAAGGCCTGTAGCCCAGACGTCATTCAACATCTCAGGGTTTGTAACAGATGCAGGACCTCAAGTCTACCAGGTGGTACAACCATCAGTACGCTTAGGCAGGTACGTCTGTCGAGTACAAGCCATTGTGGTGGACAAAATACCAGTAGACCTACAAGTTCAAGGTCTGAGAGCAACAGCCAAATTCCTGAGAAATAGAGGAATAAAATTGGCAGATAATATTAAGTCTGATCACCTCACCGACTTCGATCTCCTTGTAGGGACAGACTACTACCATCAATTCATTGGTAGCCCTACTAAATATCAGGGTATAACCATGTTAAACTCTGCAGGAGGTAAATTACTCTCAGGCCCAGTATCAAGCCTGAGGAGACCTATGCCTGCAGATAAACAATACCAGTAGAGATCTAAATTTGTCAGCTGATTATATTTCTCCAGTTGCATTATACTAAGGAGATTACAGCTGACTATAGTAACAGAGGTTGATGTTAGTATCATCATTTAAAGCTGGAGATGAGTTCATGAGGCCTCAGTGGCAAATCAGTGAACAGTAGCTTAAGCAGCTACAAGTCACTGCGACCAATGTCACTGAACCCACTGCAGTCTCAGAACCATACTTTACTTTAATGATGAGCTATTCAGTCTTCTGAATCAATTAACTAAATTAAACCCTAATAAATCTGATGACTGATTTGATACATTTATTATTTAATCAAGATGTATTCCATGGGCCTCAGTGTTTATATATCAGTGACCAGTTACCTGAAGAAACTTCAAGTTATATCTAATGTCACTGATCTCACTGCAGTCCCTGAATCATACTTGACTGTAGTACTTGATCACATCCAGTCTTCTGGGTTAAATAATATGTAATTAGGCTTGAATATTAGCCTTTCAAGAGTTGACAGGGAAATGAAATCGCATTAGACTTCTAACCCCTGCAACTCTAGTACGGGACATCCGTCCTGTACGAACAGACACATAAATGTGTGATTACTAACTACTAACATCAAATTAATCTAATAATTCGAAGGAGGAGTATCGGTGTTCGTCTGTTCTAATTAGGACTTCGACCCGTGAGCAGCCCCTGGGGAATTATGTCGGAAAATCCGACACCATTTAATAATCATACAGATAATAGCTGTGTTGTATAAACAAGTTACCCATAGAAAACGTAACTTGTAGTGGAATTACCATCTAAAGAAAACGGGATATCATCACCACATACTATTATAATTCACCACCTATTATGATGGGAATTATTCTTAAATACATTAGTCTTTGGACTTTACCATCATAAAAACATCTTATATAAATTAACTTAATTATCAATATTAAAGTAGAGTAAATGTGACCCTTCTATCACTTTCTGACATGTGGACAATGTAAGCCAGGCGTCAGAGGGAGGAAGGAGGGCAGCCTTTGTTGTGTCACCTCCGAGACGTGTGGAGCAAATTTGGCTCCTATCATATCTGGACAATGTCGGCCAGGCGTCAATAGTATGGAGTGTTAGATGCAGCCATTGTTGAGACTAGACCAGAGGCTCACACGGGAGCAAATTCGGCTCCTGTTAATTTACTTGGACGTAGTGTTATGGAAACCAGAAGTGTACCATTATCAACACGCTGTCTACAAATTCAAGTTAAGTGTTCTTTCCGAAACCCATTATCTATCATTAGTGGCCATTAATGTCATTGGGTAGGGTTAGCCGGTTAGAACGCGAAATCGCCTCATACTAAAGGTAATTAAGCCAGGTCTTTATTGTTCCATGTACAATGTTTCTCTGAAATACCTGTCATATACTAGGTTTCTGGCTTCACAGCTAGCGCCCTTTTAACAGGTCAAGACGAGGATGCAAGATTTTGTGCACCAGTTACTGGGTGATGGAAGCTACCTCAAAGAGGATAATTTGGTGTCTACACCCTAGTTATACCTGGTGGACTAGCCTGCTGTACTATAAGATAAGGAACCTCTTCAATGTATGTAGTTAATTCTGTAGTTTGATTGGCTGCATATATATAAACTAATAAACCCCCCCTAATGTGTAGAGGATCGATTTGTGAGATTATAAGATTATTGCAGAAATACAGTCCACTTATCATTATACAAATTGCTATCGAAGTATATAAATTAACGTAAATATAAATTCATATAAATTAAATAAATATAAATCTCACAGGTCGGTTCCCACATTATTTGGTCATCTTCGAACCGGATGACGGATTATTTGATCCTTTGAACCCACATTTGGTCATCTTAGTACCGGATGAACCAGTTAACCAGTGGATTCATCAAATAAACTAGTGCAGTGTGATTTAAACAAAGCCAGCAGTCAAGACGGCAGCGTAGCCTCGAGGGAGCTCAGGAACCTCCCTCAGCCGAGTTCAGCTTCGTCAGCGGTTTCATGCACACCCACAGATATTTGGTGGCGTGTTATTTCGTGAAATGACAGCGCTAATATAGAAGCCAGCCAAATTAGTGGCTGTGTCCTCGCAAGATTGTTCACGGATTTCGTGGTGTTACATTTCGCGAGAGATTATCCACGAATTTTGTGGACTTTATTTCGCGAGGTCACTAATAATATTTAATACTTCTTGATAATATTAGAAGTTTCATAGAGGCTAATTAAGAGGCTATTATCAATAATTGTGTATATTATTTCTCCAAATAGAGAATTATTTAATATAAATTGCACTAGTGATCACAGTATAATATTTACTAATTGCCAACCCACAACAGGGTAGGATACTGACTAGTTGAACTATTATTGTTCATCCTAGTCCCATTATTACTATAGTCAGTTGTACTATATTCAACAACCTAACACCATTAATGAATGGTCCAGACCCTATTTTGGGTGTAATTTTTATCAACTCGAATTGAGTTGTATATATAATAATTTACTTATGATCATTACACCTTTGAGTGATTAATTAGTGTCTATTCCATCCTAGGGTGATATAGAAGAGCTAACCTAAAGGTACTTCCAGTGACACTGGTTTATCACTTAAATCATTAGTGTGTATGATTGTATATATATATAATGTGTATTAATTTTAAGTGCTAACCTCTAGTAGAGGTAGGATTATTGCCTAGTGAGTGCAGAATTTACCCTAGGCTACCATTAGTGTTTGTTCAGTATTATGAGCAGCCCAAGTACAAGTCCCACAAGGCTTCACCAACTAGCCAGTATGGATAATGCAGGGAGAATGAAAAGAACCCTTGCAGGTCTTAAAGGCCACTTAACAAGACAGATCAAGAAATGTGAAGATTTGTCACAACAATCAACAGTTGATTATGCTGACCTGGAAAGCTATTATCAAGCAGCTGCAGGTAAATTTGAGCAAATCAAATGTCAAATAGCAACATATGTGGCTGAACTTGCCAATACCAATTTATCAGAAACAGAAATAGACGACATTATGGTTGATCTTGCGAATTATGAAGATCACACTCAGGCCACGTTACAGCCTTATGTCAAATTAATTGCCCAGAACAAGGCAGCAGCAACAACAACAGTTGCATCTAATACGAGTCAAGCAGAAGCTCGACTCCCTCCAATTAATTTACCCACTTTCTCAGGAAAAGATGAGGAAGATTGGGATGAATTTTGGAACAAATTCGTTGACCTTGTAGACTCAAAACAATCTTTACCAAAGAGTAGTAAATTCTCTTATTTGCAAGGCCAATTATCAGGTGAGGCTAAAACAGTAGTATCCCATCTGAGATTAACTAATGACGGCTATGATCCGGCAGTAAAACTCCTCAAGGATAATTATGCTGATCCAGAAGTAAGAACATCACATTTAGTTCATGAGCTGTTGCATTTACCCACACCGGAGGCTTCAGCTGATTCACTCCAAGTCTTCAAGCTGGAGGTAGAATCATTGATCAATGCCCTCAGCCTGACAGCAGATACAAACGGGGCTGAGTGGGTCTTGAAAATAATTGTCCAGGAGAAAATACCTAGGGACATATTGAGACAAATGAGTGCTCATTACAATAAAAGCATCTTATCCATGAATGAAATATCTGAAGGTTTAAAGTCAGTAGTTCATCAATTACGAACACATGACAAATTAAAACCACCAAGTAAACCCTCAGAAACCAATAATAGTAAACCACAGAGTACCAAAGGTACTCCAAATCAATCTAGACAATATAATTCAACACCAAAGTGGAACAGTGGCAGTGTGGGCGTATATGCAGTGGGACCCTCCAAGCCTATAGTTACTGTGTCACCCAAGAACGTGACACCAAAGGGTACTGGAAGCTATGGAACATGTTTGTTCTGCAATGAGAAACATTCAATGTACCACTGCCCTAATTTTCCTGATAGTGACGCCCGTGTTGAGCGACTCAAAGATTTGCAACATTGCACGAGGTGCCTCAGGAAACATAACATCAACGACTGTGAGACCCAATTACACACCTGTAATAGGTGTAACAAAGGTCAGCACCATGCAGCATTATGCAGAGACACATAAAACAACGTCTCCAAACCCCAAGGTGGAAGATAGCATTCCCACCACAGTACAGTACTGCAAGGTGCAACCAACAAAGAGTGTCCAATCGGCAAAGTCTAAAGGTAATACGACTTTGCCTACTGCCCAAATTACCATCCTGAATAAGAGGGCCAAGGTCCATACCCGTGGGTTGTTTGACCAAGGATCCCAGAGAACATATATCACTAAAAGGTTGGCAGATGAACTACAATTAAGGCCTGTAGCCCAGACGTCATTCAACATCTCAGGGTTTGTAACAGATGCAGGACCTCAAGTCTACCAGGTGGTACAACCATCAGTACGCTTAGGCAGGTACGTCTGTCGAGTACAAGCCATTGTGGTGGACAAAATACCAGTAGACCTACAAGTTCAAGGTCTGAGAGCAACAGCCAAATTCCTGAGAAATAGAGGAATAAAATTGGCAGATAATATTAAGTCTGATCACCTCACCGACTTCGATCTCCTTGTAGGGACAGACTACTACCATCAATTCATTGGTAGCCCTACTAAATATCAGGGTATAACCATGTTAAACTCTGCAGGAGGTAAATTACTCTCAGGCCCAGTATCAAGCCTGAGGAGACCTATGCCTGCAGATAAACAATACCAGTAGAGATCTAAATTTGTCAGCTGATTATATTTCTCCAGTTGCATTATACTAAGGAGATTACAGCTGACTATAGTAACAGAGGTTGATGTTAGTATCATCATTTAAAGCTGGAGATGAGTTCATGAGGCCTCAGTGGCAAATCAGTGAACAGTAGCTTAAGCAGCTACAAGTCACTGCGACCAATGTCACTGAACCCACTGCAGTCTCAGAACCATACTTTACTTTAATGATGAGCTATTCAGTCTTCTGAATCAATTAACTAAATTAAACCCTAATAAATCTGATGACTGATTTGATACATTTATTATTTAATCAAGATGTATTCCATGGGCCTCAGTGTTTATATATCAGTGACCAGTTACCTGAAGAAACTTCAAGTTATATCTAATGTCACTGATCTCACTGCAGTCCCTGAATCATACTTGACTGTAGTACTTGATCACATCCAGTCTTCTGGGTTAAATAATATGTAATTAGGCTTGAATATTAGCCTTTCAAGAGTTGACAGGGAAATGAAATCGCATTAGACTTCTAACCCCTGCAACTCTAGTACGGGACATCCGTCCTGTACGAACAGACACATAAATGTGTGATTACTAACTACTAACATCAAATTAATCTAATAATTCGAAGGAGGAGTATCGGTGTTCGTCTGTTCTAATTAGGACTTCGACCCGTGAGCAGCCCCTGGGGAATTATGTCGGAAAATCCGACACCATTTAATAATCATACAGATAATAGCTGTGTTGTATAAACAAGTTACCCATAGAAAACGTAACTTGTAGTGGAATTACCATCTAAAGAAAACGGGATATCATCACCACATACTATTATAATTCACCACCTATTATGATGGGAATTATTCTTAAATACATTAGTCTTTGGACTTTACCATCATAAAAACATCTTATATAAATTAACTTAATTATCAATATTAAAGTAGAGTAAATGTGACCCTTCTATCACTTTCTGACATGTGGACAATGTAAGCCAGGCGTCAGAGGGAGGAAGGAGGGCAGCCTTTGTTGTGTCACCTCCGAGACGTGTGGAGCAAATTTGGCTCCTATCATATCTGGACAATGTCGGCCAGGCGTCAATAGTATGGAGTGTTAGATGCAGCCATTGTTGAGACTAGACCAGAGGCTCACACGGGAGCAAATTCGGCTCCTGTTAATTTACTTGGACGTAGTGTTATGGAAACCAGAAGTGTACCATTATCAACACGCTGTCTACAAATTCAAGTTAAGTGTTCTTTCCGAAACCCATTATCTATCATTAGTGGCCATTAATGTCATTGGGTAGGGTTAGCCGGTTAGAACGCGAAATCGCCTCATACTAAAGGTAATTAAGCCAGGTCTTTATTGTTCCATGTACAATGTTTCTCTGAAATACCTGTCATATACTAGGTTTCTGGCTTCACAGCTAGCGCCCTTTTAACAGGTCAAGACGAGGATGCAAGATTTTGTGCACCAGTTACTGGGTGATAGAAGCTACCTCAAAGAGGATAATTTGGTGTCTACACCCTAGTTATACCTGGTGGACTAGCCTGCTGTACTATAAGATAAGGAACCTCTTCAATGTATGTAGTTAATTCTGTAGTTTGATTGGCTGCATATATATAAACTAATAAACCCCCCTAATGTGTAGAGGATCGATTTGTGAGATTATAAGATTATTGCAGAAATACAGTCCACTTATCATTATACAAATTGCTATCGAAGTATATAAATTAACGTAAATATAAATTCATATAAATTAAATAAATATAAATCTCACAGGTCGGTTCCCACACTTGTCCCTGCTGGTCTACTGATCCATCTGTGAAGTGAGTGAAGCTGTCGGACGCCATGTTTGCTTCTATATGCATCTGTGCAATGTTACGTAGCAGACGAGGATTTGTCTGGTTCTTTTTTCCTTCAAGAGCCATAATCTTAAAGTCTGCTGGCAGAGATCCTCAAGGGGCTTGCATAACAAAGTCTGCATGTAACTGTGGTGGTGATCATGCCATCACTTTCAAGCAATGTCCTTCCTACGTTGCGGCGCTCCCTAAGGCTCTTTCCGTCGCCACTCCGCCCTCCAGTCGTGCTTTGCCTCATCCTGCCCTGGTTCCTTGTCACCCGCCGCTTCCCCCTTCCCCCACCCACCATTCCACTGAGTCTTGTTGACGCTATTGTCGCTCGCAATGTGGATGCACTCGAGACGGCGCTGGTCCGCTTCGTCACTAAATTCTTTCCGCAGTCCGTCCTTCCCGTTCCTGAGGCTGACCCGTCGCTCCTCTCCTCCGCTTCTTCTACGGTTGATGTCCATCCTCCCGCAGCTGCCTCTGCTATCTCGAATACGTTTGAATCGATACTGGACAAAGCCCTTCGGAACTCTTTGGCAAGCCTTCCCTGTGTCTCTCCCCAGGCTGCCTTGCCGTACATCTCTGCCCCCGGTACTAAGCGGCAGCAATCCTCCGTCGTCCTGATTTCCAAGCACCCTGCCACCTTGCCTGGTGGGCCTCTTACATTTCGTTTTCTCATGACTTGTCCTTGTGCCCTTCTTACGTCTTCCTCCCGTTGTCCTGTTGGCGCTTCTGCTGAGTCCGGTGTGTTAGCGTCCCAGTCGTGAGGCTCCGGATGCCATCTACGTACCTTGCCCTGTCCTAACTTTGCCTGTCCCGTCTTGACTTCCTCTACCCTTTTACACATTCGCACTTGCCTCCTCCACATCCTTTACCCCCGCCCTTCGTCTCTTGCCTCCGTCCCTCTCTTTCCTTACTGCGGCGACACTTTGCGTTCGCCTTCTGTTTTCTTTATTCCCATCCTACGTGCCTTTCCTCTTGTTTATTTTGCTTTATCCTCGCTCGCCTTGACGGCGTCGTTATCTTCTTGACTCAGGCACATCGTGACCGTTGATGTGTTGTGCGTTGTCATATATGCATCTTTCTACATTACCACTCGTGCAGTCATCGGGAGGATGGGACTCGCTGCCGGCGCCATTGCTAGCTGGCCGCACACGGATTTGTTCCCGGAAAAACTACGATTCTGAGCACCCATCAGCTCAAATCATTGCAGTTTTGTGAGGAAGAATACATCAATACTCCAAAACACATAATATCTTGTTTGGCAGAAAACAATTCCGATTTCGTCTACAATTGAACAAGAAACAACATTGTTGATTACCTGCTGTCTAGCTGACTGGTATTCTGCAACCCAGTACACAGGCAACCCAAACTCTCGTACCGCACTCTCGACGCCCATGACCGATTATTTTTTTGTTTTTTGAGGACCGTTGAGGTCCTCAATGTGTAATTGAGGATCGTATCACTGACCAGGTCACTTAGAGTCCTACCCTGAAAGGCGAGGCGATACCCTGCGGGCATCGCCACAAGGGGGCACCTTAGAAGGTGTACTGAGCCTGATAGGGAAAGGTAGACCAAACTGCTAATTTAGATGTTAGGTATTCCTGATTCCACCTGGGGGAATCATTTTACGACCTACCTTGGAGGGGAATGAATTTCTCCAGACCTAGGAGAGGCTCAGGCATTAGGTAGGGCAGTGATTCGGTCCTCACTACGTGGAGACGTCATGGGGAAGTCAAAGAGAAAGAGGCAATGGAGGCAGCTTTCAGACGAGGAGGGACAGTGGACCGAGGTGCAGCAGGCACCGAAGAAAACTGCTATCGAGGCTTCACCACGTGCTTCTACCAGCATGATAGCAGACATAATGAACCTAGAGAGGACAGCATCAGTCACACACCAGCCAGTGTCAGACAATATACCTCTGTTGACCAGACCACACACTAGAAATTGAAGGGACGACGACGTTTCGGTCCGTCCTGGACCATTCTCAAGTCGATTGTCATTCTCACAATCGACTTGAGAATGGTCCAGGACGGACCGAAACGTCGTCGTCCCTTCAATTTCTAGTGTGTGGTCTGGTCAACATACTTCAGTCACGTTATTGTGACTCATCGCCTGCAATATACCTCTCTCTCCACAGCCCAGTCACAAGCCAACAGTATGAGACAGGAGAGGACATCACCAGTCTCACACCAGACATCGCCAGACTCTGCACATCTTCCATAATACAAGATAATGCAGACAAACCACTTTCCTACAGCATATGGAGTAGTAACGGCAATGGAAAAGGAACAACCAGAGCTCAAACTTTCCAGCATAGTCAACCTGAAAGGTGAATTAATAATGACACCACGAGACCAGCAGACTGCAAATTACTTAGAAAAGTAAGAGTCCTGCAAGGGAAACCTGTATGCTTGGAAAAGCTGGATCCTTCAGAAAGACGCACACGAGTCGTGCTTTTGGGATACCCAATCGATTTTTCCCTGGATCCAGTGCTAGAACACAATGAAATCTTGAATGCGGAACGATGCCGCACAAAAGTAGACAAGGCAGCGACACGTCAGGTTCTGGTGACCGTCATGGGACATGTGCCAGAAACATTCAGTCTTGGAAATTGGGGAACATACCGACAGAAACCATACGTCCCGGAACCCCTGCGCTGCTTCAGGTGTCAGAAATACGGCCACTATCAATCACGCTGCACCAGACAGGAGAGATGCGGAGTGTGCAGCCTGAGACATCCAACCAAAGACTGTATAGCCAAGCACAAGACAAACCAGACCACAACAGCCAAATGTCCAAATTGTGGAGGCAAACAACATGCCTGGAGCACAACCTGCTCTGCACGGAAAGAAAAAGTGCAGACAGCTCAGGCCAGGATAAACACACAGACCAGCACTACATACACCAACACCAACGTCTGGAACACTCGTACACAGCCACAACACACACACACACTCTCACAGAGCAAAATTTCCCGAATCTATTAATTCCAAATCAGAAAATACACAAAAGTGCTGCAGAAATACAGCAAATGCAAAAGAGCAAAAAACAATTACTTTCGGAATCAACACAACATATATACAGTTTTACCCCCGAGGTCCAGCTGAAAAACATCGTGAAGATCATGGCAGAGACCATTATCAATTGCCTACATATGACGCAGAACGCCTCACAACAACAGACTCAAGAAATCACTTATGTAACAATGGACAAGATCGTGCAGCAGACCACAGTTACACAAGAAATAGACAGTCTGAGACAAGACGGAGCACAAGAGGACACACAACGCAACATGGACATACAGACTACCAACAACAGTCGGGTTGTCAAGACACCAGAACATCAACATTTACAACAGCAACTGCAAGAAGCAGTGACCACCCACGATCAACAGAATCTTACAACACAAGAGACAGACAACAACAACCAATGCAGTCTGATATGCAACAACACCAACAAACACGTATTGAACAGCAGAGATGCACAGGTTCCAACAACACAAGAAACAGCCACAAGTAATCAATGTAGTCCGACATGCAGCAATACCAACAGCAAAGCGATGGACCAACAGTTATGCACAGATTCCAACAATGCCGGGGATGACCACGAACAATCAATGCAGTCCGATCTGCAGCGACACGACTTGCGAGGTGGAGAATATAGAGGTCGATTCCGAAGGGGTGTTCTACTAGAACAAGCAACACCAACCGAACCCGTCGTCTGGCCATTACGAATACTGCAGTGGAACATACAAGGTCGTGGAAATAAAAACCACACACTTCAGGAGGCTGCAATCAGTACGAAAGTAGATATAATCGTTTTAGAAGAAACTTTTCCCAGCCACGAAATCCTTCAGATCAGCTGGATATCAGCACTATGTTATACCGTATGAGCAGGGGAGACAAAGAGGGTTAATGACCCTAGTCAGGAACACCATACCCAGCAAGAAAATAGACCCAGTTTCATGTGGGGATGGAGTAGAGGTATTAGCAGTAACAGTGAATATGGCTAATATTAAGCTCCTCATATACAACGTTTACAAGCCCACTAGACGTAAACTAGAAGCAGAGGCAGTGGTTGCCTTGGCCACGCAGGAAAATGTAATTATTGCTGGGGATTTTAATGCTCATCATCAAGATGAGCATTGACTGACGTCAATGAGATAATCCTTTCCCTTAAAACCCAGTCTGGTGCCCTTGAGGAGATACCAACTTTAATCTACAAAAAAGCCTCCAGATCTTTACCCCCTGCTATTGCTTTGCTCTTCAACAAGTCACTTGAACTCCAAACCTTTCCAGATATTCTAAAAAAAGCGAGAGTAACGCCTGTCCACGAATGTGGTGATCTCACAGATGTTAACAACTACAGACCTATATCAATCCTGCCAAACTTGTCAAAAATTTTTGAAAAACTAATCTATAAGCAGCTTTACTCATATCTAGCCAAACTCAATATACTTAGCCCTTGCCAATATGGCTTCAGGCCCAAAAAAAGCACTAACGATGCACTTATTAGTATGCTTAACTCGATTCATACAGCTCTTGATAAAAATGAGTTCCCTGTTGGCTTATTTGTAGACCTGCGTAAAGCTTTCGATACTGTCAACCACCAAAACCTTCTTCTTAAATTACATCATTATGGTGTCAGAGGACACTCCCTACAATACCTCAAATCCTACCTTACTGACAGGCTCCAATGTGTTTCTGTGAATAATACAATTTCTCCCACCCTACCCATCAACATTGGTGTTCCACAGGGCAGCATACTTGGCCCTCTCCTCTTTCTCATCTACATTAATGACCTTCCAAATGCCTCCCAACACCTCAAACCAATTCTATTTGCTGACGACACAACCTTCATTTACTCCAGTCCTGATCCCCTTGCTCTAAATGCCACAGTAAATACTGAGCTAAATAAAGTCCATCTGTGGCTAACTGCCAACAAACTCACCCTTAACATTGACAACACTTTCTATATTCTGTTTGGCAATAAATCCTCTAATCAAATAAACCTCAAAATAAACAATACCCAAATTTGTAACAAATTAGATGGCAAATTCCTTGGCATTCTCATTGACCACAAGCTGAATTTCCAGGGACACATTCTAACCATATCAAAAAAAGTTTCAAAAACTGTGGGCATTCTTTCTAAGATCAGATATTATGTACCACGCCCTGCCCTGGTGACTCTCTATTACTCCCTTATCTATCCATATCTCAACTATGGTATTTGTGCTTGGGGCTCTACTACCCAAAATCACTTACGTCCTCTAATTACTCAACACAAAGCTGCTATTAGGACAATATCCAATTCTGGCCCCAGACATCACTCGGTACCCCTACTCAAATCTCTGAATATGTTAGACATTAAGTCACTGCACATTCTCTCATGTGTATTATACATATATAAGACGCTAAACTATAATGCCAATCCTGATCTCAAAAGCTTCATAGAAGGTTGTAACAGAACCCATGAGCACCACACCAGAAATAAATACAGTTTTGATATTCCTAGAGTACGACTTAATCAAACCAGAAATGCTCTACAAATCAAGGGGCCCAGAATGTGGAATGACCTTCCCAACCATGTTAAAGACTGTACCTCTCTCAACCAGTTTAAGTTAAAAACGAAGCTATACCTAATAAATTCCCTGTAACCTACCTTACCCCTCTATTGTCAACCCATGTATGTTTTTTGTTTTTTCTTGTTTTTCAAATCAACGCTGTTTGAATGTAATTTTCTGTAATAATTTGTAATTGTATTTGTGCTGCTTTTTCAACAATGTTCCCCCCTCTTTTACCTCTATTTTTATTTGTACTCAACACATTTTGTTCTTTTTACCCATTAGTTTTAAGCTTTAGTCAGTAGTGTTTTTTCCTGCCCGAAACGCTTTGCGTAATAGTGGCTTTAGGCATTGTATGTACTAGCTCTATCTATAAAGCCAACAAACTTTGTAAAATCTCTTTATGTATGTACCTTTACCTAAATAAAAATTATTATTATTATTATTATTATTAAGAGTTAGGTGCGACTGGGCCAGCCAATGCAGATGGGCGCCATTTAGCTGCAGCTCTGCGAGAAGTACCTGAAATTACACTTCTCAACACTGGGGAACCCACTCACATTCTTGAAGGTTCCCTTGATCTTACATTAATCTCAACAGCACTCAAGCATTAGGTGAAGTGGGAAGTAGACCCGGTGATCACCAGTGACCACTATGCTACTGTCACAACACTAAACATAGAACGACCTACTACACCACCTGTACAACCTAGCTGGAATTTAAGAAAGGTCAATTGGAATATATACCAAGAAGAACTTGAAAAATGGTATGCAACATACATGCCACCTGAGGATTTGAACACACACGAGACCAATCTGCAGGAAGCCATTGCAGCTGCTGCAAACAAAGCTATTCCAATCATTATCACAGGAAACACAAAACGAAAGAACTATTGGTTTTATAGTAATGAAGTTAAAGAACAGAACCACAGAGTCAACATCTTCAGAAAACATCTAAAGAGAAACCCCACACCAGAAGGAAGAACTCTGCTAAGAGCGGTGATATCTGAAGCAAGACGAGTTTCTAGAGAAGTAAAGGAGGCAAGATGGTTTGAGTGGTGTCAAACTCTAAATGAACATAGTAGTCTTGGCAAGATATGGGGTCAGATTAAAACTATATCAGGTCGACCAGCCCGACCACAGGCATGTATTCAACCATTGCAGGAGGCTGAGAGACTTGCTCTCCAATTTGCAGAAAGAACAGCTTCATATCAGCTTCCTGCAATGGTCCGAAGGCAGCAAGAACAATTAAAACAAGAGAGGTTGACAGTCATTCATGAGAGCATAGCTATAAATGACGAATGTGACTGTCCCTTCACCAAACAAGAACTAACCAGAGCCAAAAAAGGTGTTATGGACACTGCACCAGGTGCTGATAACATTACATACTCAATGAACGCACATGCAGGTCCTGCTGGAGAACAAGGAATATTGGACGTCATCAATGCATCTTGGCAGCAAGGCAAACTACCAACCTCTTGGAAGAAAGCAGACATCATACCGATTCCTAAGCTGAAAGAACCTGGCAATTACAGACCCATTTCATTAACATCATGCATTAGTAAAACTGCAGAACGGATGGTCTTAAATAGGCTACTGTGGAAGACTGGAGACCTTCATAAACACATATTTGGCTTCACTAGAGGAGTAAGTACTGCCAACTGTATAGCAACATTACTAGGAACAGTTAACTCAGGTCTAGCTATAGTGATCTTCCTTGATCTAGAAAAAGCATTCGAACTTGCAAGCCCGCAAGCAATTTTACACACCTTAGTTAAAAAAGGCGTAAAGGGAAATATGCTAACATGGATTCAAGATTACCTAAGTCACAGGTATGCCGGAGTAAAGTTGCAAGGACAAGTGTCGGACTACCACTTGCATGAGAATGGGACTCCACAAGGAGGAGTCAGGTGCAGGTGCAATAATCTCCCTTCAACACCAAGACTAGTTAATTCATATAAAATAACCTCTTTGTTGGCTTTATTAAAAGCTCCTAGTAAATCAATAAAAATTCTATAATAATCATTTTCATTAGCTAGATATTTAATAATACAATCAGAGGTACTTTTCCCTCTGAGGAACCCGAACAAATTACTAGACATTTGATCACCTATTATATATAACAGTCTATTTAAAACGATCCTCTCCATCATTTTACAAAAACACGAGGTTAAAGACACAGGTCTGTACTCTCCATTGGCTTTAGGGATAGGGATGATCATAGCTGTTTTCCATTTACTGGGAATACTGCCCTCTTTATAACTAATATTAAAGAGGTCTAAAAGTGGGCTTTTCGTCATAGTGGCAAGTTCATTAAGTATTTCATAAGTTACTCCATCCTCCCCAGGGGCGGTAGATTTCCCAACTTTAATCGCCGTTATTAGTTCTTCTCTGGTAATACCTGTGCAAGTGACATCACCACTGTTACCTGCTGTAAGTATAAAATCCTTTCTTAGATCTTTCCAAGAATCTAATGAGACTCTCGTTACAGCGGGTAATGAACTAAGTATGGCAGCTTCCGCCCATTTATTTACGAGACCATTCTATCCTAACCTACCAGAGGACCCGCGAAGAGAAAACGGGACAGTGCGTCAATTTCCGGAGCCGATTATATACGTTACTTACAATATATATATATACTGCCGTCATTCACTTTGAACTAAATAATTACTTTTATCGTTATTTTTATTATTTGTGAACGAATTGGGGGTTCAGAAGTGGAGGTATACTCCATGATTTTAATTTTAATTTTATATACAAATTTCCTGCATGAAAGATGTACGAAAAATGCGTGTACGAGGAGAGGCCAAACTCCATGGTTTCAAAATCCAAATTCAAAATTCAAAATGTTTATTCAGGTAAAAGTACATACATAGAAGATGAGTTACAAACATAATGTTGGATTTATAGATAGAGCTAGTACATGCAATACCTAAAGCCACTAATACGCACAACGTTTCGGGCAATATTTTATATTTATTAATAAAATATTATTATAATTATTATTATAATAGACAAATCAGTGTTTAAAATGGGTGTATAGGCGAGTTCTTTGTACATTGATTATTATTATTGGTATTATTATTTTTTGTATTGTTGACAATTTGTGGAGGACTCTGTGTACGAAGTGGGTGTTGTGGCGCGTCAGCTGGTGCCTGAGTCAGGTGACTGTGGGAGGAGTCACCTTTATCTCTAATGACTGACTCACCAGCATGTCTGTATGCTGCGGCACCTGCTGTGAGCTCCAGCAGATGCCCCTAGCGCCTCCCAGCACCAGGTCATACCCCGGGGCACCATGGCAGCCACGTCCCACCAGCCATCATACCCTTGGGCTAAGCTCTGCCTCCTTATGCTGATAGCTGTAACACCTGTGTTCGCTCAGACACCTGCACCCCCTGCTGGACCTGTGGGCTTCCTAGCGCCAGTACCTGTGGCAGGTGTGGTGACCAGGTTCTTACGAGTGCCAGTACCTGTAGACCCAGCGACACCTGTGGACCCATCGACACCTGTGGACCCATCGACACCTGTGGACCCATCGACACTTGTGGACCTATCAACACCTGTGGACCTATCAACACCTGTGGACCTATCAACACCTGTGGACCCAGCAACACCTGTGGACCCATCGACACCTGTGGACCCATCAACACCTGTGGACCCATCGACACCTGTGAACCCATTAACGCTTTCTTACTCTGTTTTGCCTGTGTTCCCACAAACACCAACACCTGTATCAGATGCAGCACCTGTGGGCCCTGTACACTTCTCATATCTACTCCCACACAGCAACGCCACATCCACCTGTAGATTTGAATCGCACGATTTGACGTTTGTGGATTATGAGACTAAGAATTTCAGTCTCTTTGTGACTGGTGACGTTGAGGAGGAAGTGTCACTCATGTTTGGTTTTGACGGCGATGATATTCTTGAACAAATACCAAACGTCACCCTCGTGCCGGGGGACGTAGAAAAAACGTTTAACATTGTTCTTGTGGCCAGGCGTGTGGGGCACACTGTTCTGGTGGTGAATGCCAGCCCAGAGAATATGACGGATGTGTCTGATGCATTTGTTCGAGTGTCGGTCTCCCACTCCAACGACCTGGACTACTTTAGTGACGTTGTCGGGTGGGTGTACTTCACAGCCTGGTCTGTGTCGTTCTATCCGCAGACGTACATCAATTGGAGAAGGAAAAGTGTGATTGGCCTTCACTTTGATTTCCTGTCGTTGAATATCGTGGGTTTCTTCCTGTACAGTCTATTCAATGTGTGTTTATATTGGGCCCCATCCATAAAGCAGCAGTACTTCCTCAGACATCCGTTTGGAGTTAATCCGGTCCAACTGAACGATGTCATCTTTTCACTCCATGCATTTTTTGCGTGCAGCATCCAGGTGGTTCAGTGCTGTGTGTACGAACGTGGAGACCAACAGATCTCAAGAACTGCCAAGACTATACTCTCAGGCATTGTTTTGTCAACTCTCGTCATGGTCATCTTGGGGTCCGCAGTGGTGATCCAGTGGTTGGATTTCCTCTACTTTGTGTCCTACGTCAAGCTGTTCATCACACTCATCAAATATATACCACAGGTAACTATTAGTACAAATGACATGTTGTTTTCTTATTTATTGGCCATTTCAAGTGAAAGGTTTATTCCAGCAAGTCAACACAATTTTTCTATAAGCTTAGCAGAGAATGTCATGCTAAAAATTAGTAACTCGACCCACACATGTGAAGAGACAGGAAAGTGACGACATTTCGGTCCATCCTGGTCCCTTATCAAGTCTCAAAGGGTTCAGGATGGACCGAAACATGATTACATTCCTTTCATTTCTTATGTGTTGCTTAGGTTATAAGTTTACCTTTGAATGGCACTTTATGGCTTAAATGTTCTCATTTATTTAATAGTTTCCTAACCATGTGTTATGTCTATATCTAGCAGGAGAGAGTAGGGTCAAATAGTACACAGGCATTTTAACAAAGCTTTCTTTTTCTAATTGTCAAGATCGTATGTATTGTTCAGCTAGGCTATGTTAGCTTAGGTTTCATTGGATTAGGGTAGATAAGTTTTCCTTTGACAAGCTGTCGGCTTCCTGTCCTGATTGTGGCCACCAAGAGTCTGTGGCCTTCAGGTAAACTCAGTTGGTAAACTGTCTTGGGTATGAAGTACAGGAATTTGTTTCCTCACGCGATACTTCCTAAAAGGACTTCATAAGATTAGGAAAGGATTTCTCAGATTGAACACCTAAGTATAGTGGTCAACAAAGCTGGTTCACAACCTAAAGGTCACAGGTTTGATTCCCACAGCAAGACAGACCCTGGGAGCACATTTCCTGTCACCTAATGACACTATTCACCTAGCAGTAAATAGGTACTCAGAAATTAGTCGGCTGTTGTGGGAGTTGCATCTTGGGGAAAGGTCAGTAGTTGGTCGAGATGGACCATGATAAGCATAATATGCTTCCTGTCCCCCCAATGATGGGGGTAACCTTTGACAGGCTGCTGGCTTCCTGTCCTCATCAAGGCCACTAGAGAGATGGTGCCCCACAGGTAAATTCAGGAAAATATACCTGGAGTGGGTTCTAGTAGTTCTTCTAGATCTCAAGCCTGGCCAGGGACCAGACTTTACTTGTGATAATAACTTATAATGTCTTATGGAAAAAGTATCATTTACAGCAGGCATATCAAACTGAGGGTTCCCCGAGGGCCAGATGGGGTCACATTTGTGTTGTCATGAGGGCCACACATGACAACTGAGGGTCCTCCGTGGGCCATATGGGTCACATTTGTGTTGTCATCAGGGCCACACACCACAACTGAGGGTCCTCCGTGGGCCATATGGGTCACATTTGTGTTGTCATGAGGACCACACACCACAACTGAGGGTCCTCCGTGGGCCATATGGGTCACATTTGTGTTGTCATGAGGGCCACACACCACAACTGAGGGTCCTCCGTGGGCCATATGGGTCACATTTGTGTTGTCATGAGGGCCACACACCACAACTAATTGAAGTCATTTAATACAAATTATTGCAGAATATTTGTATTACACTTAGAAACATACAATGTGCATACAAATGGTTTAGCAGCTCGCGTTTCTTTTGTGCTTTTGAAATCTATTAAAAGGTGTTAGTTTAAATTATAAAAACTGCAATTTTGGCCATTAAATGACCAAAATACAGTATCCTTTGTGCGTGCCACAGGTGTGCTTGCAAAGGGCCGCATGTTTGACATATCTGAATTACGGTATTACAAATGTAATGTAATTTATATAATCCGCCTACCAAACGTTTAAGTGAAACAAATGAAAATACAGTTTGCAAGATGGTTACTGCACTTGGGAGAGTGGAGACGGTTGCTATTTGCAGGTGCCTATGATGCCTTTACCCAGGGCTTCACACGTCATATACCCCTTATATCAACCCCTTATATGGGTTTGACCAACCTAACAACCGTAGCTTAATAGCTAAACGTTACTTTAATACCCTTAACCTAATAGCTAAACATTGCTTTAATACCCTTAACCTAATAGCTAAACATTACTTTAATACCCTTAACCTAATAGCTAAACATTTCTTTAATACCCTTAACCTAATAGCTAAACATTTCTTTAATACCCTTAACCTAATAGCTAAACATTTCTTTAATACCCTTAACCTAATAGCTAAACATTACTTTAATACCCTTAACCTAATAGCTAAACATTACTTTAATACCCTTAACCTAATAGCTAAACATTTCTTTAATACCCTTAACCTAATAGCTAAACATTTCTTTAATACCCTTAACCTAATAGCTAAACATTACTTTAATACCCTTAACCTAATAGCTAAACAATACTTTAATACCCTTAACCTAATAGCTAAACATTACTTTAATACTCTTAACCTAATAGCTAAACATTACTTTAATACCCTTAACCTAATAGCTAAACATTACTTTAATACCCTTAACCTAATAGCTAAACATTTCTTTAATACCCTTAACCTAATAGCTAAACATTACTTTAATACCCTTAACCTAATAGCTAAACATTACTTTAATACCCTTAACCTAATAGCTAAACAATACTTTAATACCCTTAACCTAATAGCTAAACATTACTTTAATACCCTTAACCTAATAGCTAAACATTACTTTAATACCCTTAACCTAATAGCTAAACATTTCTTTAATACCCTTAACCTAATAGCTAAACATTACTTTAATACCCTTAACCTAATAGCTAAACATTACTTTAATACCCTTAACCTAATAGCTAAACATTACTTTAATACCCTTAACCTAATAGCTAAACAATACTTTAATACCCTTAACCTAATAGCTAAACATTACTTTAATACCCTTAACCTAATAGCTAAACATTAACCTTACAAACTTATCTTAACTTAATAACCAAACATTAACCTACCTACCTCACATTACCCTAATAACCAAACATTACCTAACAACCGTACCTTAATCTAGTAACCAAACAAGCTATCCTTAACCTAATAAGCAAAAATGAATACAAATCACATTGTACACAAGATGGTTTACCAATGTATTCTAAAGCTTTCTCAACCCAACCCAACCAAGCCTAACCTAACCCAACCAACACAACCACTTGGGCTGGATGGTTGAGTGATGGTCTCACTTCATGCAGGTTGCCATTCAATCCCTGACAATCCAAGTGGTTGGACACCATTCCTTCACCCCCCCCCTTCCCCATCCCATCCAAAAACCCTATCCCTTCCAAGTGCTATATAGTCATAAGGGCTTGGCACTTTCTCCTGAGAGTTCCCTTCCCCCCTAACCTAACCAAGCCTAACACAGCCTAACTCAAGCTAATACTGTATATCCTAAACTAATAATATATTAGTTTGGGATATATTAGTGGGTTAGAAATTAGATAACTCGTCTTGATGTCTTGAAAGTGTTTTGGAAGTTGACAAAATTCATTTGTTGTACTCTAGGCTTACTTTTTGTATTTACATATTTATTATTTTTATATAAATCCTAACCAATAAACTTTGCCCAGCAACCTAGATAGGTCAGAACCCAATTATTTTTCAAGTGTAAATTCAACCTATGTCCTCAACTCCCAATTGGGAGATCCCAGGTTCGATCCTTCTGCAGTACAGAAATGATTGGACACATTTCCTTTCACCTGAAGCCTCTGTTCACCTAGTAATAAATAGGTACCCAGGAGCTAGGCAACTGTTGTGAGTTGCATCCTGGGGAAACTCAGTACATATTTTAACTTAAGGAGGACTGCGATATAGGCCTAAGCTTCCTTTCCCTAACAATAGGAATTGTTTATTTAATTTGAAGTCTTGGTACATATATGTGGCTCATTGAAATGCTAGATTCACTATAGCTTCACCTTCAAGAAAAGTGCAGGGAGCAGAGAAAAGCCCTGTACTTCAACTTCATTGATCTTATAAAGGCCTTCAACCTCGTGAGCAGGGATGGACTCTTCAAGATCTTGGCCAAAATTGGCTGCCTACCCACCCAACTCAGCATAATACAATCATTCCACGAGGACATGAAGGACACGATTGTGTACGACGGCTCAGCTTCTGAACCATTCAACAACAGGGATGTTAAACAGGGATGCATTCTTGCTCCAACCCTGTTTGTCTTCTTCACGATCCTCGTCAAGCATGCCTTTGGAACAACCACAGAGGGCATCTATCTCCGTACAAGATCTGATGGAAAGCACTTCAGTCTATCCAGACTCCGAGCAAAGACGAAAGTACAGATGAGAATCCTCGGGGACTTCTTCTTTGCCATGATGCAGCAGAAGGCCTGCAGCAGCTACTCGACTACTTTGCTGCAACCTGCTCCGCATTCGGCCTGACAATCGGCGTGAAGAAGACAGGTGATGGGACAAAACGTCAATGAGTTACCCTGCACAAACATCACTGACTACATGCTGGAGGCGGTCCACAAGTTTGTGTACCTGGGCTCCACAATCTCAGACACCCTTTCCCTGGACACTGAGCTCGACAGGCGTATCGGGAAGGTCGCAACAACACTGGCCAGGCTTACAAAGCGCATTTGGGCAAATGTCAAACTGATAGTACACACCAAGGCACAAGTCTACATGGCATGTGTGGTGAGTACACACCAAGGCACAAGTCTACATGGCATGTGTGGTGAGTACACACCAAGGCACAAGTCTACATGGCATGTGTGGTGAGTACACACCAAGGCACAAGTCTACATGGCATGTGTGGTGAGTACACACCAAGGCACAAGTCTACATGGCATGTGTGGTGAGTACACACCAAGGCACAAATCTACATGGCATGTGTGGTGAGTACATTTCTTTATGGCTCAGAATCCTGGACTCTGTGCTCTTGCCAGGAGAGACGGCTCAATACCTTTTACATGCGGAACCAGAGACGTATCCTTGACATCACGTGGAGAGACCACGTCACCAACAACCCAGTGCTCGAGAGAACAAGAATATAGGAATCTCTTAAATGTTCACTTTCCTGAAGCAAAGATGCATGCAGTGGCTAGGACATGTCACATGCATGGAAGATGGCCGCATACCTAAGAATCTCTTATATGGAGAACTGGAATCAGGAAAGAGGCCCACCGGAAGACCCCAGCTGCATTTCAAAGATGCCTGCAAACGTGACCTCAAGCAGCTGAACATCGACATCAACACTTGAGAAGCAGCAGCTGTGGACAGATCTGCGACTCCAGCAATTCAAGGGCGAATTGAAGAGGCAGGTGGAGGAAAAGAGACTTCAGAGGAAGTCTCGACCATCAATACTCAGAATAGACCTAAAACGTTGATCAAGCGAGAGGAGTTATTCAGTAAATTCAATTTTAATAATAAAAGTATAGACTGGGAGAAAATAAACAGCGAACTTACAAACATTCCATGGGAAACTGTTCTAAGTAATACAAGTCCTACAGAAGGAATAGAAAAACTGACTTCGTAAGTGTATCAGGTCTGTCTGAAACATGTTCCTTTGAGGAAAGCCAGAAAGAGATCCAACGTAGAAAGAGAACGCAGACGACACTATAAAAGAAGGGAAAAAAATAACGAAAATGCTTAAGCAGACACGACTTTCCCGTCAAAGAAGAAATAATTTAAATAGGGAAATTGAAGAAATCAAGAGGAAATTGAAACACTCATATCAAACTGAAGAAATACAGTTAGAACAGAAAGCAATTCAGGAAATAAAGAAAAAATCCAAAATACTTCTTCACATATGCGAAATCAAAAGCAAAAATCACTGCCAGTATTGGACCTTTTTGTACAAGTGAAGGTTCACACACGTAGGATGACAAAGAAATTAGTGAAATCCTAAAAAAGCAGTATGAGGACATGTTTAACACTCCAATGAACAACATGAACGTGAAAGATCCAGACAATTTCTTTATGCGTGATATCCAAACCCCTGTAAATATAACGGATATAAACACGAGCGTACTAGACTTTGAAAAAGAAATTGAAAACATGCCCATGCACTCGGCCCCAGGTCCAGGTTCGGGGAATTCAATATTTATAAAGATGAGCAAAGTGCCAGTAGCACAGGCACTCAGTATAGTGTGGAGGAAGAGCTTGGACATGGGGGAGATACCAGATGCACTTAAAGTAGCAGACAAAACTTTAGCTATATATAATTCTCCCTCCCTCTACACAAGGGAGGGAGCAAAGCATTGGCAAAGAATTATAGACAAGTTGCACTAATGTCACACATAATAAAAGTATTTGAGAGAGTGATTAGGAGTCAGGTCACCAATTTCATGGAGACCAATAACCTTCACAACCCAGGCCAACATGGATTTCGAGTGGGAAGAGCGTGCCTCTCACAGCTACTTGATCACTACAAGGTGACCTCCAATTAGGTGAGTACTACAACAAAGTCACTGAGGCATTAGAAGAAAAACAGAATGCTGATGTGATATACACGGACTTCGCAAAAGCTTTCGATAAATGTGACCATGGAGTGATAGCACACAAAATGAAGTCAATGGGAATAACCGGTAAAGTAGGACGCTGGATACTCAGTTTTCTGTCAAACAGGACTCGGCGAGTAACAATCAACCATATAAAATCGAGTCCAAGCACAGTTAAAAGCTCTGTACCTCAGGGTACAGTCCTTGCACTGCTGCTTTTTCTTATTCTCATATCAAATACTGTATAGACAAAAATACAAGTCACAGCGTCGTATCGTCCTTTGCAGCTGACACAAAAATCAGTATGAAAATTATCTCGGCTGAACACATTGAAAAACTTCAAGCTGTTAATAAAGTTTTTGACTGGGCATCAGAAAATAACATGATGTTTAACAGTGATAAATTCCAGGTACTCAGGTACAGTAAAAATGAGGACCTTAAACATAATACAGGGTACAAAACACAAGCAAATGTCTGACGACCTAACGTTTAGGGAGCATAACCAAGCAAATATTGTGTCAGCCAGAAAAATGATCGGATGGATTATGAGAACTTTCAAATCTAGGGATCCCATCACAATGGTTATACTCTTCAAGTCACTTGTGTTGTCCTGTCTTGAGTACTGCTCAGTACTCACTTCCTCCTTTAGAGCAGGATAGATTGCAGAAATTGAGGTAATATAGAGAACATATACGGCACTCGATAAAGCACCTAAATTATTGGGATCGTCTCAAAGCCCTCCAAATGTACTCACTATAAAGAAGACGAGAGAGATATCAAATAATATACACGTGGAAGATACTGGAAGGCCAAGTACCAAATCTACAGAGTAAAATAACAACGTACTGGAGTAAACGATATGGAAGAAAATGCAGAATAAAACCAGTAAAGAGCAGGGGTGCCATAGGCACAATCAGAGAACACTGTATAAACATCAGAGGTCCACGGTTGTTCAACACCCTCCCAGCGAGCATAAGAAATATTGCCGGAACAACCGTGGACATCTTCAAGAGGAAACTAGATTGTTTCCTCCAAGGAGTGCCGGACCAACCAGGCTGTGGTGGGCCTGTGGGCCGCTCCAAGTAACAGCCTAGTGGACCAAACTCTCACAAGTCAAGCTTGGCTTCGGGCCGGGCTTGGGGAGTAGAAGAACTCCCAGAACCCTGTCAACCAGGTATCAACCAGGTGTCTCGACCATCGACAGACGCAGCCGCTTCGACATTTATCTGCACTCGCTGTAGTCGGGACTGCCATTCTCGGGTTGGACTTCACAGCCACAGCCACAGCATCCAATAGACACACAGGGCACAACTCCATAACCCCATGGGATTGATAGATGCCTACTGTTATATATTTATTTATTTATTTTATTTATTAATATTTCTGATATGTGCAAAGAAGGCTTGTCACAACACAGTAGATTGTTTACCCTAAGGAGTGGCAGAATGATCTATTCAGATTGGTGCTTTTCATAAAACTCAAAGCCTGATTTTTGCTCTTTACAAGTGGAATAAAAACGATGTTTAATAACTTTTAGAATGTGGTTCACCAGTGGAAGACACATTTATAGCATAAAACAGCAAATTTTCACTGGTTTCCTACATAAACATTACTGTATTCCTGTTAAAAACACCCTTGTAGACACATCTCAGTTTAACAAGTGCCTGTTAACATAAAATTTACAAAAACAAATTCTGATGGCAATATATGCATTCTGCAGGACACTGGTCTATGTCTCCGACTCACAGTTTAGAGATCCGGGTTAATTTCCCAGGCAGGACAGAAACGGTTGGACACATTTCCTTTCACCTGATATACCTGTTCACCTAGCAGTAAATAGGTACCTGAGAGTTTGGCAACTATTGTGGGTTGCATCCTGGAAAAGGTCAGTCATTGGCCTAGGTTCTATTTACACGTACATTAAATATTCCTTGAGAGATCTCAATGAGCTTGCATATACAGGCTTCCTTACAAGGAGAATTATTATAGTCATACTGGCTTAGCACTTTCTTATAATTATTACCTTACCTTGCCTAGTTTTCAATGTTTTGAAGCATTTGTGAATTTTTCAGTCCCTTAATTTGCATTTCTTTCTCTTAACCAGGCATACTATAACTACAGAAGAAAGAGCACCTCTGGCTGGAGCATCGGCAACATCCTGTTAGACTTCACTGGAGGCACACTCTCAGTTGCTCAGATGTTTATCATTGCTTACAACTACAATGATTGGGGGTCGATATTTGGAGATCCCACCAAATTTGGACTTGGTCTTTTCTCAGTCATATTTGACATTTTCTTTATGATTCAGCATTACGTGCTGTATCGTGGCACTGAAGGTTATCAACCCAATCTGAATTCCCCACAACCCACTCACAGCAGCTCTCTCACTGAATCAGTGTCTTCTGTTGACTACGGAGCAGTTGGCAGTATTCATTAAGATTTGTCATTGCTTGTAAAATTTCTGGCATTACAAGGGGAAAAAGTATCCAGTCATTACATGAACCAAAGATTTTTAGAATCATATATTCCATTAGGCAAGTAAGGGTTACAGTAAATGAGAAAAAGACTGAACACAAGATAAAAGTAGAGTTTGCAATATATAATGCTCATGGAGTTTCGGTGGACAATTTAAATGATATGTTTCAAGATTAGAGTATACTAACCCAGCAGGTAATATATGCTCGAGTAACATTAAATCAGCATCATCAACAATCATTGATTCAGCGTTGCATCAATGTCGTTTGCCCAGATTTGCCTTGGGGAAAGGGGGGGTTAAGAAGGGTTGGTTATTCAGTACTCTAATATAATTATGTTAAAATTTTATAGCAATTTTTCCCATTATTGTACTTTCATAAGTTAATTTTATATGGGTATTACATTTTTCCTAAATGTAAATTCCTTGCATGAAAAACAAAATTGTGAACAATTTTTGGGGGTTCCGAGCTCAGCATTTGAAGTCAGTGGAATGTGGCTTCTTAATACAGTACTGTACATTTTCTACAGAAGTTTTGCCAGGATTAATTTTCATATTCTAATGCATTGTTTTGATGAAAACTTAGCAAATTATATCAAAATAAACAAAGTGGATTAATACACAAAAAAAATCTTGGTCTACATAATGACGAGTATTATATAATTTTGCTGATGTACTGTACCTCTTTCAGAAGTGCAAGATTGTGGTTCAAAATGTTAAAACTTTTAATTTTGGCTACCTGCTGGGATTTTGAGGATTTGTAGTGTCGTCCTTATACAAATATTTATGCAAGCATAATTATATGAACTTTGTATTTTATGTTATTTAATTGTATAACATTGCATTTTGCTCAGTAAGAATGGAGATTAGCAAAATAATTTTAGGGTTAATTAATAAGTAGTTTCGTTAATGTAATACAGTGGATTTCTGCTTGAATAGGATGATTAGTTCCTATATTCTATATGCATCCAATATTTCACTGGTTTATACTTTTTTAATGTTTACATTTATCTGTACAGGTACAGCAAATCCTGTCTAGCAGGAATTTCTTGGCTTTTCCAGGGCCAGGAATCATCTTGCACTTATGTGTCTGCTAACAAAACTTATACAATGCATCTTTCCTCAACAAAGGTGGCTTTGTCTGTATTTATTAAATAGTTTACAAGATTTTAAACTTCACAATCTAACGTTATTATTGCTATAAACAACCTCGTAGCACTTTGGCATTCATAAACTGTAACAATTACAAACTGAGCAGCCATGATTAAGGAAGGGGAAAGGAAGTATCAGGAGAAGGTACCAAGCCATTATGACCATATATCACTTGAAAGGGATCAGCATAAGGATTTGGGACGCAACAGGTGGAAGGGATGGTGCCCAACCACTTGGAGGATCAGGGATTGAACGCCGACCTGCATTAAGCGAGACTGTCGTTCTACCATCCAACCCAAGTGGTGGGGGAAAGATGTACAAGTGCCGTAAGTGGACACTTGAGTGCTTGATGAATCCTGGTTGTGGTAGATGCCTCATCTACCTATAGTGGCAGATGCCTACAGTACAGTATTATTTCTTAAGACCACGTATAGTAATGATGTTTTAATTATGGCTTTATTGTTCAGAACCAGCAACTAGATTATTTTTATATAATCAAATTATTGAACTATGTTGGGTTTTATATGTGTAAGTACAGTACTGGGTTGCATGTGTATGAAGCTTCATTATTAAACTTGGTATCGCAAGTACGGCTACACAAAGTGTCATGTGACAAGGATTATAGGAAAGATGGAAACCATGAGCATAGTTCTCATACTGTAACTACACTTTAATAATTACACACACACAAACACAAACCATCAGTGGTTTCAAAGTGTCATGTGACAAAGATTATAGAGAAGACGGGACATCACAAGTGTAGCTCTCACCCTGTAACTACTCAGGTAATCTCAAAAAGATAATATACATTTAAAACTAAAAATGAACACAACAACAACAATTAAATACGTCGAGCTTAACCAAATATATTCTAGGCATAATATTACATATCCAGTACTGTATATGTGTTTTATGTTAGGTCTAGATAATTGACTTGCTTAAAATGTGTGGTTATTTACAGGATGCCTTAAAATTCTTCAGGATAATGTGGACTGTTATAGATATGTAACAGTACATATTTTGCTTTAATGCCCCACCACATTCTTCATTCACTATATGTAGTCATTTTGGAGAATAGGTTATAGAAGTGTCAATGAGCTGATAGACACAATTTGATAAGAGTCAAGGACAGACTGAAAAGTCTTCACTTGGACTTTCATATGAGTGAGTTGGGTTAGTAAGTGTCAATGAGCCAAATGCTGCAACACCAGGCAACACATGCAGATGAGGAGTCACTGAAATATGTGGCTGAAATATGTTGACCAAACCACACACTAGAAAGTGAAGGGACGACAACGTTTCGGTCCGTCCTGGACCATTCTCAAGTTAACCACAATCGACTTGAGAATGGTCCAGGACAGACCGAAACGTCGTCGTCCCTTCAGTTTCTAGTGTGTGGTTTGGTCAACCAGGAAACACGCTGTCATTATATTTGTTCACTCATTCGTGAAAGGAGAAAAGAGATTTTTGAAATGGGGTGTGTGGCGTGATACGGTACTGTGGGTCCTACCTGTGCAGTTGGAAAGGTGCACACGCGTAACATTAAAAACAAAACAAAAATTAATGAGCTTTTGCAGTGTGAGAATTGAGTAGGAGAGGAAGAAATACTCGGATAATGTAATATAACAATTTACTCTATAATCAAGATAAATAACATCTGAATTACACACAAACCCCTTGACTTGAAACACTTTGCTAACACACAAAAGCAAGAATAACACGTGAAAAACTTACGTTGACACAACGAAAAATAACAGTTGTGATTTAGAATAACAACACAAAACACTACAACTTGTACGCAAAGCAGCAAGGCAAGCGTCGCGACAGTACTGTAATGTCGTAATCCCCGAGCACCTAAAGAGAGACTGACGAGACGGCCAGGATCAGGTGTACAGTACTTATACCCCCTGATAGTGACGTCACATCCTTTGTCAACGGCTGACGGGAACTAGTCGCCGGCGGGAGAACTCAATTTGTAGGTCTTAATCACCTACTGGCTGGTGCATCTGGCATGGGCTGATGGGGGGGGGGTTATGGTATGTACCCTGGGAGTATTGTCTAGACTGTGTCTGGACTAGCGTGAGCATGATTTCCATGGACATATTGATGATGAAGGTAAGCCCTGGTGAAGTGTAGTGGTGTCGTGAATGGTTTATCAACGACAAAGGTGAGAGTAAAGAGGCACTTTTCCCAGCTATGTAGGGAAATTATGACAGGGTGTCTTGCAGAACTGGGTCAGAACTTGAAGGTGTTAGTTAAGAAACCTTTGTGTTGGTTATTCTTAAAGATACATTCCAAGTAGTTATTGCTTCCCATGAATTTTTACATTCTGTTTTTATTAGTCTAAACTGATAAAATACTGATATCATGAGTCTGTCTTGATAAGCACAGTATGTGTTACCTTGAGATGGTTCCAAGGACCAATGTCTTAATGGCCTGGTCTCTAGTCAGGCCTCCTAATTTATGACTCGATCAGCCAGGCTGTTAAATGCTGCTACTCGCAGTTTGATGTATGAATTACAACCTGATTGATCAGGAATCCTTTGGAAATGTTTATCAAGTTCTCTTTTGAAGACATGTAAAGTACAGGATATTGTTTTCCAGCAAATATTTTCTTAAAAACTCGACAATCACCTATGGATGAATATTTTCCAAATAAGTAAGTGGTGATTTGAAGCGAACAGCATAATAGTGGATGTGCTTTTTTAAGATCTGAGGGCGATTCATAGCTCTGTGTTTTAATTTTTTACTTGCTCACCATTACTATATATGAGAGGTGCTTACCATTTCATAATGCATATATGATACTTGCTTTATTATATTTTTGTATACTGTATTAAAAGTGATGTATTATAATTTTTATATCTAGTTATATTTTACAAAGGATATTGTCTTTAATGTACCAATAACCATCTACTTGGACTGGTCGGCAAATTGATGATTTCTGTTCATGCAGTCGGCATTAAATCTTCGATGGTGCAAGTAGTTGGACACCGTTCCTTCATTCCATCTTCGTGTCCCAACTCCTTACCCTCATATAACTTCAAAGTGCTGTGTTGTAATCATACTGGCTTAGCACTTTCTCCTTATAATTAATCACCTTACCTTAAATGTACTGTGTTTATTAATATTGTAGATATTCTTGATATTTGTTTCAAATCAAATACAGTACCTTTATATTACATGTATTAAGTACAGTACTGCAAATACCTCTTTATTACATGTACTAAGTACAGTACAGTACAGTACTGTACAGTACTGTGAAAAGAATTACTGTAATGAAAGAAATATTTTCATTTGTTTAAATTTAGCTATTTAAAGATAGATTTGTCTTTATTATTAAATTAAATTTTGGAATAAATGGAAACAGACTAGAATAAATATTTTATTTATATAAATTGTTTATAGTTGTACCTCCAAAATCCAGAACATGTCATTCCAAACCTCATCTGGATTTTTCAGAAATTTACAAATTTATTACTTGCCAAATTTTCCTTAATAGCAAGATACTGTATACAGTAACAGAGTACATGTTTATTCATTTTCAAGTAAACATATGCTGTATACAGTATTTAATATAGAAATAAAAGATTTTTTGCCTATGAATAATAATGACGCACGAAAAACAATTTATTGTAGCGCTGGCTGGTCTTGATAACACAAGAGGCTGCAAAAGCATTACAACACAATGTCATGGTGACTTAAACTGCTGCAGTCACTCTGAACTGGCTTTAAACTCCTCAGTCCCCATAGTTAATGCCATTCTTTCAACCACAGACTGCTCACCACCAGCAGTCAACTATACGTTAAAGTGTTGCACAAGTCATTGGTTAGCAGCAACATCTAAATCCTCATGCTCAGACGGGTTCAATGTTTTGGTTACTAATCTTTCCACCATTGCTTTCTATTTTATTTTCAAACTATATCTGTTTGCATTTTTATACTCTGCAAGCCTCTCCCTCGCCAGCTGCTATTCATCTTCTAACACCTCATTATTAATATTATCCATTGTAAGGAAGTTCCTTCACCATTGCTTATTGGTTTACTCCTCATCTTATGTCTTTCACCTCACATTATGACCTTGTATTGCCTTACCACTCTTCACACAACTTGGTAATGATCTAGGACAGACCAAAAGCCATCACTTCCTTACTTTTCACAAATGTGGATCGAGTAGCTACTCGTACTGTTCTCGCCATAGAATTATGGCTTCAACTCGTAGCAATATCAGAAAAATATTTTTTTCCCATATTAGAAAAAACCAAGTGTAAAGGCTTAAATAACCAGAAACCAAAATGCACTAACAAGTAAAACACACACAATGAAATCACAATAATATACTGTATATCTATGAGAAAGGTTCACATCTGGGGTGACCCAGGATGCTCATTGAATCCAATCATCCCGAAAAAATTTCTCGAGTTAAAACACTTGTTCGAGACGCATTTCTTCACTTGGTCTAGATGCCTCGGAAAAAACTTGCATAAACTCATTGTTCAATTTATAATACGGTACAAGCTTACTTTAAATATTGAAATGTAAATGCATAAATTAGAATAATACAGTATTTACAAATAAGAACCAAAATAGGAAAAAATACAATATGATGAACTGATGATCTAGATTAGTGTCCAATCCTGGATCTTTTTTTTTTTTTTTTTTTTTAGAAATCTACAATTTAGAGGGGAATATCCATTGCACAGATTTTGTCAGTAGTTTAGAGGGATCCATTACAGGAATGTCTGGATTTTGGAGGGTGCATTGTACTCTACATGACTAAAGTATTTAATAAGTGTACTGTTTTCATAATCATGGAAATACAGGCAGTGTTTCATTGAATAAAATTTTATTCTTTGTTTAATATATGACAATAAATATTGAAGCCTTTGGATTCAAGAATACATACAGGTGTTTTTAATTTAAATTTGAGAATCCTGTGTATTATCCAATCTGCCATTGTAGTGGATTCAAGGACCAACCAGCTAAATGTTTAAACTACATAGCTAACTGCTTTCCATTATTAGCATTTAGCGTCGTGTTCCAGCTTCCATAAGAATTACTGTTGTAGCATTAGTGGTTCTGGTCAAAACCATATAAAATATTAGACGAGTAACCACGTGGCTTTCACCCTCAAGTCTCCGTAAGACATATGGTTATCACCTTCTCAAGTCTCTATAAGGCAGTTACCTTCAAATGTTTCCGGGGCTTAGCATCCCCGCGGCCCGGTCGTCAACCAGGCCTCCTCGTTGCTGGACTGATCAACCAGACTGATGTGGCTGCTTGCAGCCTGACGTGTGTATCACAGCCTGGTTGATCAGGTAGATCAACCTTTCTAGAAAGTTCATTTTAACTGCTTACAATGATATTCATTTACAAGTCCATATTTCACCTGTCTGTCTCTTTTACCGTCCTTCGGCACAAAGAGGCACAACTGTTACCTTCACAGTCTTTGTAAGGTACGTGGTTATCACCTTCACCATCTTCATAAGGTACATGGTTATTACCGTCAGTCTCCATAAGGTGTACAGCTATCTTCTTCATGGTCTCCATAAGGCTCAGTCTATGTAAGGGACATGGCTGTCACCTTCAGTTTATGCAAAGGACATGGCTGTCACCTTCAGTTTATTTAAGGGACATGGCTGTCACCTTTACAGTTTATGTAAGGGTTTTGGTGTTACATAGCCTACCTGGCTTGGTGCCTTCTTTTGATAATTACTTACGTAAGGGTTGTCACCTTCATAGACTATTTGGGACATAGTTGTCACTTCAGTCTCCATAAGGCATAGCTGTGCTGATAAATGGCTGCTGGAATTCAATAGATAAGTGTAACGTAATGAAGGTCGGAACCTTTCTAAAAAGGTACGGCAAGTCAAATGGGCAGTAAGAAAAAATAATGTGGATGCAATGTTTTAATTTAATAATGGGGGTGTAGGAGGCATTAGTTCAGTGAATCTCTTGTATATGGATATACAGATGTGTAGCAACCATGTAGCACAGTAGACTTGTCTCACAATTGAAGGGGGAGGGGGGCCTCCCTGATTTGTCATCTACACTGTATTAGGCTTACACTGTGTATGTATTTATGTATGTTTCAATGTTGTATGAACAAAATATTGATGAGTGCTGTTCTGGGTGATGCCACAGAGGATAAATGGAACCATATGGAGTGACAATATAGACACCCAGAATAACAGTTGCAATGTGCCACCGCCCAGAGATGAAGACATGCCACTAGTACGGTACATGTAATGAACTTCATTGTCACCATATAGTTGAGAAAACTATATGAACATAATCAGTATACATAATTACGTACTTATTTTATTTTTGACAATTAATGCATTGGCAAATTACATTTGTGATAACCACATTTGCTTAGTAAGCAATAATAAAATAGCTTGACTTTTTCATTGATCTACGTAAACTGTATTACATCCATATAGCCATTATATCCATATTGATATAAAACCCAGACAATAATAGTTATTTTGAAGTTAATTAAGGCGAAGGCGAAATTATTTTGAGAATTTTTCTCTTTTGAAGTTAGAATCCACACAAGATAACTACATTACCCTGTAAACCTATGTATGACAATAACCTCACTTTAGGGTTAAAGTAGTACAGTACTCAAAATGAGGGCATCAAGGCTGAAGACTATTTTGCAGTCTAAAGTGGTCAAGCCTGGCCCCAGGCTGGGCTTAGTGAGAAGAACATCTCCCAGAACCCATTCCAGATTCAAGAAGATAGGTATCACTGAAGTACAAGAGGAGAAGTGATGTCAAAAGTATTGGATTAACAGAGTAATTTAATGAAAAGCACAATACTTTATTCTAGTATAGTACTGTCGATAAATATAAACATAGCTCAATCATACACTTCTCTTGAAAATCTATTTAATACATATATTTCCCAATAAAATAAGAACATGGACAGCAAATTTCATCTAAGCAGACTTGGGGGCTTTTGTTTTAATCTTTTGCCTGGGAGTGATTGGTAGAGGTGTAGACAGTTTGAACTTCTTTTTTGTTGCCATGAGTTTTTTATCTACCAATTTAGTTTTCTTTCCAGAGCCAAGAATTTTGGGAGTAACCATTACATTCTTACTTTTAATCATCTTGGGAGTCTGAACAAAGCTTGGGCTATGTATTTTTTTCAAAGGTAAAACTTCCTCAGGAGTAACTGCCTTCTTAGGGGTCTTGAATTTCTTTGGAGTTTTAGCTTTTTGAGGCGTTTTCTTTCCAGAGCCTAGAATTTTGGGAGTAACCATTACTTTCCCACTTTTAATCATCTTGGGAGTCTGAACAGAGCTTGGGCTATGATTTTTCTTTTTAGGGGTCTTGGCTTTCTTTGGAGTTTCAGCTTCTTGGGGCATTTTACGTTTCTTGGGCATCACAGATTTGTCCAGATTTGTGGATAACTGTACATTATTTGCTGGTACACTCACCTCTTCAGGCATTTTTGCTCTTTTTGGAGTTGAGGATAACTCCAAATCTTCTGTTGACTGAGCCACTCTCATCACAGTGCTCCTCAGAGCTGAATCTGAAGATGCTACCATCTTATTAATTTTACCTTTGACAGTTTTATCTTTCTTAGGGGTTTTAGATTTATTAGGAGTTACAGACATCTGTACTTTCCCCGGTGACTGTGAAACTTTCAGCGAGTTTAGAGTTGGAGTCTGATCCACGTTCTCTATTACCGTATTTTTAGGCGAAGTTATTTTGAGAATTTTTCTCTTTTGAAGAGTTTTAGCTTTCTTCAGAGTTCGATTTTTCTTACCAGCTTTGGGCAAATGTACTTTCTCTGTTTGTATTTGTGTTATTTCACTTTTAGATGCATCTGTTGGAGATTTATTTCTATTTTTCTGACGTTTCACAGCCGATAGAGACTGGGAATCTGATCCCGTTGCAACTGGCACAGCTTTGATCCTTTTGATTGATTTCTTTGTCTGTGTTTGATTGTTGTTCAGTTTCCTTTTCACAGCAGTAACTCTATTAATTGGTGACTTTTTCCCATTTAGTTCAATACCTGCAGAGGAAACCTGGTTCTCAGAAGCACTTTCATCATTTGAAATGCCTCTCTCTTCCAATGTGTTTTGCATCTTAATGATTTTCTTGCAAACCAAACCTTTGCCAGTCAGTTTCTTAATCTTCTGAGAAGTTTTCTTTGCACGGCCCAAACTCTTTTTAGTGGATAACACAGCTTTACATGGTGGGTTTGTAGGAGGTTCAGTACCATTAACAGGTTCTTGAAGGTTCATATCCTCAGTTGCTTTTTCAGCCATCTTTTTCCCTTTTTTCGTTTTTGCCATTCTCTTCAGACTAACCTTTATCTGCAAAAAACAAAACATACTTTAAATATCCAGCAGTACCATGAAGCACATCCACACACAGATATACCAAAACAAGTATATGACGCAGTGGTCAGCACAGTCGGCTCAACACCACAGGGTCTCGGCAGAAAGACTGGCAAGTTTCGTTTCACCTGATGACCCTGTTCATCTAACAGTAAATAGTAGAAAGAGGTTAGGATGCAACCCAAAACAGTTGTATTAGACAATGTGCAATCCTATCCTTGACAATGCGGAACTATACAAACATGACTATGTTCACACGAGGACCACATAACAAACACTGTGTGAGGAGCCTATGCTGTGATTTCCAACTTCAAAATCACTTATTTGAAGTTGGGAAGCCTAGCGTAGGCATGAACAACTTTTAAAATTTTTTTAAAACCACTGAGATCAAAATTGGAATATGCAGTGGTTGTATGGTGTCCATATCTCAAGAAGCACATCAATAAATTGGAAAACGTGCAGAGACGTGCAACTATATGACTTCCAGAACTGAAAAACAGGAGCTACAAGTAGGGGTGGCCATTTCCCAATCCCTAAAAAGGCCACGGCCAACTCTCTTGTCTCTCGCCGAGAGAGACAGGCAGTCGCTCTGTTCCTCTCGGCATTTGGCCACCTTAACTATGAGAGTTTAGAGGTGTTAAATATGCCAAAGCTAGAAGATAAAAGAAAAAAAAGGCGATATGATCATTACGTACAAAATAGTAATAGAAATCGAGAAAATTGATAAAGAAGAATTCTTGAAACCATCCAACTTAAAGAACAAGAGGACATAAGATTCAAACTAAGAATACAAAGCTCCTGAAAAAACATTAGAAAGTTCACTTTTGCAGAGTGGTAGACAGTTGGAACAAGTTGAGTGAGAAGGCAGTGGAGGCCAAAACAAAGAGATAGTTTCAAAGCGTCATATGACAGAGTACTGGGAAGATGGAACACCGCAACTGAGGCTCTTATCCTGCAACAACACTTAGGTAATTAGGAATATTTAAATGTTTTATAATGATATTTAACTAACCTTATTAGTCAAGTCCTTCTTTGCTTTACTAAACTCTGCTCTCTGCTCCTCCGTAAGTTCCACATTTTCTTCACACATTTCAATTTTATCTGCATCAGAATTTTCATTGATGTCATTACCAGCAGATTGAAGCTTCTGAAAATGGTTAAACATAAATAGCATACATGCATATGTATATATTTTTTATAAATATATATATATATATATTTATTTTAAATGTACTGTATATACAGAAAGGGTACAATATGTCAAGCGCAGGTATTGTGATTAACCCTTAAATGGCTCGTCTAATCAGTAATTATCAAAAAGAAGGCACCAAGCTGGGAAGGCTATGTAGCACCATCAAATGTGTGGGATAATCATAGGGCGATAAATATCACTAAGAATGCCAATACGAGAACAAAAACGCATAAGGCGAACAATATCAAAGGTATCCAATTCACCAAGAATTCTATCGAGGGACAAGTGACCGTAAGGAACGGTCAGGAAGCAAGACACATACGTCCTGGAAGTCAGGACATTCAACAAGGATATGCACGACCGCAAGAGGGACAATGCAGTTTGGACAATAAGGAGCAGGGCGGCACTCCACTAAGTGCCTATGAGTTAAACCTATATGGCCAATACTTAACCTCGCCAGAGCAGTTTCCCACCGCCGGTTATGGTGGTAGGAGGAAGGCCACAGGGACACAATACTCTTAAAAGCATGCAGTTTGTAAACAGTAACAGAACACCAATGACCCTGCCAACAGGCCAGAATGGAGGTATGAATAACTGGGTAAAAGTCGAAATAAGGAATATCTTTATGGGAGATGGGACAGGTGCGGATAGCTTCCTTAGCAACAGCGTCCGCATGCTCATTTAAGGACTCGCCAACATGACTGGGAACCCAGCAAAACTCCACTGTCTTAAATCTACTGGAGATAAAAAACAGTCAATGTTGAATTTTGACTACCACAGGATGGACTGGATTAAAGGACTCCAGAGCCATGAGGGCACTGCGAGAGTCAACTACTACAACAAAGGAGGAGTGACAGCGAGAAAGCAGCTGACAAAGAGCATAGAGAATAGCTTAAAGTTCTGCCATGAAGATGCTAGTCTCCAGAGGAAGGCAACACAAAGGTGTGGTCAGGAAAAACAAGAGTAGCCTACACTGTCTGCAGACTTAGACCCTTCGGTGAAGACGGAAATGGTGCAGGAGAAGAGAAGTGTTAAAGGAAAAGGTATTTCAAAACTGCAGGGGGAAGGGGTAAAATCTTTAGTCACGTGGGTCAATGTTTTACCAAATTTAGGAAAGGGGACCCCTCCGTGGGGGGCAAAGACGGAATGGCACAAGGGAAAATATTGTTAACACGAACCGGAAGAGCATTTTGTAAGCGAAACAACTGTACAGGAGGAGGTAGGTGGTGAAGAGGAACAGGAACCATAGGAGTGGTAAAAGTCAAGGCACAACATAGGCGAGAGTGAGGGTGTTGTAAGGACCGTGCAAGGTAGCGAAGACAGTAGCGATCACGGCGATCCTGTAATAATCCATAATCGAGTTTAGATAGAACGAGACAGGAATGCAAAGAGGAGCGTGCACCTATCAGCTCCCCAAGAATTATGGGACAAGACCTTAGGTTAAGGGCCTTAGAGCATTCAACTCAGAGGCAAGAGAAATGGGGTGACCAAGACAAATGAATGTCAAAGTTTAGCAGAATCTTTGTACTAAAGGGGATGACCATAAAGCGACAAATAGGGACGAAGAATGACCTGCTTCCGAGTAAAAGTCATAGCACAAGTTTTAGTAGTAGAGAACTTGAAGCCATGATTGGTGGCCCAAGACGACACGGCATCAATCGCAAGTTGAAGCCACCGTTGAAGGAAAAGCGAATCATCACCTCGACAGCAGAGGGTAAGATCGTCTTACTTTACACGTAGCATTACATCCAGAAATCATATATAATGGCTTTATGTACAGCCAGAAGGAGAATAAGGAAATAGTGTCTACCACGGTCTCGTGAAAATACACAATAGCAGATTTGAATAGTGTTTGTGACAATCCATTCACAAACTAGACGTTTTTAGCAGCATCTATAGGGGTTATCTTCAGATGATTTCGGGGCTTAGTGTCCCCGCGGCCCGGTCCTCGACCAGGCCTCCATCCCCAGGAAGCAGCCCGTGACAGCTGTCTAACTACCAGGTACCTATTTACTGCTAGGTAACAGGGGCATCAGGGTGAAAAATATTTTGCCCATTTGTCTCCGCCTTCACCAGGGATCGAACCCGGAACCTCAGGACTATGAATCTGAAGCGCTGTCCACCCAGCTGTCAGGCGCCCCTCGGGCGAACTACCTTCGGGTAGTTCCATCTTTTTGAGTCAAATCAAGAGACAGCTACAATGTGATAGATGACCAAGTCCACAAGCTGACCGTTCACTCCCTTTATGATGAATTCCAGATAAGTGTCAGTAAACTTATTATTTACCCCCGAATTCACAGGTAATATAGCCACTGTTTGTCGGCCAGCAATAGTTGATTCCATTAATCACAGAGAAAATACTTTCCAGCAAAATTAGTGAAGATAGCAGCAGGAGCATAAGCCTTCAAAAGGACAGAGGACTGTCCCATGGAGCATCACACTGACAGCAGCCCACCAAGCACCCCCTCACAATGACAATGGGCTGGAAAAGGAGGGGGGCTCGTCTAGTAGTCTTGTATCATGGTTACCTTTACTTTCCCTTTTGGTTACCTTAAGTTGGTTCTCAGGATCACTGTACCAGCAGCCCAGTCTGTGACTAGGTCTGGTTGGTGGTCGGGTCAACCAGCCTTTTAGATGCAGCTGGACGTAGCCTGATGAATGAATCACAGCCGCATCGATCATTATTCCTTCCGAGGTGTTCATCAAGTTATATTTTTGAACACCATGAGAGGTCAGCTAGTTATGCCCCTCATGTTTAGAAGGTGTTGGAAAGTCTTGGGTCACTGATGTTGAAAGAGTTCTCTCAACATCCCTAGCCAACCTTTGCTTTTCAATGGGGCTATTTTGCAGATCCTGCCATGTCTCCTGGTCTCGCGTGAAGTTATTACCACATGCAGATTTGGAACCAATCCTAATATTTTCCAAGTTCAAATTATTATGTAGAGTATCTCTCTCGCCTGCACTCGAGGGAATAAAGATTTTAAAAATTTAAATGGTTCAAATAATTTAGATGTTTTATTGAGTGGATTCTGGCAGTAAAGGTGTTTTGCATGTTCTCCAGGTCAGCCATTTCTCCAGCTTTGACCAGGGCTGTTAACGTGCAACAATATTCTACTCTAGAGAGCACCGTGTCTTAAAAATTATCATCATTGGTATGGCATCCCTTGTTTGAAAAGATCTTGTTACCCAACCTGTCATTTTTCACTACTTTACATTATTGTGAACATTATTGTGTTCTTTAAAGTTAAGGTCTTCCAACTGGATTACTCCCAAATCTTTTATATTGCTATTTCGTTCTATACAGCGATTTGACCGAGTTTTATCTGGCTTCCGTTTTGATATTTTAGTTTTCCATAGTGCAAGAGCTGGAACTTTGCTTTGCAAGAGCTTTGGTAAACATATTATTTTCTGTGGCCCATTGATAGACCTGATTTACATCAGATTGGAGGTTTGCTGTGTTGTCAATATTGTCTACTCTCATAAAAATCCTAGCATCGTCTGTAAAGTAAGATATGGTACTACAGTATAGGCAGACAATGAGTCAATTATGTTTGAAGAAATGAGGACCAAACCACACACCAGAAGATGAAGAAACGACAACGTTTTGGTCTGTCCTGGCCCATTATCAAGTGGCATGTGCCTTGATAATCACATACGACCTGATAATGGTCCAGAATGGACTGAAACTTTATACTTTCTTCATCTTCTGGTGTGTGGTTTGGTCATCATATGGTACTATAGTTTATATCCTTGTCTATATCTGATATGAGGATGAAAAAGTGCTGGAACAAAGACAGTACCTCTGGGAGACTGAGCTTTTCAAGGTGGATAACCCAGCGTTTACTGTGTTGACTATTACACACTGGGTTCTGTTCATTAGGAAATTAAAGCTCCATCTTCCAACTTTGCCAGTAATTACTTTTGTGGGCATTGTGTGTGTGCAAAAACACCATGATCACATCTGATTAAAATTTTGGCAAAATCTGTGTATATTTTATCAGCATTTTGCTTGTTTTTCTAAGCTAAGGCCATTTCATATTGGTCTAGCAATTGTCAGAGGCAGAAGTGCCCTGTTCTAAACCTATATTGTTCAGGGCTATATAGGCACTGTGATTACATGTGTTTTGTGATCTTACTTTTTAACACTCAAAAGATTTTTATGTGTGATGTTAGTGCTATTAGTATATAATTTTTTTGCCTGCTTTATCTTTTTATTTTGTTGGTGTGTGTGTGTGTGTGTGTACTCACCTATTTGTGCTTGCGGGGGTTGAGCTTTAGCTCTTTGGTCCCGCCTCTCAAAAGTCAATCAACTGGTAATTACTTAAGTGTAGTTACAGGATGAGAGCTTCGCTCGTGGTGTCCCATCTACCCAGCACTGTCATATAACGCTTTGAAACTATTGACGATTTTGGCCGCCTTCACCTTCTCACTTAACTTGTTCCAACTGTCTACCACTCTGTTTGTGAAAGTGAATTTTCTTATATTTCTTCGGCATCTTTGTTTAATTAGTTTAAATCTATGACCTCTTGTTCTTAAAGTTCCAGGTCTCGGGAAATCTTCCCTGTCGATTTTATCAATTCCTGTTACTATTTTGTATGTAGTGATCATATCACCTCTTTTTCTTCTGTCTTCTAGTTTTGGCATATTTAATGCCTCTAACCTCTCCTCGTAGCTCTTGCCCTTCAGTTCTGGGAGCCACTCAGTAGCATGTCTGCACCTTTTCCAGTTTGTTGATGTGCTTCTTAAGATACGGGCACCACACAAGCCGCTGCATATTCTAGCTTTGGCCTAGGACTACCACACACTGACCATGACTCTTCCTAAAGAAAGAATGGTACTATGGGTAGGACCTGGTGACCGTCAAGACTCTGGCGGTCTTTAGGTTATCTTGAGATGATTTCGGGGCTTTTTTAGTGTCCCCGCGGCCCGGTCCTCGACCAGGCCTCCACCCCCAGGAAGCAGCCCGTGACAGCTGACTAACACCCAGGTACCTATTTTACTGCTAGGTAACAGGGGCATAGGGTGAAAGAAACTCTGCCCATTGTTTCTCGCCGGCGCCCGGGACCACAGGATCACAAGTCCAGCATGCTGTCCGCTCGGCCGACCGGCTAGTCAGGTCGTCCCTACAACCTGACTATTACTCTTCCTTCCGTACAATCTGTCTGTAGATTGGTGTACAGATTCCTGAGCCTACTGGGCTCTTATCATATCTACATTTAAAACTGTATGGAGTCAGCCTCCACCACATCGCTGCTTAATGCATTCCACCTTTTAACTACTCTGACACTGAAAAAGTTTTCTAACATCCCTGTGGCTCATTTGGGTACTCAGTTTCCACCTGTGTCCCCTTGTTCGCGTACCACCAGTGTTGAATAGTTTACCCTCATCTACCCTGTCGGAGAATATTGCCCACGATTTTTTTTTTTAAATGGCGTCTGTTTACAAGAGCCCTGAGGAAGCTAATGTGAACCCCGTGTAGCCGCGGGCCATTTTGAATCGTGCCTGGCACCCTATGGCATATATATACACCATGTGCACCGTGAGACATGTTATTCATAGCGTACATATACACCATGTGCAGTTTAAGGGTTAAGGCTTGTTATAAGACTGTGTGAAAGGCTGCCAGTGCTGGAGACCTCTGCCAGCGTGTTGCTGGAGAGTACAAGTGGTGTTTTGGCACCGTGACGATACTGTGTGGGACTGGCTCATGGTTTACCGAGAAAGGTGAACTTGCCGGCATGAGGACCATAGAAGACAGTCACAGGGAAATAACCCTGAGTAGTATACAATAGAAGATAGAAATGGACTCACCGGGAAAGAAAACTGCAGAAATTTTATAGTGTCCTGTGTGAATGTGACCCTTACAGTGTTGAGTGCATATGTGTATACTGTATATAGTTAGGAAGTACACTTGGTGATGGTTCTGTTTTGTGTTGTTTACCCACTTTTCCTTTAGAATGATTATTACTGCTAGTTTTTAATAACTTGCCCAAGATTCAGGGTGGGATCGAGTAAGAAGAGGCACTTAGGTTCCAAATACAGTTTGATAAGTAAAGAACCCAGTTACTGGCTAAGTGAGGCTGTAAACATATGGGTTATCACTCCATGGTCACATTTATCAAATGCCTTTGCAAAGTTCATGTATATACTTAATCTGCATTTTGTTTTCTTTCTAAAACTCACATTATTTTGTCAGTGGTTAATTAATTGCAAAAGGTAGGAACTTCCTGCTCTAAATCCATATTGACTTCCATTGTGAAGTTCACTGTTCACCATAAAACTGGAGACTTAACTCCTAATCACTCTAAATTTTAGCCAACACTGCTTTTTTCCTTTGTAGAGCAGAGTTATATCAACTGATTTAAGTGACTGGCACATAACCTGCATCCAAGCTTACTTTCCCTATTATATCAAGCACTTATTACACTATTAAACTATTTATACTATTCTCCCTATTACACCTATTGGTACTTTTACATTTCATTATGAATATAGATTTCTGGGAGCAGGGCCGGATTTAGACCTTACGGGGTTAACTGTTGGTTAACTATATAAGGGGCAAATTCAGGAGCCCCTTAATATCGAAATTAAAAAAGAAGGGAACTACAATGGTGACAAACCGCAAAGGTTTGAAAAAAATTACATTAGGTTCTCTCCGATTTACTTTTCTCAATTTTATTGACATAGAACAACTCTGACTACATTTTTCGGTTTGTAATATAGGCTAAAGGGATATAAATTACTGGTGGTCAGGTAAGGTAAGGTATGAAGTGTTGTGAAGCTTTGATTTCTTTTAATTATTCCCTTCCCGGCTAAGTTTTTCATTTTATACTGCTGTACAAGAAATTAATTACTGTATTCACGCCATACAGTCTTCAAATTTATTGTATCTTATTAATGTATGTACAGTATGTTTGTATGTACAGTATGGCTTTAATTCTTTCCCCCTTCCAAGTAATCCACACCCTTCAAAAGTCAACCTACCACTCCAGGCAGTCCAAGGTCCAAACTAATACCCAAATTGTTCAACACATCCATTTTCTGCCTGTAAGCATCAGCTAGCCTACGTCTCCTACTCCTCGCCTGTCCCAGAGTGCGTCGCTTATTGAGCTGCAAAAAAAAAAAAAAAAAAAAAAAAAAAAAAAAAAGTATCATTATCAGAGTATCAAGAACGGAAGGAAATTTTGAGGAGAAAATAATGGAAGCATGACTATACAGCACATGAAAGAGACACAAGGACAAAGCTGGGAAAGGGGAGTGAAGGAATGATGCTTAACCACTTGAATTGTTTGGAGATCGAACACCAGCCAAGATAGAGAAATCAAAATTAAAGCATGGTAATGGTAATGACAATTATCCCACATCGAGGCTGTATGAGTTCAGGGAAACATGAAGACATCTTAGGTTAAATTTTTAATGAACTTACTCAAGCTTTTCTTAAGTTTATTAGGAATTACATTTACTGTAGTCTACATTAGATCAATCAATCAACAATCTGCCAATTAGATTTATGAATTTAATCTATAGATGTCAAATATTTTTCAAGTGCTCTACATCTCCAACCCAGACAAAAGTTAGATTTATTCAGTGAACTCATATTTTATTTATTTTTTAATACAATTTACTTCAGGTTAATTCAAGATCGTGTAAATTTGTTATACTATACAACAATTTAAAAACTTATTTTCTAATAACAGTAAAACCTGAAAATTAACATTAAGATGCGCAATCATTATTTTACTTAATAAACAAATATCTTGAACTGTGATTTAACATACCTGGTTAATGGCAGCTGTTCTACTCAATACCCTAGGGCAGTTTCTTGGTCGTATATATCGATCAGCAAAGAGTTTATCCGATACCCGCTCAGGAGGAACGATTTGACCTGTCCATGGTAGCATCAAATTAGTATTGGAGAAACATTGAGCTATGTGCAATCAAATATGACCAATTATTTGACCATAAAGAGCTGAACTATGTATAATAAGGCAAGGTAATTAAAAGGAGAAAGCACAGTCACTATGAAAAAGCATTAAGAGACTAAGAACAATACACAAAATATTGATAACCCAAATAAATTTTTCATCGGTATGATACCAACATCAAATCATATATCAGATGTCACCCTATCCCCACTGGATTTTGAAGAAGCTATAAACAGTATGCCTATGCACTCTGCATCAGGCCCTGATTCTTGGAACTCCATATTCATCAAGAACTGTATAAAACCACTATCGCAGGCCATTCACATTCTTTGGAGACAAAGCTTAGATACTGGCATTATCCCTAACATACTAAAGACAGCAGAGATAGCACCACTCCATAGAGGAGGAAATAAGGCAGAGGCAAAAAATTACAGACCGATAGCACTAACATCGCACGTCATAAAAATCTTTGAGTGCACTAAGAAGAAAGATCACAAAATACTGTACATGGAATCACAGCATCTCCATAACCCCGGACAACATGGTTTCAGAACAGGGCACTCTTGCCTGTCACAGTTGCTGGACCACTATGACATGGCATTAGATGCCATGGAAGACAAAATGCTGATGTAATTTACATAGATTTCGCAAAAGCCTTCGACAAATGTGACCATGGTGTTATTGCACATAAAATGCATTAAAAAAGGAATTACCGGAAAAATAGGCAGATGGATCTACAATTTCCTGACTAACAGAACCCAATGTGCAATAGTCAACAAAATAAAATCCGGACCATCAACCGTGAAGAGCTCAGTCCCTCAGGGCACTGTGCTTGCTTCAATACTTTTTCTCATCCTCATATCGCACATTGACAAGAACACAATCTATAGTACTGTATCATCCTTTGCAGATGACACGAGGATTTTCATGAGAATAGACAACAGAGGACACAGCAAACCTCCAATCAGATGTAAATCGAGCCTTTCTATGGGCTACAGAAAATAATATGGTATTTAACGAAGATAACTTCCAGCTCATGTGCTACAGAAAAAATGAAAATATATAAACAGAAACCTCGTACAAAACTCAGTCAAATCATAACATAGAATGAAAAGGCAATGTAATAGATTTGGGTGTACTCATGTCGGAAGACCTTACCTTTAAAAAACACAATAAAGTAACCGTCACAACTGCAAGAAAAATGACAGGTTGGATAACGAGAACTTTTCACACTAGAGATGCTATACCGATGAGGATACTTTTCAAATCACTAGTGCTCTCTAAGGTGGAGTACTGCTGCACAATGACAGCCCCTTTCAAAGCTGGAGAAATTGCTCACCTGGAGAGCGTGCAGAGATCCTTTACTGCTAGAATCCACTCAGTAAAACATCTAAACTACTGGGACCAACTAAAAAGCCTAAATCTGCATTCCCTTGAGCGCAGGCGGGAGAGATAGATAATAATGTACACATGGAAAATATTAAGAGGGGCTGGTCCCAAACCTGCACACAGAAATAACATCACATCAGACCTGAAGGCATTGGCAGGATGTGCAAAATACCCTCGTTAAAAATCAGAGGTGCAACATGTACTCTGAGAGAGAACTCTATCAACATCAGAGGCCCGAGACGGTTCAACACGCTTCCACTACACATAAGGGGCATAAATGGCCGACCCCCTCACAGTGTTCAAGAGAGAACTGGATAAGCACCCCCAAAGGATACCAGATCAACCAGGCTCTGACTTATACGTCAGGCAGTGAGCAGCCACATCTAACAGCCTGGTTGACCAATCCAGCAACCAGGAGGCCTGGTTAACGACCAGGCCGCGGGGACGCTAAGCCCCGGAAGCACCTCAAGGTAACCTCAAGGTCAAGGTGGGATGAGACTAGCATAAAGGAATGCTACCCAACCATTTGGCCCATCGGGAATTGAACACCAATGTCTGCAAGAGGCAGGGCCGTTCTTATACCAAATAGTATAAGTAGCTGGGGCTATGTAGAATAACACAACAAGATATTTAATTTCAAATTTTACTAACATGTTTAAATTACTTATCTGCACCCAATCTACCATTGTAGATTGGGTGTAGATAAGAATCTCATAACTTTCCATTAAATCCAGATCCAATCATACAACTTCCCATTAAAGAAAGGGTGGGGGGAAGGGGGAACAGGGCCCAAATTTTGCAATTTCAAACACATATATATCAAAAATACATATTTGGTACAGTATATTTGGTAGAAATATCAAGATAAACTAATAACACCCCCTATTTTCCTCTATAATGATGGGTGTCAAAACCCTATAATTCAACCTTGCTTCAGCAGATGATGAGTTACAATAACGTGGCTGAAGATACGAAGACTAAACCACACACCAGAAGACGGAGAGACGACAACATTTCAGTTCGTCCCGTACCATTATCAAGTCGATTGTGATCAGCCGACTTGATAATGGTCCAGGCCGAACAGAAACGTAGTTGCGTCTCCTTCTGGCGTGTGGTTTAGTCTTCACACTTGCTTCTGCTATTAAAGTAATGGCAGGAAATTGTAATAATTTAGTGTGATACATCATAATAGTGTGATACATCTATGAGAAAATCTCCTTCAGCAATATGATGGAACTGAACTGGCAGTATAGGTCACTCCAAACACACCCATTATTGCCTCAGGTAGCTCTAAACACACCCATTAGTGCCTCAGGTGGCTCCAAACACACCCATTAGTGCCTCAAGTCGTTCCACACACACACATTACTGCCTCCGGTTGCTCCAAACACACCCATTAGTGCCTCAAGTTGAGCCTCAGGTGGCTCCAAACACACCCATTATTGCCTCAGGTGGCTCCAAACACACCCATTAGTGCCTCCGGTCGCTCCAAACACATCCATTAGTGCCTCCGGTCACTCCAAACACACCCATTAGTGCCTCCGGTCACTCCAAACACACCCATTAGTGCCTCAGGTGGCTCCAAACACACCCATTAGTGCCTCCGGTCGCTCCAAACACACCCATTAGTGCCTCCGGTCGCTCCAAACACACCCATTAGTGCCTCAAGTCGTTCCACACACACACATTAATGCCTCCGGTTGCTCCAAACACACCCATTAGTGCCTCCGGTCACTCCAAACACACACATTAGTGCCTCAAGTCGCTCCAAACACACACATTAGTGCCTCAAGTCGCTCCAAACACACACATTAGTACCTCAAGTCGCTCCAAACACACACATTAGTACCTCAAGTCGCTCCAAACACACACATTAGTACCTCAAGTCGCTCCAAACACACACATTAGTACCTCAAGTCGCTCCAAACACACACATTAGTGCCTCAAGTCGCTCCAAACACACACATTAGTACCTCAAGTCGCTCCAAACACACACATTAGTACCTCAAGTCGCTCCAAACACACACATTAGTACCTCAAGTCGCTCCAAACACACACATTAGTACCTCAAGTCGCTCCAAACACACACATTAGTGCCTTAGGACACATTCAATTCTATCACATTGCTTCAAAAGATTTGTTTCTTAATCTTTTATATTTTGACCAAGAAAAACTTGACAATACATCTACAACTATGGCCTTTTGTACAAAACACAACTTACATTTCATAATTTTTCCAAAAGTGAGGTAGCCATCCATAATTTTGGCCACAATCTTTGCAACTTCGTAGTGTTCAAACTCTATATATGCATACCCACAGCTTGCTCCAGTCTGAAAAAAGATAAGAATTATTGGCCTGCACAATCATTATCATAAATTAAAATTTTGAGATTTACACAAATTTTCAAATGATAACATTTTTCTTCCTTATTCACATCACATTATCTTTCATATTTAATGTACTCTATATGCTGTACTAAAAAAATATAACTTTTCTGTTGTAGCCAATTACTGTATAATTGTACAGTGGAACCTCGATTAACGAATTTAATCCGTTCCGGCACCGAGCTCGTCATGTGAAATGCTCGTCTTTCAAAACGAATGTCCCCAGTTTAAATATTGGAAATAAAAATAATGCGTCCCACCACCGAAAACATCAATATGATATTCAGTTTTTTAAATAATGGAGCAGCCTACCTGACATACACTGAACAAACCTTTATGACATTGGTTCTTTTTTCAACTTTGTTCACTCTTTTATATTCATTTTTGATAGCAAAAGGTTTGTTCAGTGTAAGTCAGGTAGGCTGCTCCATGTTTCTTAAAAAAAAATTGAACAAATTTGAAAAATGTCATAAAGGTTCGTTCAGTGTGTGCCAGGTAGGCTGCTCCATTATAAATAAATAAATGAAAAGATGGAGCAGCCTACCCGACATATACTGAACGGACCTTTTTGACATTTGTTCTATTTTCAATTTTTTGGCATTTTTTTGTTTATTCTACAAAAAAAATCAATCCTTTGCAACATCACAGCAATCACCCCTTTACATCCCAGCATCATTAGCATCTTTGAACAAAAAAAAAATAATCACTTATTTGCATCTTCGGAGACATCCGAGAATGTGCGAGAAGCATCGGGAACGGTTTTCTCGGTAATCAAACGAGCGCTCGCCAATCCAAACAAATTGTCGGCGATCTGCGCGCTCGTTATTCAAAATGCTCGTAAATTGAGGCGCTCATCACTCGAGGATCCATTGTATTATATATTTAACCAATTTTCCAAGCACTATAACAAGGTTATTGGCACCAAAGTGATCAAATTTATCTAACCCTTGGTAGGCCATCCTGGCATCCCAGACTATGTCCAAGCAAAAATACCCTTGTCCAACAGAGTGCCAACGTTGTTGCAGAGAATATGGCTGAGAAGCCCTTCTTCAGCCTCAAGTCCAAGATTAATGAACAATGAACCACCAAGATGATGTTACCAGAGCTCGTAGTCAAAATACAGGCTGGAGTGAGTGAAAAGCCACACCACTTGCAGCAACAGCAACCTCCTCATCCAAGCGAAAGAGGCAAGAACATACAGAAAAGGAAAGGAAAACTATCAAGCCTCCCAAGGAGAATCTAAAACAGCCAGGCACGGTGAACAATAATATGCGACAAATGCTACAAGAATAACTAGTACCTGTACAAACAAATATCCGAAATAACGTAAGGTAATCATGAGGAGAAAGCACCAAGTCAGTACGACTATATAGCGCTTGGAAGGGATATAAGGACAGGCGATGAGTCACAATAACGTGGCTAAAGTATGATGACCAGACCACACACTAGAAGATGAAGGGACGACGACGTTTCGGTCCGTCCTGGGCCATTCTCAAGTCACAATCGACTTGAGAATGGTCCAGGACAGACCAAAACGTTGTCGTCCCTTCACCTTCTAGTGTGTGGTCTGGTCATGATGTAAGGACAGTGAAGGAATGGTGCCCAACTTCTTGCACCATCGGGAATCGAATGCTGACCATGCAAAAAGTTAGAGCAGCTGCTTGATACCTGCTTGATGGCAGTTCTTCTGCTACTCAAGCCCGGCCCGAGGCCAGGCTTAATTTGTAAGAACTTGGTCCAACAGGTACCTTGCTTGTGAGTGCACTGTTGGCTACTACAGTACAGTATTTTAAGTATCAAGTCAGTACAGTACAATGAGGTGTTACAAAGATACTGATTAGCAACCTGTTGAAAAGGTAATCATATAAAAATATAATATTCTTTACTGCAAATACCTAATAAATTAACCAAGTAATAGTCAATTTATTATATATGAATATTAAGTGTAACTTATAAGTGTGGAAGAATTTAAGATTTTTGCCAAACCAGAGAACTTAAAATATACTAAAAAATTCAACACTTTAATGTACCAGAATATACAATTTATATTTATGGTGCTGCTAAAAAATTTACACCAGTTTTCTTCACACATGTTTATGCTTGATTACAAGATTAAGGCATTCCAAGTCATTTACCGCTACCATATACACATGTTTATGCTTGATTACAAGATTAAGGCATTCCAAGTCATTTACCGCTACCATATACACATGTTTATGCTTGATTACAAGATTAAGGCATTCCAAGTCATTTACCACTACCATATAACATGGGACATGACTCATTATGGGTTCCAGATATTTACTATAATAACTCATTTTAAAGTGATATTGTGTATGTAATTATAATGTATATATTAGAGTGAACATGCGGATGTACACGCCAGAAAAATACATAATCAATTTCAATGTCTTTCTTTTTATTAATCATTTCTGATTCAAATTCTCACCCTTAAACAATAGTCAACAATGAAAGACAAGTAAAATGCTGATATTATATACATATTCACAAAAATTTGACAAATGTGACCATGTTGTAATTACAAAATACACACAAAAGGAATTATGTACTATACTGGCAAAGCAGAAAGATGAATCTTTAATTTCCTAATGAGCATATCCTAAAAAGCAATGGCCAATAAGGTAAAATCTGGATCATCCACCACGAAAAGCTCAGTTCCTTAACCCTTAAAGTGCGCATCACTTCATATGAAGTGTAAATCGTTTTACCAGTCAACTGCGCTTCACTTCATATGAAGTGTATGGGTACCGCGCACGATTTGAATGGCCCGCGGTGTAGCTGGGGGTCCCATACGCTGCCCAGGGGCTCTAGTAAACAGCGGCCATTTTGAAAAAAAATCCAGCTCACGATTCGATGGCATGGGAGGCCTCAGTTTAGCGAGAGTCACCATGGCGAGCGCACGGTCAAACGCCTCACGGGCACGCACCACTCAGTCCCTCACCCCAGAGCAAATAGCCCACGAATTATTCTCTGAAGGTGAAGAAAGTGTGTTTGACGATTCAGACAACGATGAGGATTATACACAGTTGTCGGGTGATAGCAGCAGCAGCAGTGAAAGTGAGAATGACCGCCATGCCATGGCGAGGCCTATTCGCTCTCCCATGCCTCCTCGCCCATTTTCTACCCCAATTCTACCACGACCTCACAGTTCCTGTGGATATTTTCTGTTTGAGGGTGACGAGTCAGAGGGAGGTGACTCCTTTTCTGGGTTTAGTGACTCAGATCAAAGTTTTATTGAGCCTGTGGCTGGTACCAGTGGTGTAACTGGGCGAGAAATTGTCGCGTCAGCAGCATCTCGCCCGGCCAAGCGCCACCGCATGGCACCACATGAGGGACCAAGACCCTCGTGTTCACGTGCACCCACCTCACGTGCACCCACCTCACGTGCACGTAGCCGCCGTGCTTCTCGCAGACGGTATTCAGCTCCTGGTCGCCGGTATGCATCGCTTCCTCGCCGTCTTTCCTCTGCATCTCGCAGGACGCCTGGTGTACTTGAGTGGAGTGATGGTGACGATTTTATTCCTAATATTCCTCACTTTGACGATAAAGATGTAGGGATTACAAACCTTTTCCCTAATCAAGGTGAGGACATGGCTGAGATGGAATATTTTACAGCATTCTATGATGAACCACTCATGGAATACATTGTACACCAAACGAACCTGCATGCTGCTTACCTGATTGAGAGGGAAATCACAGAATTTTCACGACTGCAGCGTTGGAAAAATACCACAGTGGCGGAAATGTATGTGTTTTTGGCACTCTGTTTGTTGATGAAGCACTGTCACAAACATGCAATAAATGACTATTGGAGCAAGGACAAGACAATACCAACACCTTTATTCGGGAAATATATGTCACGAGACAGGTTTCAGATACTCCTCAGGTGTCTACATTTTGGAAGTGTTCAGGACCGAACACCTGATGATAGACTGTGGCGAGTGAGGCACTACATGAACGATGTTATTGGAAAATTCAGAGATTTTTACGTACCAGCACAGAAGCTGGTGGTTGATGAATCTCTCATACTTTTCAAGGGACGTGTTCCATTCAAACAGTACATTCCCTCAAAACGAAACCGATTTGGCCTGAAATTTTTTGTTCTTTGTGATTGTGAGACAGGATACGTGTTACACATGATTCTGTACTCGGCTAGTGATGTAGACATTCCCGGTAACGACGAACATGGATTCTCGGGGAGTGTAGTGAAGACCATCATGGCTCCGTGGATGAACAAGGGACACATTTTATACACAGATAATTACTATACAAGTCCCTTGCTAGCTCGGTTCTTGCTAGAAAATAGAACCGGATTGGTTGGTACAGTAAAGCCACAACGAAGGGAAATGCCTGTGTTTGACAACGACATTGCAGTTGGTGAGTGTCAGAGAAGGAAAAGTGATAACATTCTGTCAGTTCGGTGGAAAGACAAAAGAGAGGTGAACTTGTTGACAACAATTCATGATGGAACAATGGTGAACAGTGGGAAAGTGAGCCATAAAACAAACGCACCACTATATAAGCCAGACTGTGTTTTAGACTATAATATCAACATGCGGTTGATTGATAAATCAGACATGATGATTGGCACTGCAGAGTGTGTGCGGAAGACATGTAGGTGGACGAAAAAAGTGTTCTTCCATCTTGTGGACATGAGCATGCTGAACTGTTTCAACATGTACCTTGTGAGAACTGGACGTAAGCCCACTTTCCGTGACTTTGTATTTGATGCTGCAATACAGTTATTAGGAAAGTTTGCAAAAGATGTCCCAGGTATTCAGCGGCCCATCATAAACCCACTGTTGCAGCATGCTGGTACTCCACGCCTCGCTCACACTGAAGGCTTCCTAGCACACAAACTTAAGTATTTGCCACCTGGTGTGAAGCGTGCAATAGCCCAACGTGATTGCTTGGTGTGTAAAACAACGACACGTAGAGACAAGAAACGGAAGCTTGTGCAAACATGGTGTGAAACGTGTGGTATCCCATTATGTGCTGTCGACTGCTTCAATGACTACCACAGTCTAGAAATCTAAGTGTGCTTCAAAGTGTGTATAGCGTGTGCGTGTGTGTAAATATGTAAACATATAAGCAGATAGCGTGTGCGTGTGTGTAAATATATACAAATATAAGCAGAACATACAATATAATGGACTGTAATGACATATTATATTGCCGTAATTGAAAACATTTGTGTGCGCCTGTGTATACTCAAATATGCAACAATTATTGATACAAAATATGTTCAAACAGTATTTGAAACACAATTAGTGAAAAAAAATTAGATAAAATGCGCTTAGACATTGTAAATAAATAGCGCGAAAATATATTTGTGGCAACTCTGGCTGTTTGAGGACCGCGCGCAACATCTCCCGGGCGTGTACTGCATGAGCGAACATGCAGATTGTGACGTCATCACCGAGCTTCTCGGCTCTATTGCAACAAAAGTAAGTACAATAGAATTTTTTTTTTATTTTTCCCGTGATCAGTGAACAGAACTTAACAGATTAGCAAAAAAAAAAAAAATTTTTTTTTTTTCAAAATGACATGCGCCTGTGTGGATAGCAGGATATTAGACCCCGAGCATGTTAAGGGTTAAGGCACTGTACCTGCTCCAGTAATCCCTTACATGGAAAAGTAATCACTATGTGGAAAGGAATTAAAGAACTAACAAAGAATGAGACATAGGGGTGGTTTTGGATAGTAAGTTGTTGCCAGAGGAACACACAAAGAACATTGTGAGAGGAGCGTATGCGTCGCTTTCCAACTTCAGACTTGCTTTTAATTACATGGATGGTGAAATACTAAAGAAACTGTTCATGATTTTTGTGAGACCAAAAATGGAATATGCAGCAGTTGTATGGTGCCCAAATTTCAAGAAGCACATAAATAAACTGGAAAAGGTGCAATGGCATGCTACAAAATGGCTTCCGGAACTGAAAAATGAGTTATGAGGAGAGACTAGAGGCATTAAACCATGCCAAAACTAGAAGATCGAAGAAAAAGAGGTGAAATGATCATCACTAAAAAATACTAACAGGAATCGACCAAATTGAAAGAGGAATACCGAAACCAGCAACTTCACGAACAAGAGGACAGAGATTCAAGCTGAGGAAACAAAGATGCTGAAAAAATATTAGAAAGCTATCTTTTGCAAACAGTGGTAGACAGAATGGTAGTTTGGCCTCCACCACCATCCAAGTGAAAAGGTGGTGGAGGTCAAAACCGTCTATAGTTTCAAAGCATTATAGGACAAAGAGTACTGGGAAGACGGGACACCATGAGCGTAGCTCTCATCCTGTAATTACACCTAACAGACACAAACTATAATGTCATCCTTCATAGGTGACACTAGGGGTTTTACGAGTAGAAATACTGATTCAAATAATCTTCATACTGATATTAACTGGATCTTTCAGTAGGCCACAAAACATTGATGTTCAACGAGGGCAAGGAACCAATAAAATACAGCCAAACCACACTGTAGTAAAAACACATAGATGATCAGAGTAATCATCGAGTAATCATGTTGAAAGACCTACTTGTAAAGAAAGCAATTACCAGAGAAATGATAGGCTTGGTAACAAAAATCTTTCAAATAAGAGATGCCAAATCAATGATGGGACTTTTTAAGACACTAGATGTAGCCTCTTATTATAATACATAGAGGTGGATAATATATTATCCACCTAATTATAGAGGTGGATAATATTCCACCTCTAGGGTGCAATATTATTGCACAAAAGCAGTCCCACTCAAAACTAGAGAAGATGCTGACCTGGAGAACATGCAGAGAACATCTACTATCCAAATCCATTCAATAAAATATCTAAATTATTAGGACTATTTAAAATCTCTTAAAACTGTACTCCTTGGAGTGCAGGAAAGTTACATAATAATTTACACTTGGAAAATACAGGAGGGACTAGTTTCACATATGCACACCGAATTAATTTTGTACGCTACCAGAAAGCATGGCAGAATGTACAAAATAGCCCTTTTCAAAAGTAGACATGCCAATGGTACCCAAAGAGAATATTATAAACATTAGGGGCCCAAACCTTGACAACATCCTCATTCTAAACATAAGCAGCTGACCTCTTATGGTGTTCAAGAGGAACTTTATAGACCTCCAATGGGGTGAAGGTTAACCCTTGGCGGCTTTGATCAATCAGGCTCGAATTCAAATGTCGGGGGTGTAAGAAGCAGCATCCAACAGCCAGGTTGACCAGACCATCAACCAGCAAGTTTCTTTAAGAGACTGGCCCCTAGTTATTGATCCTCAGACCCACAAAAGAGCATAACGCAAACACCATTTTATACATTAGGAGATAAACCATAACAGTTCATAATAAACTTCAAAACTTATAGTTTATAAAATACAATAAATAAATACAATAGTCTTCCACCTAAATTTTTTTTATGACACTAACCTTCTTACTCCGGGCCAGTATTATATTCTTGACCACTCCAAATTGTCGGAAAAACTTTAACATCGCAGCCTCAAAAAATCCATATGGTATGCGGGAGAGATAAATTACACCTCGTTTCACTTCTTGTCCTGCTAACCATTTTTTCCCAGTCTGGAAGATAAAAGTAAATGTAAATCAGCACTGAATTATCAATTTTTTTTTTTTTTTTTTGCACCAAAGGAGTACTGTATAGCAATACAAAACACACTGGTTAACAGTGGTCTATCTGCAGAGTGGTGGTCTATCTACCGAGTGGTGCTCCCTCTGCGGAAGATAAGAAACTTTACTCATATATAAATTGTTTGCTTCTTAACACTTGCATGGAATAAAAAAAAAAAGGATTTTTGTGTTCTTAGTGCTTGGCACTTAATGGTACACACAGACACACCTAGAAAACGATGAATAACACCCCCCCTCCCTTGTGTGCAAGATTCTCTAGCGGTTCTTCCTTTCAGGTTCTGCTCAACGGGTGAAGCGAGGCTTCTTTCTGTCTGGTTTCACCTTAGTGTAACTGCACCTGCACCTTGCTGGGTGCAGGTGCACTGTCACTGTCATTTGTATGACCAGTGTCATCCCCATTCAGAGCAGGAGAGATTGCTGAAATAGAGGGAGTACAGAGAACATATACGGGATACACAAATGATAAAGCATCTAAATTATTGGGATCGTCTCAAAGCTCTCTAAATGTACTCGCTAGAAAGACGACTGGAGATATATCAAATTATATACACGTGAAAAATACTGGAGGGCCAGGTCCCAAATCTGCACAGTAAGATAACAACATACTGGAGTGAACAATATGGAAGAAAATACAGAATAGAACCAGTAATGAGCAGGGGTGCCATAGGCACAATTAGAGAACTGTATAAACATCAGAGATGCAGATGTTGTTCAACATCCTCCCAGCGAGCATAAGAAATATTGCCGGAACAACAGAGGACATCTTCAAGAGGAAACTAGATAGTTTCCTCCAAGGAGTGCTGGACCAACCAGGCTGTGGTGGGTATGTGGGCCTGCGGGCCGCTGCAAGCAACAGCCTAGTGGACCAAACTCTCACAAGTCAAGCCAGGCCTCGGGCCGGGCTTGGGAAGTAGAACTCCTTGAAACCCATCAAGCAAGTATCAAGCAGGTGTCAGATGTGTGTATTTACTCACCGGATTCAACGTTATTTCTTAGTCACATGATGGAGTTCTGTGGTCAGAGTGCATTGTGTGCATAAATGCTCCTAAGATCCCATTACAGTTGAAACAAGTACAGTACTGGAGAAGTTAAAATAAAAATGTAGTAATAATGAAAGGACATGAGAAGATTTCAAGTCAAAGATGTAGAAGTGCTTATGTAGAAACTGTGAATCACTTACTGATGTATAAGTAAAGACAAAAGCACACAAGGGGAAAAAGGTCTGCCAGAATTTTTCTTTTATCTAGAAATTTGAAAACGGGAAAAAAGAAAAGTTTCACCTTAAAACAGTGATCAATATAGTCAAAAGGTCTGAGGAGTTAGGCAAATGATGACAGTTGCATCCTGGGTGAGGGTTAGTAGTGGGTCTAAGAGAACCCAACTACTATAGGACTGATGCTAAGAGAACTGATGCCTCTGTTCACTTAGCAGTAAATAGGTACCCAGGAGTTAGACAACTAATGTGGGCTGCATTCTTGGGAAGATCAGTCTTTAGAACGTGAAACCAAACCACAGAGTAAGCCAAATTCACAAAACAATGAAAGAAGCTTAATGCTATAAATATAATTACTTAAAGTAAATAAAAAAATTGTTGAAAGAACTGTAGAGAAAAGTTACCTTCAACGTCTTTCGATTTTTAATGGATTTCTTCCGAAATTCTGCATCCTTGGATGGTTTTAATGCCAACAAGCTGGCTGCTTTTGGTTTTGCTTTAGGCACCATGGTTGAAATCTGAAGAGAGAGAGGGAGTACATATTAGATAAATAACTATTAATCTGCAAAGAATGTCACAATGTGACAAACAAACATCTGAAGCAAATAACCCAACCCACACTTGGGTAATTACCATCTCGATATGCTCTCCTCAATCATTCCGTTTACCGAATATTGCACTGTATGTACAGTATGTGTATATGTAACCATATTAAATTCTTTATTCTATATGGGATATTTAATTTGTAGTTATTGCAAGACTCTTTGTTACAACTAGGTTTTAAACTCCATTGGGTTTAAAGCGCCTTTTTAATCTCCTCCACACACACACCTCTAGCTGCAACTACAGTATTCCTATTCTGTTTTTCCCAACCAAGGCTTTCATTGCTTCAGCAAATTTTCATCAATTATTGACGATGCACTCAATTTTTTTAAATACCTCTTTTTAACAATGATAATCCACATATTTAGTCACATTAATAACTATAGAGGCCATATTGCATATACATAATCGGGTATGTACATATGTGTGTAATTACCAAAGTGTAGTTAAAGAATGAGAGCTATGCTGGTCGTGTCCCGTCTCCTGTCGTATAATGCTTTGAAACTACTGACGGTCTTGGCCTTCTCACTTAGCTTGTTCTATCCGTGTGTGTATGTGTATTCATGTACAGGTATTTGCATACACTACACTGAAAAATTAAATTGAAACTAACGTTTTAAATGGTTAAGCAACCTTCTTCAACAGTTAGGCTAGAAGGCCTAACTTAAAACAAATCAAACCTAACCTAACTGAACTTAAAAAAAAAAAAAAGAGAAAATGTCGTTTTACATATACAGTAGTGCACTAGGTGCGAGACATCACTGGTGTAATAGGGTTCTTGCCGGTAAAGGTTTTCTTTCTTTATAAAGAAAAGTGGCTTTCGGCCACTTTTATTCTGTACTTCTTTGATGACGTTAGGTGTGCAGAGGTTAGGGGCCAGATTCACAAAGCAGTTACGCAAGCACTCACGAATCTGTACATCTTTTCTCGATCTTTGGCGGCTTTGTTTATAATTATTTAACATTTAATGAGCTCCAAAGCACCAGGAGGCTGTTTATAACAATAACAGTTGATTTGGAAATTTTCATGCTTGTAAATTGTGTAATAGATGTAACCAAAGCCGTCAAAGATCGAGGAAAGATATACATGTTCGAACAAATCTACAAGGGCCATGACAAGGGTTCGAACATACGTCCGGGATGATCCCAGACGCGCCTTACTTACTAAGGCGCATCTGGGATCATCTCGGACGTAGGTTCGAATCCTCATCACAGCCTTTGTGGATTTGTTCATTTCATGTATCACGCTTTTGTGATTGTGTGTAATGTACACGTTCGTAAGTACTTGCGTAACTGCTTCGTGAATCTGGTCCTGTGTGTGCAGAGGCCAGGTGTGCAGAGGCCAGGTGTGCAGAGGCCAGGTGTGCAGAGGCCAGGTGTGCAGAGGCCAGGTGTGCAGAGGCCAGGTGTGGACAGGTTAGGAAGGTATGTTAGGTTTAGAGTAAGTTCGGAAAGCAAAGTGGAAACGGGGCGACTTGTCCTGAAAAAGATGCTTCACTCTGAATCCCTAAACTATGCACTTAGCATTAGGACATTAGGCCACCTCAAGCACCAAGTGCCACTTTATTAATGAGCAATAAATACGCCATATTAATGCGAAAATATAACCCATTTGCTTACAGAAATGCTTCCCTAGTACACAAATGTTCTAAACACACTAGGCCAAAATAACCCACACCTTAGTAGCACTACACTTCAAAACGTTCAGAAGTGCCCCAAACACATGTTGTGAACACACAGACTCACTTAGGATACACTTAGGATACACAACACATGAAGTTGAAGTTGTCTCACCAAATGTTTCTCTTCCAACACGTGTTCTCCTCTACGCGTCCCAACTCTTGCCCCGGCTACGGCCACGGCTTCGTAAAGTGAACTAACTACGAACGTATATATTCTTTACATACTGTACCGGTGGTGAGCCTCGAACCCCATTGATGATGTAACAATATACATTCAATTTTGTAACTAGTTCATCAAGACTGTACCTTGCTTAGCTAAATTAATTGTGGGGTTCAGTCCCTGAGCCCATTATGTGCCTCTGTAACCCCTTTCCATCACCGCTCACAACATGGGTATGCGGTGCATAATAAATGAACTAACCTAAACTTCTTTACATTGATTCAGTTCTTTTATGCCAATACAGCTTGCCCATTAATACCATTATTTGCATTCATTGTAATATAAACATATATGAAATACAACTACTGAATGCTTATTTGTTCTACAAGTTGTTTATTGTATATCGGAGAGATGAAACCCTCTGTCTCCTAACCCCTCGCTCCGGCTACGACCACGGCCTCTTAAACTACATCTAACGCACCAATCATTTACATTCGTTCTAATTAATTTATGGTAAAACCTGCTTGCCTCAATATACAATTATGATATAAATATAATTAGAAAATGTTTATCCGTTGAATAAATTATATATATATATTGACTTTCGTTTATTTTTTTATCAACAAGCTAGGGTATGCACAGCAGAATGAAAAGACAGAAGAGTTAGAGGAGACATGATAACCACCTACAAAATTCTCAGAGAAATTGACAGGGTGGACAAAGACAAACTATTTAGCACGGGTGGAACACGAACAAGGGGACACGTGGAAACTGAGTACCCAAATGAGCCACAGGGACGTTAGAAAGAACTTTTTTCAGTATCAGAGTAGTTAACAGGTGAAATGCATTAGGCAGTAATGTGGTGGGGGCAGACTCCATACACAGTTTCAGATAATAGATATGATAGAGCCCAGTAGGCTCAGGAACCAGTTGATTGACAGTTGAGAGGCGGGACTAAAGACCCGAAGCTCAACCCCCGCAAGCACAACTAGGTGAAAACAAACACACACACACACACACACACACACACACACACACACACACACACACACACACACACACACACACACACACACACACACACACACACACACACACACACACACACACACACACACACACACACACACACACACACACACACACACACACACACATGTGCTTACAACCACACGAACAACTACAAAAATAAGGAACGAATCATTAAACTTGAACAAGGCAACATTCAATTCGGGCGCGTCAGGCCACATGGTGACTATAATACACAACTGACGTGCCTGTTAATTACCCAACTATAACATATGCCACTGTACCAATACAAAATATTATAATTATAGAATTATTATTATTATTATTATTATTATTATATACATATATATATTTACATAAATATATATGGCAGGAAAGATGGGTGGACAGGTCGCTCCACAATATTGGCCCTCACACCATCGACTTCTTTACGCCCTCCTGTTTTCGCCTTATTTCCTTATCAAAAGTAGTTTATTCCCGAGTAGAAGGATGTATTTTTAACGTTCTACATTCAGCAGCAACATACAGAGTAAGAAATGTTTGATTTCTTATTTATTTAATGGAATTCTAAGAGTTTTTTGGGGTTCCGTAGCAAGCCCCAGGGAGTGTCCGGCGGTACACGGTACTGTGGCTCCTGCAGCAGGTACACGGTACTGTGGCTCCTGCAGCAGGTACACGGTACTGTGGCTCCTGCAGCAGGTACACGGTACTGTGGCTCCTGCAGCAGGTACACGGTACAGTAACCCCTGCAGCAGGTACACGGTACTGTGGCTCCTTCAGCAGGTACACGGTACAGTAACCCCTGCAGCAGGTACACGGTACTGTGGCTCCTTCAGCAGGTACACGGTACAGTAACCCCTGCAGCAGGTACACGGTACAGTAACCCCTGCAGCAGGTACACGGTACAGTAACCCCTGCAGCAGGTACACGGTACAGTAACCCCTGCAGCAGGTACACGGTACAGTAACCCCTGCAGCAGGTACACGGTACAGTAACCCCTGCAGCAGGTACACGGTACAGTAACCCCTGCAGCAGGTACACGGTACAGTAACCCCTGCAGCAGGTACACAGTACAGTAACCCCTGCAGCAGGTACACGGTACAGTAACCCCTGCAGCAGGTACACGGTACAGTAACCCCTGCAGCAGGTACACGGTACAGTAGCCCCTGCAGCAGGTACACTGTACAGTAACCCCTGCAGCAGGTACACGGTACAGTAGCCCCTGCAGCAGGTACACTGTACAGTAACCCCTGCAGCAGGTACACGGTACAGTAACCCCTGCAGCAGGTACACGGTACTGTGGCTCCTTCAGCAGGTACACGGTACAGTAACCCCTGCAGCAGGTACACGGTACAGTAACCCCTGCAGCAGGTACACGGTACAGTAAGCCCTGCAGCAGGTACACGGTACAGTAACCCCTGCAGCAGGTACACGGTACAGTAACCCCTGCAGCAGGTACACGGTACAGTAACCCCTGCAGCAGGTACACGGTACAGTAACCCCTGCAGCAGGTACACGGTACAGTAACCCCTGCAGCAGGTACACGGTACAGTAACCCCTGCAGCAGGTACACGGTACAGTAACCCCTGCAGCAGGTACACGGTACAGTAACCCCTGCAGCAGGTACACGGTACAGTAACCCCTGCAGCAGGTACACGGTACAGTAACCCCTGCAGCAGGTACACGGTACAGTAACCCCTGCAGCAGGTACACGGTACAGTAACCCCTGCAGCAGGTACACGGTACAGTAACCCCTGCAGCAGGTACACGGTACAGTAACCCCTGCAGCAGGTACACGGTACAGTAACCCCTGCAGCAGGTACACGGTACAGTAACCCCTGCAGCAGGTACACGGTACAGTAACCCCTGCAGCAGGTACACGGTACAGTAACCCCTGCAGCAGGTACACGGTACAGTAACCCCTGCAGCAGGTACACGGTACAGTAACCCCTGCAGCAGGTACACGGTACAGTAACCCCTGCAGCAGGTACACGGTACAGTAACCCCTGCAGCAGGTACACGGTACAGTAACCCCTGCAGCAGGTACACGGTACAGTAACCCCTGCAGCAGGTACACGGTACAGTAACCCCTGCAGCAGGTACCCCGGGAGCATAATATAATACTCAGTACAGCATGTGTACCCGTTTATACAGGTGACATACAATACAATACAATACAATTTTATTTAGGTAAGGTACATACATACAATAAATATTTACAAGGATTGTTTGACTTATAGGTAGAGCTAGTACATACAATGCCTAAAGCCACTATTACGCAAAGCGTTTCGGGCATTTCTTCTTACATGATTAAGAAGGGGGTGATATAACCACTGTATCGCCTCATCACTGGTTTCTAGGCTGTTAGTCTTTTGAACTGTTCGTTAACTTGACTCTAATGTCATTTTATATATATATATATATATATATTATACCTTATAACGTTATATATTAAGCAGTCTCCGCGGTACAGAGGTTAAACTCTCGTCCCGCAGTTTGCAAGCTATTTGGCTTGGGTTCATATCCTGGTCGGGGAGGATTGACTGGGTGCCATTCCTTAACTGTATATCTCTGTGCACTCATCAGTGAATGAGTAAACTAACGAGCACATCCCTAATTAAGATTAGGGACTTGCCCCGAACACTATGAGGATTAGTGGGTTTACAAGAATGTAAACTTATGTAAATATATATACTGTGTGTGTGTGTGTATATATATATATATATATATATATATATATATATATATATATATATATATATATATATATATATATATATATTATATATATATATATAATGTTTCTTTGAATATGACTGCATATTCTTTATTGATTATTTTCTTGTTTAGAGTTTCTATCTCTGACTAGGGCTCTTGTATCTTGGTTTAATTAAAAGAGGAGTTCTCCAGATGTCATCTTTGTACGAGGTGAAGAAAAATAAATAATTAACTGTAGAATATATTACACTTATTATAAATTTACACAACATTTCAAACCTACGTGGTTCATTCTCAAGTGAAGGGACAGTACAGGGCATATTGGATTTATACCAATAAGGAGGTTAGGTACACAAATACAAATTGGTGAAAAGTAAGACGAAAACAGGTGAAGAGTACAGCGTAAAAGTGTGAAGAATCAGGCAAAAAAGGGGACGAAGCAAATACAAAGATTAACCCCTGCACTGCACACCTGTTTTTGGCAAAAAACTTCAATGTGCAATTGTTAAGGACATATTTTTGTTGTTTTTATAAATGTTCAAGTAAAGTTAATGTCAAAATGTTTCCAAACTAAACTATTTTCATTTCAAAACACAAGAGTAATGAAAACATTAAAAACTTTAAAATATAGCCTAATTAAAAATGAAAACGGACAACTCTCAAAACAACATTTGTTGGCCGGCACAGTTGAGGGGTTAATGAGGTGAAGTGGGCGTGGCATGTTGAGCAGTGTCTTCTATGTTGACATCTTCACGTTCCGGTCGTGTTCTTACTCTCATAGTGGGTAAAGTGAACACTTCTGTAATTTGGGTATTTATGGTGGGTTCTATTTTTATGTGGATTGGTTCAAGAATTTGTAATTTTCTGACATCTTGGGTTTTATCTATTATACCTGTATTTTTATTCAAAATTTCTCTTGTTAGGGTCATGCCATGGGCTTGTCTCATGTGATTTTTAGGTGCACCTCATTGAAGATGACAGGTCAAACGCCTCATCATCTTGGTCGACGTCATACCTATGTATTCAGATTGAAGGGTACATCCTTCATGGTGGCAGGTGTAAACATATACTACGTTTGACTGCTGTAAAGGGTTCTCCATTAGCTTCGGGCTGTTTTTAATGAGGAGGTCGGTAGTCTTCTTAGCTTAATGAAATTATGGTTATGTCTATATTTTGGTTAGGAATTGTGCTTTTTACTCCTTTACGGATTATTTCTTTCAACATGCCACACGTGTGTGTATATACCTGTAATATAATATAATATAATATAATATACAGTATAATATACATAATATAATATAATTTCTCCAGAATATTAAATATTTTAATTTCACTTAAAAATTACATTAAGTAAACAAGGCTGAGCCATCTTCCTCTAAATAAACTGTAATTATTAGTCTCATAGAATTCTCTATCCACAGATTTTAAGGAAGCACACATCTCAGGACTGTGGCATGCACGAGTGGCACTTTAGTCTTTAGTGTAACGGTGTCGGAGAAAGAAGTCCTTTTTATCTACTAAAAAACAACTCGTTTTGGATATTAAGTATATCTTGCCGTGAGTATGATGGATGAATATAATGGGCTTGAGAAAACATTTGTTGAACACCACAAGATTCAGTTGGAGTCGTCAGCTGTTCCCCGATATTTCTGGCCCACTGTCTTAAGAAAGCTCCAGGGACAAGTGAGTCAATTTTATGTATTGTACATACAATACTGTAAAATATTTTAATTTATAGCTTACAATGTAATTTTTTAATAAATTCTAGATCATTATCATCACTTTACTACCTTTGCTTACTTTGCTGGGTTTCCAGGTTTGAATTTTTTCTCATCTTTCTGATGCGGTCTTTCTTTCTTTCTTTCTTTTTTTCGATGCGGTCCTATACTTTCTGCGGAAAGATTTATTTATTTATTTATATACAAGAAGGTGCATTGGGTTTGTGAGAATACATAGCATAGTATTTACAATCTTGTAAAGCCACTAGTACGCGTAGCGTTTTGTGCAGAATGTGATCATTCTTTCCTTTTTTCTTTCTCTTTTTTTTCCAGGTAAATTCTTAAGTTTTTTTTTTTTTTTTTTTTTCACTTTTTCTTTATCTTGGTTTTGAGAATTTGTCCCAGATCCCTAAAGCCACTTCTGGGGCTTGTTTTGAGTGTCACTGATGCTTATATCTGTGCCCAGGTGTCTCGTCTCTTCCTTGGAGGGTACCTAGTTCACACTTTGTGGGCCTCGCTTCTCTGGGGAGTGTCCATCCTTCCCTGGTGTGTCTGGGTTTTTCCTGTTTTATACTTGGAGTGCCCATCATCTTTTCAACCTCTTCTGCCCTTTGCCAGTTCTGGGTCCTGGTGGTCTTTTCCATGTTTTTCATGGTTTGGAGAGGAATGATGGCCAAATTTTACTTTCTGCCCTTTCTTTGTCTTTTCCTCTCCAGTGTGGATTTTCTGTGCTGGTGCCTTTTGGGTTTGCCCCAGATTTCAGCTGTTATGCCTTTGGAATGGGACCCAGCTCCTTCCTCTGTGGACTTCATGCATTTAGTTAGAGGAGAATTGTTCTTGCAGGGGTCTTATGACCTTGGAGCTGTATGCCATGTGATTGCCTTGCTTGGGACTAGTGTTCCTTGTTTTGGTAGTTGGTCATTACCTTGTGAAGTGTTTCCCCTGCCTCTGTTTTTCTCTTGCTAATATTTCTTTCAGACACTGTACCTCCTGCTTTTCGTCAGGTAAGCATTGTGCTTTGCCTTCGGTGAGTGGCCTAGAGGGTTGGTTCCTCCCTCCGGCTTCTTTTTGTGGATTCACTCTGTTGCTGCCGCCCAGCTTGGCAGCATCTTATGCTCTGGACTGTTCCCCATTTTCTTAATTTTACTGTAGGGAGTTGAGTAGGAGTAGCTCTGTAATAAATAGCATTAAAAGTGTTGAATTGCACATTTCTGATCAGGACGACATTTACTCCCATATCCTCCCCTTTGGGGGTACCTTCTTTCTCAATCATGCTTGGGTTGCCTGGACCTTATGTGAAGCTTGCCGGCTCCAATGACCATGTGGTGTGTCCCGATTGTCTTCTAGTGGTTGTTGGGTAACAGCTAGTTGTTACAGTACATAGTTTGCAATTTTAATCTGTTTAGTGTCATAGCCAACAGTATTCCTTGATGGTGAGACTGAGCTCTCCTCAAAACAGGTCTTTGTGCCTAGAGTTCACAAGAAGGGCATTTGAAAAGATTCTTGTTGTTGAGGACCTTGTGTGTAAACAGTATCCAGAGTAGACTCTGGCTAGGAGGGGAGCAACCAGAAGGCTTGCTCTGACAGGATCATGGCTAGGGAAAGCAACAAGGGTCTACTCAGAAGGTGCCATGGCTCAGGCCAGGGCTACAGGAAGCAACCAAAGGCCCACTCAGAAAAGGTCATGGCTTGGGCTCTGACTAGGATAAGCAACTAAGGGCCCACTCAGAAGGGTCATGGCTTTGGCTCTGGCTAGGATAAGCAACCAAGGGCCCGCTCAGAAATGGTAGTGACTTGATCAAGGGTTAGGGGAAGCAGCCGACAGTCTGCTCGGCAAAAGAGGTTGTGGTTCGAGCTCAGGCTAGAGAAACCAACTGAAGGCCTGCTCAGAATAAGTTGTTTTAACTCTCTTTATACTTAATATTTTTGGTATAGTAAAAGGCACTAGCAGTTGCTTGAATATCATAACCAAACCTACATGAGCTCTCCCTGAATGTTGTCATTGTGATCGAGTCTTAATAAATGAGGTCCTCCAAGTGGCAGGAACCAAAATAAATGAGGGTGAATCTACGTTAACCATTCTGCTTTGTATGTGGGGAAAGGGCATTTTTGGCCATTACTGTTCTATTATTTAATGAAACTCAAGTGTGTATAATATTTGCCCAAATCACTGACTTAAGTACTGTACTGTACAGTATATAGAATTCAGAAACAAATACAGTATATAGATGATGGTATTGTACATTTGTACATGTGCTTGGGCATCAGTTAAAAGTGAATAATGGGCAATATATAATGTCGGTGTTACATCATCGTAAATTATACTTTGCAGGTGTATGATGCGGGTGAATATTTCCAGTTGTGCCAGTTAACGTATGCTGATGGTGAAAATGATACAGAAGATCCCTTATGGCAAGTCATTGTAACTAAACCAGAAGGAATCAAGGCCACTGATCCAGAAAAGTAGGTTCATTTCATGCACATTAAAGTGATTTACAGTACTATATCATTTTTTCTTTTAATTTAGTAACTAATTTGGTAAGAATTATGAAAATGCTACAAGTCAGCAAAGTGAATTGGAATGTTAAAATTAGCATGGAAAAATGTGGACTGGGGAACAAGAGATTAGAATTAGTTGAGAGGCTTTTGAATGTTTGATGTTTAGAATTTATGAAAGAATGCAGATGTGATGGGTTTTCCTTGTATGAGAAAAGAGCAAGACAATACCAGAAATTCCCTACATGGAATAGCACGAGGTATACTGTATGTGGAAATTAAGTTAAGTAGAAATAAAAAATGGGATGGATATATGTACAGTAGTTTTGTTAGATAACCCACTGCAGAAGACGAGTGGTTAAAAAAAAAAGTTGTGCCTGTATGTGCATTTATTTTGCATATACAGTACAGTACTGTAAATGCAAAAGTAAAGATGTGAGTGTAAAGCCTACAGAGGCCTTACTTTCCTTTGTGTTGTTAAAATTTGCAAGATAATTGAAAATATTGTATAGAAAATCCATAACTGAGGAGCTTGTAAGTGGTGAACCCTATGGAATTCTAAGTGGAAGATATCCTAACAGCTACCTGAGGGTTAGACATCAATGCATCAATACATGGAATAAAGCAAGCAGGGTGCCTGAATTTGTAATAAGAAGCATCAGCAGTAGGTCATCCACGAGCTGTGACTCCCAAGGTGGACAGGCCATCGAACTTTCTACCACTCTTCCTCCTTCCCAATCCCATTTCCTGAATTTCCAATCATCATCCTTTTCCAAGCCCTTTGGACATGGAAGCCGAAGACCTGTGTCTGGCACTTGTGAAGCCCTCTTGTACTGCGCTGTGCAGGTCTAGTTGCTCTACTAGACAAAGGACGGAGACTTGAGAGAAAATACAGGAAAATGTGATCTGCTATTGGGACATTTACGGCAAACACGAATCAATCTCGATCTGCAAACACTGGAGTGACGCGGGACAAGGTGGGGATATGATGGTAACTTTCACGGTAGGCTAGGGTTATAAACATGGGGATGTAAACAGGGATAGGAAGCTGTCACAACCAAACAGAACCTGAAACAATGGGTATAAACTGGAGAAGTTTCATTTTAGGAGGGATATAGGGAAGTACTGATTTGGAAACAGGGTTGTGGATGATTGGAGTGGTCTGCCTGCTAGCAGTGTTGCCAGTCAGTTTACAAGGCTTCAGGTATGGATTGAATAGGTATGTACTTGAAAGGAGGTTGATTTAAATGGGACCCACATAGTATGTATTGACACAAGTGGCTAAGGCAGGTTACAAAGTTTGTAATATTTACTTCTATAGATTTGTAGAAAACATGTATAATTTCAATGTGATAAAAACAAAAATTTGTATTGCTTAGTTGTCTACCTAATTTGATTATTTAATATGTTCCTGTTTGATATTTTTCATTGTTTGTATATTGTAATTTATCAGTCAATATTTATAGTATATCTGTTTAATTAGCCAGTTTTTCACAAATGAATGAATTTAGTTTTTGTTTTTCCAGTATATTCCTTATCGACCATGCTTGGACGTATAGAGCTAATGAAGCCAGGCAGTATTTGACGGACGTTCCTGGTCTACTGGAGAGAATGGTGGCCCTCATGGACATTCCACGTGAAGATAATGATCGAGAGCAGTTTATAGAAAAGGTTCTTCAAGATATGTGGAAGTTTAATGGAACATATAGCCTTGGTGAGTGAGGTCATATTTATTATATACTGGAATATTCTTCTTTTTACAGCTTGAGGTTATCTTGAGATGATTTCGGGGCTTAGTGTCCCCGCGGCCCAGTCCTTGACCAGGCCTCCGCCCCCAGGAATCAGCCTGTGACAGCTGACTAACTCCCAGGTACCTATTTACTGCTAGGTAACAGGGGCATCATGGGGAAAAAAACTCTGCCCATTGTTTCTCGCCGGCGCCCGTGATCGAACCCGGGACCACAGGATCACGCGCCCAGTGTTCTGTCCGCTCAGCCACCAGCTATCTACATGTAGTAGATGTAGCTATCTACATCCTGTGTGCATGTAGTATGTTTTGCAGAAATGTCTTGAATGGGTTCTTTGAGTTTGTTTTGTTTGTATAGTTGATTAGAAATGCCTATATCACGAGAGTGGATGGGAAAGGGGGCTTGTGAGGATTTAGGTTCACGGGGGCAGGAATGGGTTGAGTTGGTTTTGGGGTGCAGGTGTGGTTGGAGCAGCAATACCCACCCAATTGTGCTTTATGGAGTCGAGTTTCAGTCAGCTGGTAATTACCTAAGGTGTATAGGTTCGCAAGCATATTGGGCGCTGTCATGTCCAAATGTGATGCTGTGGATGGAGTCTGTTTTCTCTACTTTACTAGAGCTTTCTACATGTTTAGCTCCACAACATTAACAAAATTCTTTCAAAGGTCTCAGTGGCTCATGTGGATACAGTACTTATTTTCCAACTGTGATTTCCTTGTTCATGTATAACCGATTACAAATACAGTATTCTGTTCTTGTCTATCCTCTCAGTATTCCCTGACAATTTTATGCCGAAACGAATCTTTACCCATCTCGTTTGTATTCCAGTGATATAAGGTTTAATTTCTTCAGTCTTTCTTCATAACTCATCCCTCGTGGGAGTCAGTTGGTCACTGATCCTTATTGTCACTGATCCTTATTGTTCATCCATATTCATCCTGCAATAATTGGAAACCTGGTTATAAGGTGATTGGCAGATTGTGGTCTAAGAAATATTTGGTAGGGCTTGAGATAAGTTGTGGAACTTCTATGCCTGCTAACAAGAGTTTTCTGTGGGTGAGCCCCGTCGGCTCCCTGAAGCTATTGAACTGATATTAGCTAATATTAGTACGAGTTTTCAGTCATATGGAGTCGTTATGCCTACCAAGGACCTCTAGCCCCAGAACATGGTCCCCTCAGAGAGGCAAAGGGAGCAATGGACTATGAAACTCACATGTATAAAAGTATTCATGTCTGCCATCAACCGGGGTTGAGCACCCAGAAAAGTAGGTGCTTCAAAACAGACCTTTCCTGGTAGAAATATTGCAACCTGAGGCCAAACAAAGGCTAGAAACTCCCCCAAGAGGGAGAGGGGGGTTCCAGCCCACCGAGCCAGACTGTCAGTTTGTCGGCTGAAGCTAAACAGGATGGAAATCTGCTCTGGTCTCGGTTGCCTGATTGGCTTCACCCTGCTGGTGTTCCTGCTGTGCGTTGGGGATGGCCAGGAGTTCGTACCAAAGGGCTGCATGTGCTTCGGGCACCCTTCTCTAAATGCCCTGTGAGTACACCCCTTGGGGTTCAGAGCCATCTTCTCTGAGTTCTTCGCGTCCCCATTCCCTTCGGAGTAGTGGCTGCTTGGCCACCTGCTTCGCCCTTGGAGTCAGCTTGGGTCCCAGTACTTTTGTTTGGCCCTAGGTATGGAGTGGTTTATTGCTGGTTGGGGCACACGGTGCTGCCAAGCTTGCATTATCGCAGTGGCCGTGCCTCTTTCTGGTCCCCTGGGTTGTGGTGCTTCCTCGGGGGTTCTCTTTCCCGCTTTTAGTATGCTTTGCCCATTGGGAGGCTGCCAAGGTCCTTATTTGCTGATAACTAGGTGCAGTAGGGCAGTCCTCCTCTGGGCCTTCGAGGTTCCTTACTTCACGGGCCAGATTGCCCAGATACATACTGGGTTATAACCGGTTTTGGCGGCACCAGTGCTTGGGCTTTCCATAGGATTACTTTTCCCTATGGGGCCTGGAAAACTCCGTCAGGGCCTAGTTGACTGATGGATGTGTCTTCTGAGTTTCTTCTCGCCTTGTGCGAGTTTGAGGGTTGTTCGTTGCCCCCGTCTCAGGGTGACGATCACCTGTTTTGCCTCAGGTATGCCCCTTGTTAAGTCAACAACACCTTTGACCCGGAGTCTTGCGAGACTTATTCACAGTGCGCACTCCAATTTACCCATTCTGCTACGGCTGAGGTTAGGGGTCAAGCGGCTCGTGAGTTGCATGAGCTAGGTTTAGGTTGCTGCAGCGCGCTCAGTTGGTCGCCTGCTGGAATGCCTGTCACGGTTCATTCCCTGTCCACGGAATGGACAGCCGACGCTGACTCCCTCAGTTGGCTCTGCCAGATGTTCGGGTCCCCGGAGGTGGACCTCTTCGCATCGGCGTGGTCTAGGCGTCTCTCAGTCTATGTGACAGCCTTCCCCAATGGCGAAACCTTCATGGTAGACGCTTTTCGGCAAGACTGGTCGAGGTGAGGTTATCTGTACCTCTTCCCTCCGTCTCAGGTGTTGCTTCGGGTTCTGTCTCAACTCGAGTCCTATTGGAGGAAGGTTCTCTTTCTGGCCCCATGGTGGCTGGCCCAAGCCTTGGTTTCAGGCACTGCTTGCTTGGTGTCCAAACCCGGTGCATTTTCCAGGGCTCCGCCTCATTCAGCAGATCTGGCCAGTGAGGCACCTTGCTGGTTCGCTCTACTCTTCCGCACTTTGCGTCTAGAGTTTCTCACATAGGTGTATCACCATCTGTAAGGAGACCAGATGGCTTCTCTCATTGTGTCGGACCTGCAGTCCTCTTGGCGACAGATTGAAGTCTCTTGACGGTCTTTGCACCATTTCCTTTCCCTGTATAGATTGTCTTCGGTCTTGGAGTGTGTTTTGTGTACTTTTCTTTCTTGGCTCTTTCAAAACAGGCATCTTATGCCGAATACTGACTCCTTGTATAGTGTGGCGCTGGCGGAGCCACTCCAGCTAGCGTTTGGGGTGGATGTCACTTCGGCTCTGTTTCACAAGCCTTCTCATGTCTTTTTCCACCTCTGACCTGCTCATGCGTCACACCTGGTCAAAGACCAGGTGCTCTCCTTTCTTTCTTCTCCTCGGTTTGTGATGGCCCCTTTGGTCCAAGATTGTTTCCAGAAAGCTTTGTTCTTGTTGGCTTTGGCCTCTGGGGGGCGGATCAGGGAGCTTCAAGCTCTCCTCCGGCGCAGAGGCTTTTGCTCTTTTGGTTCGGGTTGTTGGAAATTATCCAACACTTATACATCATTATTGTATTAACCATAGTAATTACTAACCCTACTAATTTGTAGAATTAATCCAATTAATGTTTTCTATTGTGAGGCAATATTCTGCCAGAACCTTCCTAGTCACCATGCTGCAGTAAGGAATGTCAGGTTGAAACATGAAATCTCTCCACATTTAGTTGAATCTAAACAGAGTCCAGTTAATTACTTTCCTTTACTAAGGATAATCGTTCATTTAGTTACTTTCCTTTATTAAGGATAATCTTTCATTTAGTTACTTTATTTATATAGCATACTAGCTGTACCCGGCCACGCGTTACTGAGCCACAGCAACCTTTCCCTGTCTCCCAGTCCTCCCCACCATTTCCCCCCTCCTCAGTCTCCTCGTCCTCCCAACCATTCCTCACTCCCCTGTCCCTTCGTCCTCCTCACTATCCCCCACTCCCGTGTCCTCTTGTCCTTCCCACCATTCTCCATTCCCCTTTCTCCTCGTTCCCACTATTCCCAAATCCCCTGTCCCCTCGTCCTCCCCGTCTCCTTGTCCCCCCCCCCCCTCCATCCCCCACTCCCGTCCCCTCGTCCTTTCTACCATTCCCCACTCCCTCATCTGATGATCAAATGATCTGATGTTCCTATCAGAAAATTGGGAACATCAAATGATTTGGGGTTAGATTCACGAGGAAGTTACGCAAACTCTTGTGAACCTGTACATCTTTTCTCGATCTTTGGCGGCTTTGTTTACAAATATTAAAGAGTTAATGAGCTCCGAAGCACCAGGAGGCTGTTTATAACAATAATAACAGTTGATTAGCAAGTTTTCATGCTTGTAAACTGTTTAATAAATGTAACCAAAGCCATCAAAGATTGAGGAAAGATGTACACGTTCGTAAGTACAGTACTTGCGTAACTGCTTCGTGAATCTGGCCCCAGATGTTCCCATCACTGAAATATAAGAAAAACAGTTAAAAAAACAGCGTTGAATGTAATGAAACGCCATTTTCTGGGTGAGACCCGGAGGCTCCCCGGAGCTTTACCAGGCTGATATGCTAATGTCAGACTTTGGCATCAGTCATGTGTATGGAGTTCTAGGGCCTACCGGGGACCACGGCCAAATCCTGGCCCCCTCAGAGAGGCAAGGGGAGCAATGGCCTATAGAAACCCCTGTGTGGTTGGAAGCATTCTATGTTTGCCATCGACCGGGTCAAGCATCCAGAAAGGTAAGCATTCCAAAACAAACCCCTATTCTGGTTAAAATTGCTACCAAAAGCCGAACTAGTGGATAGACCTCCCAACAGAAAACAAGCAAACTAGTATGACGTCACACGTCACCGCGCCGCTGTCTGTGCAGCTCCCCCCTCCCCAGGAGGGGGAAGGGAGAGTCCCAGACCTCTCACGCCGGCTATCCACCCATCAGTTCTTCGGCTGATGCTATAGGCACCGGTTGTGTGCTCCGGCTCCAATAGTTGTTTCAACACTGTTCCTAGAGTGTGGTGTCTGTTTTCTAGGTGGTGCGTGAGCCGGGAGTGAGTCTCCAGTATTCGGGCTGCATGCGCCTAGGGTTCCCTGCCCTAGGTGCCCTGTAAGTACTGCCCTTGGGGCTTGGGGCCATCTTCCACAAGTTCCTTGGGTTCTGCCCCTGCTAAGCTGTTTCCTGCTTGGTTTTCAGCCGCTCTTTGTGTGCTCGGGTGTTCTGTCTCCCATGTTCGCCTTTGGGTAAGGGGCAGTTTTGCACTGGAGGGACATAGGGTGCTGCGCAGCCTGTTTTCACCTGTATATCTCTTATACCCATCTATATAAAAAAGTATCAAAGTATCAAATGATATTATATCAGTACTGATAAAATAGGCCTATACGACCAATACTGATACCAGTTCATTGGTACACCTCATGTCCAGATTTTGGAAGTTTGTGTACAGTATTGTATTTAGATGCCTGACATTCGGGACAAGCACATGTGCCATGATGTTGAATGTCTAATCCAATATTTAGGCCATTTTACAAAATTCTTAATTAGAATCAGGGTAATGTCAGAATTTTCTTTGATTGAATTATATGTTCACAAAACTACTGTTTGAATTACTCATTCTCCACCATTCAAACAAGTGGTGACTGGTTTGCAGGTGTAGTTGTTGATCTGTCATGAAGTACTCTATGAAAGATTCTAAGTTAATTAGACTAAAAGACTTTTGAAATGTCTGTCAGAAATTCTGTATTCTTTAGATTTTGAAATATCTTAGGGAAGACAATAGCTTTAGAAGGGTCCAGGACGAACCGAAACTTTGGTGTTTCTTCACTTTCTGATGTGTGGTTTGGTCATATCATCAGCCACGTTACTGTGACTCATCGTCTGCTCTGCTTTCTTAAGGACAAGGAGTTTTTAGAATTGGCATCAAAATAATCGTATTGTTATACAGAAAACAAATTTTCTTGTATGCTGAAAATACTTATCTATTTTATACTTTTGCCATTCTTTTCTTTCTTTTCAAAACTTAGCACTTAATTTTTTCTAATGTACAGTACAGTTAATAAAATGGTAATTTATAATAATTATTTCAGTTGGAAAAACAGCAGAAGAACGTCTTCCAGTTTGGTACATTATGGATGAATTTGGGTCACGGATTCAGCACTGTGGTGAACCCAATTTTCGTGTAATACCTTTCTTTTACACCCCTCACCAGTGCTGCTACTCTTTGTTGTTCCCTATTCAGGTAAGACCTTACTTTGAGTAAGATTTGGCTTTATACGCTACATAGTCATAATCTGACCTATCAGATTTTGATTCAAGGATATTATATGCAACATGTGTTAAAGACAACAAACTAAATGGAGAATGGGGTGTTTGATTGACATGTAATATTAAAACTATGAAGATTGTCGTAAGAAATGTTAGTATTGCTCATTTGTATGTCGATCAGCAGTAACAGTCAGTAGAAACACTGGCAATTATTAGCAACAATAGCATCAAACGGTAGAATTAGCATCAAATTACTGTAGTATGAATAGCAGCTAGCAGCGATAACAGAAGCCAGCAGAAGTACCTGCTCCTAGTAATGGCAACAAGTAACAACGTAGCACAAAAGGCAGCAATACTAAGCTGCATCAACAGCACCACGTTATAGCAACGTGAGTAATTCAACACAGTTATCAACAACAGCCTCATCAATATAAACAGCAGCCATAAAAATAATCAGCAGCAATTGGTTGGACACTGTCATCAGTCTCCATATATTGGAGGAAAAAAAAAAAAAAAGAACTAGCATCTTTGCCAGTTCACAGAAGAAAACCCCCAAAATGCCAGAAACTCTTGAAATATGCTTGAAAATGTACTGAAACTTAAAAAGTACTGTATCTAGAATAAATATTATACATTAATTTTTTAGGAGGGGCAGGCCTTTGAGGCATAATCCTTGCCTAATAGGAACATGCACCCAGGATCTGGCTCTTCTGATAAGACAAGGGACATTTAGGGATGAGAGATCAACCCAAAACCTAAAAAAAAAATGCATCAGAAAGCATGTGTAATAATACAATGGTTTTAAAAAATTAGATGTGCCTGACTGCTAATTGTGATGTATCCAACTGCAATTAGGTGGCAGGCCAGCTTGCCTGTGGCTCCAACCAGCCCCCACTCTCTCACTTTCCCGGTAACAGCATAGAGGGCCACAATTCCTTTGATGGGGCCCATCCTGGAACACTAGTTCCTTCTGGACCCATTGCTCTATGTTTCATGTCACCCATATTATGTGTGGCCAGCTTTGTAATTAGCTCCAACTGTGGAGGAGTTACCTATCTTTTGTATTCAAGTTGAGTTTCCTCTTGTTGACCAGATGCCTGCTCTGCAGTGTTTGGGTTCCTCCTCTAGTAGCAGACTCCTCCTATATGACTGCATTTTTTTTTGGTAAAGCACAGAACTTAGTTCTCTGCTGTGAAGTCTATTAAAGTGAAGGCATGCAGAAGTTAGGAGTGTTGTGCTGCAGTTGTGCCTACTGCAGCACTGAGAATACTGAGAATAACTGAGAATAACGCATATTCTCAGTTACCATAAATTTGGCTTGCTACTCAATATGCTGAAATCCCAGATGAAGATTTTGCAGGTCCTTGCAAAGTTTGGCTTAACTTGAAACACCAAGGAGGCTACCGTCTGTATGCTACCATGGTTATATAAAAACTATTGTTTGCATAAAACATCACCTTCCTTCCAGGTGAATAGAAGAACTATTGTTTGCAATTTAATTTCAGAGCAAGTTATTTGGAGATTCTTTCAAATACAATATACAATATGAAGTTTGAAAGCATTAGCTGTGAAATAATTAGATGATATTTCCATTGTCCTCATCATGCTTGACTTGAGAGAACCCATGCCATTGTGACAAAGATATTAATGTAAATGTTTCTAGTAACCTGATGAACAGACTCAATATATCATAATTTAATTAGAAACCTGAGGTTCGGGCGTAGTGTGCACTTTCGTATACTATAGTTCCATCGAATAGGACAAGTTTTTAGTGCACCACCAACCAAAAATATATTGTTTTGCAAATGTTTTTCTTCCCTACAAAACTGCTTGAAAATCACTTTTAATAAATATACAGTATGATAAAACATTAAATAATCTGATATTTTTTGCACAAAATATCCTTGCAAATTAGGTTCATCTTATACGTCAAAAATTGTATATATTTTTAAATATATGTTCTTCCAGTGTAAATAGTGCCTACTTTATTTTTCCCAGGATGTAGAAGAGGGCGAGGAAGTAACTAGAAATTATGTGGAAACTCCGCCAGTTGATTCAGTGACCCGTGATGCCCAGATGCTTCCTTGGTTTCCTGTTGACCTCTCTTATGTTGATCATCGACAGACAGAGCCTCCAGAAGAATTTTTTCAGGTAATAAATTATCTTAATAAGTTATGTCCTTTTTTCAATAGATTTTCATTCTGTATCTTGAGAATGCCTTAATTTATTTAAATGAAATTTAAAGTATTTGCATATAAATAAGAGTTTGATTGCTTTTGAAATTGAATAGTGTTGCTCCATAGTAATTTAATTATCTGAGCTGCTTCACTATAAACAGTAACTGTCTCGTACGGGCTGATAGGCCTTCTGCTGTTTCATTTAATCTTATGATCTTAATTGCTCCCCAAGTGGTCAGATCTGCTTCTCAGATGGTACAAGCTACCAGAGAGGTACTGTACTTGTAACTGAGCCTAAGCCTACCAGTAATGATATTAAGTTTACATGTGTGTAAGTGTACAGTCATTGTCATTTACAGGTGTAAATATAATACTTAATTAACTAACTATGCTTCAGTCAGGCCGTATGAACGAAATTCTCCCAGACTGTGACACCGAGGCTACCGATCCACCATCTGACTATCCACTGCGTGTGTATGCCGAATATGAATTTGTTCGTGAATATTTAACTGATAAACGTTTTATTGTCGTGGACTCCAAAGAAGAAGCTGACATTTTATGGTTTATTGCACATTTTAAGGACTTCAGGTTAGTTTCTTAGTTAATTCACTATTGATATTGTGAAATGCTTGAAGTGACATACATTGCATATACTGTGTATACTTTTGTAATTCATCTGTATATTCTCTAAACAAATCTTTGCCACTCATCTGGATAACTCCTTAGCATTTTGTGCCACACATCTGTGACCTTCAAGGTAATTCTTCAAGATAAGCACTTTAGCCTGGTACCACATATTTGAGAGACTATTGCTTTGACACCTCTGACTCAATAACATTATACTCCTTGTTCTTTGTGTTATATCAGAATACTCCTTGTTCTTTTTATATCCATTGGAAAAAAAACCCAGTATAGCCAAGCCGTAGGGAGATGCGCCAGGCCTCAGCCCCACCCTTGCCTACCTGGAGCCGACACACACTGCAAGACGAGGGGAGCTTGGAGATCAGATTTCAAACAAAATGAGATAAATCTACACCAGAAAACCTAAGCCTAACAAAAGCAACTGCTTGAAGAAAATTAGATGCCTGAAGGTAGAGGAAAATGGTCATTGCTGTCAGGTAAACACCTTAACCATGATTTGCCTGTCTGCCACAAAGTTAAGTGGCGTTGACTATTTCTGGAACATTAGTTCTCTAGAGAGCCATTGTTTTGTTACTCCCTAACGTGTGTGTTTCGTGCCACCACATTGTGTGTGCCCTAGCCTTGTAGTTCACTCTGTGGGGGGCAGGATTTCTTTACTTAGTAGTTGGCTTGTATTTTTCCAGGCCAACTGGAGATACCGGTTCTGAGGTGTTCTGGTTCACCCTTTATGAACTGTCTCTGCTTCAGTCACTTTACTTCCGGGTAATGTACAGGACTGATTCTTCCTTGCGAGACCTGCAGGTGCGTCTAGCCCTGCTGCTTGTGCACGTTGAGACATTGTTCTTTTGCTGAGGATGGGCTTGGGACAACAAACTTAACAACTTAATTAAGTGGTAAAGATAATCACTTAAACATTTAAGTGATTATCCTTGTCCATGGCAAACATCATTATACTTGTAATGATGTTTATACTCGTAAGCAGAGTTCTGAGTTTTTTCAGCCAAGATGCTGACCTCACACCTGGTGCACCTGTCTGTGACATTCCACAAGGCATGTTTCTTGCATCCACGTCGTGTTTATATTTCTCGATGAATTGTTTTAACTTATTCATCTATGTACTTGAAAAGTAGTAATAGGTGTGACCTACTTGAAACCCCCATCCAGTCCATGAAATGTGGATGAATTAGAACATGGCAAGAAGTATCCTAAAGATGCAGGGATATAAGCCATAATTGAAGCAATACTACCTGGTGAACCATAGTTGTGGTTATCTTGGGGGTATGTTTGGCAGAAATGTGGTTGTTGACCTCCAACAAATCCAGAGTCATTGTACTCCTGGCTCAGCCCTTCACCCCTGGGAAGAGATGATACACCGTTCTTAATTTCACATTTCTCTTGTAACTGGCTTTTTTAGCTTCTTTATAAACAAAATTGAAATTTACCTTCATGTTAATGCACTAGGATCTCATACATTTATTAATTGCAGGAGTCTTCGGGATAGACCTTCTTGTCGGATCAACCAGTATGCATGTGAGCACCTGATTACCGTCAAGGACCTGCTGGGTGTTGTCTGTCGGCGTGCTGTTGACCTCAGTAAGGAAGAAGGGGAGTGTGATACAGCTGGGCCATCTTGGTTACCTCTTACATATTGTCTCAAGAGGGAACTAGTCAAGTTTGTATCATTGTTTCAGAGAAGAGAAAAGAAGTAAGTACAGTGCTTAAATGATGAGTAGGATCTTGTATAGGAACTTGTGTAGGAACTTTTAAAGGAACTTGTGTAGTAACATCTATAGGAAATTTTTTCTCTCGTTTATGAATAAATTACAAATAGTACTTTCTTTTGTAGTATTCGTAGTATATGTTTTTGTGTCATTTGACTCAAAATTTCTTTTATATTGTTTATATTATATGGCAAAAGGAATATAGAGTTTTTATGTTTTGATAAAATTAGGTACATGTTTCATATATAAATTAATCTATTTTCAGGAAGTGCTAAAAAACTAAATATTCACGATGTGTCACTTCCTCTTGCAATTATACAGTATGTATATTGATGGGCCCCACACAGCACTCCATGCATTGTAGTTTCAGCACATCTTATTAGATCCCTTCATTAATATACCTTACGTATGTGCAGTACTTTCTGAGTTTTTCACTTCACATAAATGTAAAATTTGCTCATAAAAGAAAGTACTCTTTCTCTGGGGGGGATCTCTCTGTAACCCGCAGAGCTTAACTCTCAATCCGACAATCCTTAGTCCAACACGCCAGACCTCTTGAGGCCTACTGGGAGTCGGGACTAGAACCTTGCAAAAGCAAGGGAGGTGCGGGATCAGGGATAACCACAACAATTTGGGAAAACCCCCACACTAGGAAATTTAAGTGTAGCAAAAGCATATGTGTTGTTATCTAGCATTGCAACAAAAACAAAAATAGCTTTATTGCTTTTTTCTAACATTATTTAGGGTGAAATTATATGGATTGATTGATTATGCTTATAAAAACAAAAATGTATTGTTAGAGACTGTGGGAGAATCTTGAGAGACCATTCTCTCACATCAGGCTCATTGCAGTGCACAGTGCTCCGATCTTCGTGTACACAGACATGAAACCCATCTTGAGAGTGGTGTGTGGTGTCGCTCTCACAGTCATAGGCACGGGCAGCTACTAATATGTTTTGCAGAAAGAGATTTTTCAAAACTTGAAATTGTTAAATTTTCCTTCCCTTATTATGATGCTCCCTTATTAAGGTTCAATTTTATTCATCAAATGTCAAGGCTTTATTGAAATGAAAATGACCACACCATCACAATCAAAGGGAGCCGGTCGGCCGAGCGGACAGCACGCTGGACTTGTGATCCTGTGGTCCTGGGTTCGATCCCAGGCGCCGGCGAGAAACAATGGGCAGAATTTCTTTCACCCTATGCCCCTGTTACCTAGCAGTAAAATAGGTACCTGGGTGTTAGTCAGCTGTCACGGGCTGCTTCCTGGGGGTGGAGGCCTGGTCGAGGACCGGGCCGCGGGGACACTAAAAGCCCCGAAATCATCTCAAGATAACCTCAAGATAACACCTCACATGAATGGCCCGAGGGAAATTACATTATGTATGAATTGCCTTTCCTCTAGCACATATATATGTATGCAATATGAAGTGACACAGAAAGGAGTTTGAGATTATTTTTACAAGATTAATATTTCCATCTCCCCCACAGTGGAGAAGACAACTACTGGATCATAAAGCCATGGAACCTAGCACGTGGTCTGGATCACACCGTTACAAATAACCTGAATCACATTATGCGTCTCCCCTCCACAGGCCCAAAGGTATGTATATACAAATCTTTTCTGAAACCTTATTGTCCAACTAAATTAATTGCTTATGTGGTTGCAAGTGGATACTGATTGAAGATGAAGCACAAGTTAATAAAAATACAATGCAAGTTATGCAGTAATAATGTAACAACAATGAACTTTACTCAATCATAATGGCTTTGCCTTTAGGCTTTTCCTGTCGATGTCTGCTATACAGTAATTAATTCTATAATTAACAAACTCCTTGGCACTATTAGCATTGACTCACCACAGGTTGGTTGTCCTTTAAAACTTCATTTAACATTCTTGTGTTGAGTTTAATGCTAGAACAAAGGTTTGGAGCACATATACCTTTGCTAACTAAACTGTCTCTTTTTAAATCCACAGTTCTTAGTTGCTCCTAATTAGTTTTTGTTCATCATTATAGCAGTACTTCTGTTGGCCTCAGAACACTGTTTTGATAGCTTGGAACAGTCCAAAAAGAACAGTCCTCCAAGCTATCAAAACAGCTGTTTTGATAGCTTGGAGGACTGTTTTGATAGCTTGGAGGACTGTTTTGATAGCTTGGAGGGCTGTTTTGATAGCTTGGAGGGCTGTTTTGATAGCTTGGAGGGCTGTTTTGATAGCTTGGAGGGCTGTTTTGATAGCTTGGAGGGCTGTTTTGATAGCTTGGAGGGCTGTTTTGATAGCTTGGAGGACTGTTTTGATGGCTTGGAGGGCTGTTTTGATGGCTTGGAGGGCTGTTTTGATACCTTGGAGGACTGTTTTGATAGCTTGGAGGGCTGTTTTGAAAGCTTGGAGGACTGTTTTGATAGCTTGGAGGACTGTTTTGATAGCTTGGAGGACTGTTTTGATATCTTGGAGGGTTTCAACTTTTTACCATGTCGTAGCTCAGTCGATTACGGCAACGTTTGGGATGATCTCGGACGCAGGTTCGAATCCTCATCACGGCCCTTGTGGATTTGTTCATTTGATGCATCACGCAATTGTGATTTCTATGTGTAATGAAGTAAAGGCGAAGAGGGAGAACGGCCTATTGACATAGCTCGAGTGCATGGGGGGAGTTGTGTAAAACCCTGGTTTGTGCCTCGGAGAGGCTGCAGGATCCAGTAAGTTCAGTAGAAATTGGGTTTCAACTCCTTTTACCATGTCGTAGCTCAGTCGACCTTTTGCAACCTTTCTTGGGCTTTGTTTCCCTCCGGCCTGCTCATACTCCGCCTGAGCCGTCCTGGTCGTTGGATCAGGTGCTCTGTTTTCTTTTGGTTTGTAGTGGTGATAAAATAACAAGGAGCTTATACAGGTGATGTACAAAGAGCTAAAGTATGTGTGTGGATTGAGGGGTGTAATTTTCATCCACGTTATTGTGACTTACTGTTTGCAACATAAAGGAAAGTTCCATTCTTGGTTAACCCTCAAGTTGCGCAACACATCATATGATGGGTTGAGTGACTTGCTATAAATTGCGCATTCCATCATATGATGTATTGGAGATTTAAATGGCCCGCAGATACACAGGGTTCACCTCACCTTCATCAGGGCTCTTGTAAACAGACACCATTTAAAAAAAAAATTGTGGGCCAAATTCCCGGGTGTGAGGGGCCTCAGTATTGAGTGAGCTACCAAGCCTGATTCATGCAGCATGAGCTCACAGCACTGCTGTTCAGCTTATGACCACAGCATCGCCTAAAAATGCCATAATATACATGATGATGATGATATTACAGAAGATCCTTGACTGTAATAAAAATGATCAGGATTCTGATAATAGCAGGATTGTTGTGATAATTAGCGCTGTAGTGGGAGGAGTAATCTTGGTGGGGGGGGAGGTAGTGTTGTCTGCTGACTGTGTGACCACCTTTTACTGTCTGGACTCACTATACCAGCTTAGTTGTTCACTATGGTGAACAAAACACGCAGATACTTGTATATAACATCTGTATATAGTGAATAAAAGCAAAAACAGTATGGTGGGAGGAGGAGGTGGGCGAGTGAGGAGTCATTGAGGGAGTGAGTGGCGGTGAGAGGCTGACTGGCAGATGTGGTGGCCACACCTCGCTGCTTTTTGACTCGTAATATCAACTTAGTGGTTCGTAATGGTGAACAAAACATACAGATACTTATATATAACGTCTGTATATAAAAGCAAAAACAGTATGGTGGGAGGAGAATGGTGGTGAGTCAGGTGAGGTGAGGGAGGGAGGGAGTGGCAGCCAGTGGCAGGCTACCACTGGCTGCTACTGCCACTGTCACTCAGCATACCAACTTAGTGGTTCGTTATGGTGAACACGAATGTAGATACTTATATATAATGTCTGTATACAGTGAATAAAAGCAAAAACAGTATGGTGGGAGGAGAATGTGGGCGAGTGAGGTGTTGGAGTGAGTGACAGCGAGTGGCTGGGTGGTGTGTGGCGGTCACTCCTCGTAGCTTTATGACTCATAATATAATGACTTAGTGGTTCGTTATGGTGAACAAAACATACAGATACTTATATATAACCTGTGTATATAGTGTAATAACCGACAAAGTATTTGTTCACTGTTTAATGAACATAATAATTGAATCAACAATATGCACACCATATTTTTGAGTACAGCGATGATTCACTCATTTTATTTTATAAATATATCACACTACACACTTTCACATTTCCCACCCTATAGCGGGCAATATATGCCACTTACGTTTTTTTTTATTATTTTTCCCATAATCAAAGAACACGAATTAACAGGTTTAGAAGAAAAAAAAATTTGGGGGGGGTATGCGCCTGTGGGTGACAAATGCTAATTAGCCCTGAGCAACACGAGGGTTAATGATAATGCAGATTATGAGAAAATAGAAAATACAAAAAATTGTAGATAAGAAATCCATATTAATTTAATTAAGAAACCTCTTTAGAAATATCAAATTAATGTTGGAATAAAGAATAATGAAGACAAGTCAAATTTTGACACAAGGTACAAATTGAAGGATCATAAAACACCACAGAATGAACATATAGAACATGTGAATAAAGAAATCTGCAGTCTTCGTATATTCCTGTATATGTCCAATCTATGCTTGAAATCTCAGTGTGTTTGTTGCTGTAATGTTACTTTGTAACTTTCCCACAGTTCTGCACCCATATTTCCACACCAGTGCTTGCTTATTTGTTTTCTAAATCTTATCCAATTTTAACCCATTTTTAGTTTTCTAACTGGGATTAATGGTGTTAAATCCTATTAATATCCCTCATGTTAAACCCCTTTCACGCATTTGTTTACTTCAATCATATCTCCCTTACTCTATGGTTCTAGGGAATGTAAACCAAGTTTTTTCATCTGTTTGAAGGAGGTTCCAAATGCCTGGTATTGGGTGGCTTGATGAAAAGCATTTTTCTATTGTGTAAAGTGGAATAATTTTCTGCATGAGAATTTAAGTTTTATTGGCGGTGTATTGTCCATTCTCTCGATTTGCTACTTATATAAAATGCAGCTGTTTTACCTAACCAGAAACGTATGAGCCCAAGCAACCCACCTAACCTATCGAGGCCAATGCATAGAAAATTTCAGTAGTATTATGGTGCATTGTTTACTTACTTACGTACTGTAGACATTATATTTTTAATGGATTGGTCAGTATCGTAAAAAATAAAAGATTTACTAAGTGAGAGGAGAGGTTGTGGTATAAGCCCTTGCCTGATGAAGAATTTTAATGCCTGATGAACGTTGTTGAAGTTTGTAAGATTGTGTAAACATTGGTCGGCTTTAACTGCATGTCAGAGATATTTGGGGGTTAATTATCAGTGGTTTGGAGGTTGGATATGCTCTTCCATTTTGTTGGAAAGATGCAGAAAAATGAAATGATTCCTTTGTGCTTTGGCATTACTAATATACGCTGTTAATAAAGGAGTTACTTTAGTTATTAATCAAAATGGGTGGAGGAATACTAGGATTGTGTTATCTTGCAGATCGCCCAGAAGTACATAACGACCCCAGTTTTATTTCATCGAGAAGACATTGATGCAAGTGTCAAGTTTGACATTCGTTATATTGTGATGCTGCTCAGTGTGGAGCCTCTAAAGGTATGTAAAGGTAGCTGCAAAATGGATATTATTTAATACGTAGTGACAGATACACTAATGACATTAGGCATTAAATTATTGTACAACCTCAATTCAGCAAATTGTTTGGAACTAACCTCAATTAGTTGCAGTGAGGGATTTGTTGCAACCGAAGATACCTCCAGGAAACATTTCTCATGCTCTTTGGGTTAATTTCATTGAGCAAAATTTTAATTTCAAATTATAATATAATAGACAACTACTAAATAAAAATGTCTGGAAACAAATTTTACCACATCTAGCTTATTTCTCACATCCCCAGCCTCAAAACTCATTTCCAAAAGGTAGCAAGGCCATACCTGAGTGACCGAAGCCTTGCCAACTCAAAATAAAAACAGACCATAGAATTTGGTTTTAAATATCGTCAATAGCTTTCCCAAGGCCCAAACTATTTCTTGTAATGCTGTTCCCATTCGTGGACTCAGTCCCAACATCCTAAGCAAATCCACACATTTCTTGCTTAAGTGAACTCTTCTCTGTTGAATCTGGTAAGTAAATTTGGCTTGGAAAGTGCAAGCTTTGCTGAATCGAGGTTTGTTGAATCAAGGTTCCACTGTACTGTATTAGTTTGTATTGTCTCTGAGCATGAATGATCTTACCCAGGGTTTCATTGATAAGTTGTCTTGGAAAATTAATGATTCTTCTCAGGGCTTCATTGACAATTTGTTTTGGAAGAAAGTTGCTTGTTTTATCTACTTAGATTTCATTAATTAATAACTATAATTAGACTCCCCATGGTGCAGTGGTAACACGCCCACTCTGCGCTTCACAAGCGATTTGGACTAGGTTTGTATCCTGGCTGGGGAGGATTGTCTAGGTACCAATCCTTAACTGTACACCTCGGTTCACCCACCAGTGATTGGGTACCTGGTTGTTAAACAATTGGCAGGTTGTATTCCAGAGAAAACTAGTAGGGGTAAGGCTTCCTATGAGCTATACTTCAGACAGCCTGCTAACAGGAGTCAGAAGTATATTAGTACAGTATATTAAAAAAAAAGCTCCTATCAACCTTTATGTATTTCTCATATATGCAGAGTGTCACTGACCATGTGACCTCAGAAGGCAAGAACAGCCACAGTGAAATGAGAAAATAGTTAAAGTACTTATGCTTTTCCTGTAAGTTATTAAACAATATTGCAGTATACAGTACTGTCATATCCTGCACAGTAGAAGGCAGCAACTTGTACTAACATTTTGTATTCTGGTGCAGGTGGCTGTGTACAAACGCTTCTGGATTCGATTTGCTAACAAGCCTTTTGATCTGACGGAGTTCGACAGTAGTGAGAAACATTTTACTGTAAACAACTATAATGATTCATTTCTACTTCAGGTGAGTTTAAAATATCATAATTACATGTTATAAAGCTGGTTTAAAATAATTGTATACTCTTGGTTTATCTGGGGAACATTATTGTTTATTGGGAAATGGAGGTTTTATTGGGAAACTTGACCTTTGTTCTTGTAGGTAAGCACTTTTTATGTAGTGTTAAAATATGCCGGCGACATTGACCTTATCAGTGGTTAACACAAATTAGTGTGAGATCTTTGGGTGATCTGGAGATGTTTCTCAACCTCTTGACTACCATTCAGAAGATGCCCATCGTATTCTCTGGTGTGTGTGTGTATTCACCTAGTTGTGCTTGCGGGGGTTGAGCTCTGCTCTTTCGGCCCGCCTCTCAACTGTCAATCAGCTGTTTCTACTACTACTATTTTTTTTTCCACACCACACACACACACCCCCAGGAAGCAGCCCGTGACAGCTGACTAACTTCCAGGTACCTATTTACTGCTAGGTAACAGGGGCATAGGGTGAAAGAAACTGCCCATCATTTCTCGCCAGCGCCCGGGATCGAACCCGGGACCACAGGATCACGTGTCCAGCGTGCTGTCCACTCGGCCACCTGGTCCGGTGTGTACTGGTTCCCACACGCACCATCTTGTGCTTTATGGACTTTCAGGTGACATTCTTGTATCATTTCTGTCCCAAGAATTTTGGCTTTAATTATGTGCTGTATTTTGGCCAGAAAGTGGAAAGAATAATAATACTGGTACAGTATCTTAATTTTCAAATACACCAAGTGTTGTAAATTAATGTAAATAAATTTACATTAATGTAAATTTTCATTTACAACAAGTGTTTTACTGTTATAAACGGGGGGGGGGGGGGGGGGAAGAGAGACTGAGATGTTTGGAATATAACCTTAATTTTCCTCCCTGTCATCCAAAAATGAACGGTTGCGCTCAAGAACCCCACGTTTTGTACAGGGTGCGAAATTTGTAAAGGAGTGCGAGAATTAAGGCAATAACCCAACCTAAACTTTCCTAGGCCTAAGATAGCATATATCATATTTATATAGGCCTATGGCAGGGTTTGATTATTGTTGTATAGTTTCTGTTTCACTTTTTGGCATGATATTTGTAGTGTTTCAACAGCTCAAAACATGAAATTTTGGACGATCTAACATTCCTCGTTGACCACAACACTGGCTTATATGGCACTGTCAAGATACACAGGAGGGAAATGCCAGTGTTTGGCATTGGTATTGCAGTGGGTGAATGCCAGCTGAGAAAGTGTGATAAGATGTTATCTGTGCGCTGGAGGGACAGACACGAGGTGAATATGTTGACAACTATTCACACCGGTGCCATGTTGGACAGTGGCAAAATGAACTTTGCAACAAGGTTGCCAATACAGTAGTAGATAAATGTGACATGATGGTTGGTGTCGTCAAGTGCGTGCAAAAATCTGTGAAGTGGACCAAGACATTATTTTTCCACCTCGTTGACGTTGCAGTTTTGAACTGTTTCAACACGCATCTCGTGAAATCTGGCAAGAGATCACCAATCCGTACATTCAGTGGTGCTCTAGTATCACAACTACTGGTGAAGTATGGGGTGCGCCCACATGGGGTGCCAGTAACAATGCCTCGTGCAGTTCCTGACACTCAGCTGTAAAGAATATTAGGCTGTACACAAGCTTGGTTATATGCCAAGCACAGGCACACATGAAAAGGGTAAGCGTTCCTGCGTTGTATGCAAGAGCACGCAATGTAGGGAACAGAAGTGAAGATCCATCTGCACTTGGTGCGTGGAGTGAAAAGTTGCCGTGTGCCCCGTTGACCACTTCAGGGATTGTCACACACTCTATCAGTTCGAAGTTTGTTGATAGTGTTGTAAATAGTCTGTGATAGTGTACAGTATGTAAATAAGTTGTAAATGTAAATAATTGAATATGCAATGTAGAAAATATGAACAATGTTTGTGGACACATTTGTGATACATGTAACATAGTTTCTCTGAACAATACAGATGTTCTACTGCCTGAATATTGTAAACCTGTTCAATATACATAGGATTAGCTAGAAAAACAAAAGAAATGTATTTGTAATTGTGCAGAAAAAATTAACATAAAAATATTTGTGGCAACTCACGCTTGTTAAATCTGCGCGCGAATGTCTCTGGGAGTCTACGGCACAGGCGACCACCAAGCCGTGACGTCACATGCCAGAAACCACTGCAACCAAAGTGAGTACATTTATGCAATATTCTCAACATATATGTGATTAGGGGAAGGTATTTAACATTTTTGGAAGGAAAAATAATTTTTTCGAAAGAATTTATTTTTGGCGCACCAAAGGGGTGTCATTTTTAACACTTTGGTGTACCCCACACGCCACCCCTCAACTGTGCGATATGGGACCCAGGGTGTCACAGGAGCGCGTAAATTCTGAAAAGTGTATACTGTCTTCAACTTTGTCACCTTAATTCTCGTTCTACGAGATTAAATTTTGTATCATTGTGTTCGCAATAGAATTCTCTACAGCACTAAATGCATATAAACTCCAAAAGCCCGGGTAATTACCCGCAGCAAACAGAGAAAGTGCGAACGAGTTACCCAGAAGCACGCAAACGCGATAAAATGTTTTCACTATTTTCACTCTGGTCACCTCAATTTTTGTCCTAGGTCTTTCATTTTGGTCTCAATGGGTTGGCAATAGAATTCTCTAGAGGAACATTAGCATATAAAATAAAAAACCTGGTCACGCTCCAACCGCCGACGAGTTGAAGACGGGCCACGCGTTAGCCGCAAGTGAGCGCTCAGACGCCTTGCAGCTACACTCCCAATTCCCTCCCTTTTCAAGCCTTTCTTTCACAATTTTCTTCCTGGAAGGGCATGATCACTATCCATCATGGAGTAAGCGTAGATAGTTTCTAAAGCCGCAGTAAGAAATATAGCCACGGAAAATAGCCGAAATGTTCACACGTTTGAGATGCGAGGGGAGGTGACATTGGTCACAACAGTGGAGCGAAAACAATGGGCCCATGGCGTGTGCCAAGCCACCTGAGGGCCACGAGGCTCAACAAAGAAAATGGGAAGACATCGGCGCACATTTTAAAACCAGTCCCAAAAAAAATCGGATAAAAACCTGATTTTTGGCGATTATTTAAAGTGGATGACGCAATGCTGCGTCATCCCCGGTATTACCGACAGTAAACGGATGAGGCAATGCTGCGTCATGCCCGGGCGAAAGTGTTAAGGCAGTGCAGTTAACGGTGGTTAAACATCTCAGCTTATCAAAATCCCTATATCGTGGTGCACACAACATAAAAGGTTCATAAAACTAATTAAAAAAAAATTATTTGGCAATTCAAGTTCAGGAGGTATTGGCAGATAGCAACTAGAGACCAATAGTAGTAGTAGAAGGCATCCATCAGTCTCAGGAGATTATGGAATTGGGCTCTGGTTGTGGGTCTGGAGTTGCACTCTGGTTGTCAAAAAGTGGCATTTTGTGTGGCGATTAGCTGTATGCAATATTTCTGTCAAGTGTAAACACACACTCATCACACAGTGCACACAAAATGTATATTTATCTATTTTGTTTAAGATAAATTGTATTCATGTTTTCAAATAGGAATAGTCATTAAAATTTTACTTTACAAATTCTCAAAATGCTGCAATTTATAGCACCTTTAACCACCGTGCTGCGCGGAGTTTATTGTGATATTCCCCCAGTGCGCATGAAATAAAGTGTTCCCAAAAATTTTTTTTTCTTCGTAAAATGATAAATTGCCTTCCCTGAACATGTCTATGTAAAAATAAATACCAAATTCCACTTACTTTGACTGTTGGGATGTGGACAAGGTGAGCTGTGACGTCATCAGGGCCTGGTCACCCGTGCGTGAATCGCCCAGACACGGTCACACGGGCCATTCAAGCACCGGGTGTTGCCACAAATATATTTTCAATTATTTGTTTTATTTATTTCCAATGGGGTATTATTTGTTTTTTATCGTATATGATGCATATTTGTGTCCTTTACAGTATGTATACAGTGGAACGTTTACAGTATGTATACAGTGGAACGTTCATAATGTTCCATGGAACTGTGATACAGTACATGTGTCAGTAATGTACTGTATACATGTATACAGTTTATTGTGTATACACACAATAAATGTTTATTGTCGCAATATTACCTCTTAAAAATTCACTAAAATTAAAATATGTACAGTTTCACACACTTTTTACACAGTAACACACTGCATTACACGCTCAGTACTTCAGAAGTGAATAATAATCAACGAAGTAGTCTATAGTACACAGCGCGACTTCGCTCTCAGTGCACCAGGTACAGATAAATTTTTGCTTCCTGTTTCTTCATTCTGTGTGCTTGCAAATAACGCACTCACGTACACCCTTGGCTTTAGTACTTGTAGGTTGTATGTAGCCAAGCTTGTAAAGCATAAGGTAATATTGAAAAGATTATAGGAAAAGATCAATTTGTAAGGTAGTCTTGAAAAGATCACTTTGTATGGTCCCACACAGGAAGAGATTCAGCTTGCCTCAAAGAGTGTCCATCAGTCAGATAGAGATTCAGCTAGCCTCAAAGAGTGGAAGAGATTCAGGTATTCTTGAAAATATCTATGGAAAACACCACCATGGAAGCCGCTAACACTGTTCATCTATGCTACTTGTATCAGATGCATCATCACTGAATGCAGAAAACGATTCATCTATGTATCATCTAAATAAATTGGAGATAGCATAGGATTGCAAGGGTGACGCTCAGAGCTACAACTGGATATGCTCGCTGGATCGTCCTCATAGGTGCTGTATCACTTGCATCCGACCTTTGTGTTAGGTCCTTATTGCACCTAACTTCACCAATATTATGACCCTTATGTTCTTCAAACAATAAGGTTTGAATTTCACCAACAGAGCGTTATCTTTCAACACCGCGTCGGACAGGTGTTTGGGAGCCAGAGGTGCATGCGCCACCCATGGTTGCTCATTCAGTACTAACCCAGTCAGCAGCCCTAGGGCATTCTGGGAATTTTTTCCAATATGACTGCCTCTCACTGGAGGTCCTAAATGTCCCATTTCGTACACAGCCAACCTCGTGCACATTTAGAAATGGTACCAAAAAATAAAAAAAAGTTTTCTCGGTTGGCGCAGTTTCCCGCCGGCCGAGAATACTCGGTTGGCACGGTTAAGTGATTAATGCAACTCTGTGCAAGATTACCTTTTGCATATACTGTACGATGATGCAAAGGGAAACTGTTTTCTTGTAGTGTTATTCATTGTCAGGAAATTTAAGACGTTTGTAGTTATACCAAAATATTTTAATCCTGGATCTCTTGTTACAGATGTACTGCCATGATTTTATTAGCAAGTTTAATAGCCAATATCCTGAGCAGCCTTGGGAGGTGTCAGAAAAGAAGATATATAACATGATCCTTCAGGTAAGACTTTTATTATGTCAGAAAAGAAGATATATAACATGATCCTTCAGGTAAGACTTTTATTACCAGCTCTTCTTGTAAAGTTGGTATGCTTTAGGGGTGAGACATGAATTAAATCCTCTATATCGCACAAAATGCAATCATAAGATGAAAGGGGTGGGTCCTCTGTGTCTGACATAACAAGAAAGAGATGGGGGGGGGGCTTCCTTCCACTCTAAAAACCTGGGACTGACCGATCAGCTGTCATTTCTTCAAAGAAAATAAGCCATTTCTCTACAGTCTGTAGGAATCTTGAACCTGATAACAGTCAGAAAGCAGATGTGGACTCAAACTGAGAATGAGCAGCGTTCATTTCAGAAGCATAGTTCCCATTCCATGCATGTTCCAGTTTCCAGAACAGCCTCTTGTGTGGGACTCTATCAAAAGCCTTTTTAGGCCCAGACAGACAGTAAACTCAACCACATCTTTCCTATAGTATCTCAATGGTTCTATCATAAAAACTAAGTAAATTTGTTACACAGGATCTTCCTGTTCAAAAACTAAGAAGAAAGTTCTGCATGTAGGAAATTAGAGTGTAAATATAAATTAGATGAGCAGCAGAATGAGTTTAGTATTGCATAGCCAGTAGGATTATTAATTTATGTAGTGCTTATGTGATAATTGGCAAAGGTGACTTAAAATGGAACAGAAATAGCAACAAATCTCATAGAGCCTGACCAAACATATTTGTGGTACCTTTTCACACTGGCATCAACTATGACCTGAATTAAAATCCTGATTAAAGTAATCCTCCCATCCACACTGAGTAGAGTTTTAACAATCACTGCACTGTAGTGCCATAGTGAACCAGCCCGTCCTAAGTTATTCCAATATCAAGAAACTATTATACTAAAGAGCTCAATCCTAACCTACCAGAGGACCCAAAACAGAAAATGGGACAGTATGTCAATTTCATGAGCCGCTACCATTTTCTAGTGCGACAATTTTTGGCCTTAGGTCGACTGTGCGTCAAAATGTAACACACTATTAGGAGGATGGGTTGAGTGAACAAGTAACCGGTAGCAAAACATTTGGCAGGATTCATGAACAGGTCCCAGGTCTTCCACCCCTACCTTGGCTACCTTGAGGTGCTTCCGGGGCTTAGTGTCCCCGCGGCCCGGTCGTCGACCAGGCCTCCTGGTTGCTGGACTGATCAAACAGGCTGTTAGACGTGGCTGCTCGCAGCCTGACGTATGAGTCACAGCCTGGTTGATCAGGTATCCTTTGGAGATAGACATAGATAGACCCCAGAGACAAAATCAAAATAAGGGAACCTGATTACAGGGCAAGAACCTTGTCAACTATGAACAAGGGTGTGTGAGGGAAGCCAGTGACCAGATGGTAAATAAGGAAAAACAACATTAATTCCACTGTGGTATGTAACCAAAACAGGGAAATCCACTAGGCATGGATGACTTTTTGATCTGAACTTTGTGCAAAAGCACAAATATAGTACTGTATCAAGAAACTGCTAATGTCGTGGAAAACTTGAGAGGAGAATATCCATTGCAGTAACTACACAAACCAAACTAAAACAGTGGAGAACTGATAAATCAGTCAAATAAGTACAGTAATTAGAAACACAAACAACTTGAAGACACACATACACAGTAAAAGTTCACTTATAGCACATGTATCCTGCACAACGAATGTTAGAATAAACATCATCACTTAACTGAATTGCAGTCTCTTCCATGCCGGTAACCAGCATGGAAGCCAGTTGGTTAGATTTATGAGGTAGTTGAAGTTAGGACCCCTAGTTTATGTCAGGTACAGTACCTCTATTTGGTGGTGATCAGGTTTTGTATTTGCATGGGTCATCTGACAGTTTGCAAGAGCACTTATTGGCTTTAGATTTGAAAGACCTTTGTAGTACAGGTATTCTTCAGTGTCATGCTAGCATTGTTATCATATAAAAGAGACAGGTTATAAAGATTTGTGTTGCATTTATCATAAGTCGAGCCTGGCCTCAGGCCGGGCTCGGGGAGTAGAAGAACTCCCAGAACCCTCTCCAGGTATGCTCCAGGCATACTAATTGAGAATGTCATCATGATGGTCTGACTAAGCATAGATTTGTCCTTGAGCCAGAAGATTCTCTACTCTTTTGGAGCAAACATGTGGCAGTTCTCATAAAGTTCTGTTTATTAAATATTCATTTTATTCACACTGTCCCTGCTGTCTCACTCTTGCCCTGTGAGGCCATCTTCTTGGTCTTCCTCTTCTCTGTCTTACCTTATCATTGACACTAATATATTCTTCTTCCCACTATCCTCTACCTCATTAACTGTGACCAAAATAGCTCAATAAACTCTCAACAGTCTTTCAGTTTACTGACATTTGGCCTAGTCATTAAATTTGTTAACTCCAAACACCATGAATGTCCATTTCTTCAACTCTTAACTCTTGATAATGTGTGTTACTCATAATGCTAATTCTGTGTTATTTTTCTACAAGGTGTTCAAGGCTGCAACGTCTCTGGATTACCCAAGAGGCATTCCTCATAATTCCCAGTGTAAAGGATTTTATGGGTTTGATATAATGGTGGCATGGGCAAACAAAGGTGAGCTTAATAATATTTCATTTTTTATTAATTTGTGTTAAATATAATCTGGTAATGTATATTTTCAATTGGAATATGGAATTGCATAACACAAATTATTTTGTGTGGTAAAAGATTTGTTAAATGGTAAATCACCTGCCCACCATTATAGAATAGTACGTTTATCTTGTCATATCCACATTATAGTTTTACTTAAGACGTAGAACCTCCATAATTACTAATCAAAATTTTGAACACAGGTTAAACCTAATTGAAGGACACATGCATTATAAACCAGTATTTCATTGTTTAGGAACACTTCTAAAGACTTACAAGAACAATGAGCACTTAATCCTTAAGATGCTAAGCTATACAGAAGTACTACATCCATGTGCATATAGGAAAACGTATTGAAAACCCATAAGGATGAATCACTTATGGCAATTTGCATGCAGGAGAAAATTGCATAAAGCGATTGAAGCAGAATAATGGTTAAACAAATGTTTTGTTGCACAATTTTTATAAAATTACACGATTAATACACGGACAAATAAATTGGAAAATAAATGTATTTGCATTTCCATAATTAAAATCTTCTTTGCACTATTTGCAGATAAAGAAATCATGTGCCCAAAGCTGCTAGAGGTCAACTTTAATTCTGATTGTAAACGAGCCTGCGAATATTATCCCGAGTTTTTCAACGACATTTTCTCTGTGATGTTCCTCGATGAGACCGAAGGACATAACGTTGCCATTCTTCAATGAGAGCGGCCAGTGGTAGTTCCCCCTCTCTCAATGGCAGTGTTGCTGTCTCTTTATCATTTTGGAGAACAATGTTATGCAACTTGTAAATTTTATTTTTGTTTGAGTTATATTAATCGAGTTGTTTTTAAATATTTTAAAATTTATATGCGCATGGAACATATATGCTGTGAAAATTCTTAACAGTGCATCTAATAATTCACTGAATTGTATATTTCTCTAAAGTGAATTTTTAACTTGCTTTTTAAACTATATTGGCTTGTATAACAATTTGAAAGTTAACAGTTCATATTACATTTTTAATGTATAGTCTATTAGACTATATGGGTTTTTTAAGGTGATATGTATTTGAGATGAGGTAAGCTACTTGTAGATATGTTCAGTGCAGATATATGTTACTCAGGTCTGAATATGTGAATTGCAAATGTGTTGAAAGCTATATAAAAGATACTATCTGTTATGTGCTTGATGATTAAAAGAGAATATGTAACTAGTGTTTCATTATTGTTGTTAAAATTGTTCAAGTATGAATATAGGGTACCAATAATAAGTATAAGTATGGTATTATAGCATAATGAATGCTGTCACACGGTCATAACTCTTTAAGAGTAGAGGGTATGGTACACTTAGTCTGTGCATGAACTAATGGGAAACCCACGACTCTCCTGCTGGCAACATTCTTGCACATAGGGCAAAAAAAACGGGTTACCTAGTGATGGTTCGAGGATCAATGTCCCTGCTACCCAGTCTCTGACCAGGCCTCATGGTTAGTGGTCTGGTCAACCATGCTGTTGGTTGCAGCTGTTTGCAGTCTGATGTATGAATTACAGCCTGGTTGATCAGGTATCCTTTGAAGGTGTTTATCGAGTTCTCTCTTGAACACTGTGAGGGGGTCGGCTAGTTATGCGTCTTATACGAAGAGAGAGAGTTATATACCTTATATATCCTGGTCTCGTGTGAGGTTATTTCTGTGTGCAGATATGGAACCAGTCCCTCTAATATTTTCCAAGTGTAGATTTTGATGTAGCTCTATTGCCTGTGCACTTGAGAATACAGACTTAAGGATTTAGTCGGTCCCAACAATTTAGATGTTTTATAGAGTGAATTTTAGCAGTGAAGGATCTTTTCATGCTATTCAGGTCAGCAATATCTCCACCTTTGAATGAGGCTGTTATTGTACGCAGTATTCCACCCTAGAGAGCATTAGTGTCTTGAAAAGTATCATCATTGGTATGGCATCTCTTGTTTGAAAGGTCCTTGTTATCCAACCTGTCATTTTTCTTGCAGTTGTTACAGCTACTTTATTGTGTTCTTTAAAAGTAAACTCTTCCAACTGAATTACTCCCAGATCTTTTACATTGTTCTTTCATTCTATAGTATCATTTGACTGCATTTTATTTTGTAGTTTCTATTTTTATATTTTCGTTTTTGCCACAGCACAGGAACTGGAACTTGTCCTCATTTAGCATCATATTATTTTAGGAGAAAATCAGAAGTAGCCATGAAGAGTATTTGAATCTATGTGCTGGGTACTTCCAGGCACACTTGACCACTATACCACAATATGCTCATAGGTTTGAATCCTCCTCATGGCTCCTTCTGATTTTCTCATTGATACATCCCGTTAATGTGATTTCTTATGCATTTGACGAGAAGCATTGGGAGGTAAAACTACCGGACCATGAACCAGAGTGCATTGTGTGAAACCCTGGTTAGGCTTCAGTGGAAGTCTCGGGAATCCTAGAGGATGCAGTTGAATCCCAGGTTGCAATGCTTTTGACCATGTCGTGGTGTAGTGGTACAGTATAGAGCGTTTCTGGGAGTACCCAGAGCATACTGTAGGTTTGAATCCTCCTCATGGTTCTTACTGATTATCTCATTGATACATCATGTTAATGTGATTTCTTTGTGCATCATATTATTTTCTGTGGCCCATTGAAAGACCTGAGTTATACTGTATGAGATTGGAGATTTGCTGTGTCCTCTATATTGTCTTATTCTCATGAAAATCCTAGTGTCATCTGCAAAGACTGATACAGTACTATAGTTCGTGTTTTTGTCTGTGTTCGATATAAGTATGAGAGAAAGTTCTGGAGCAAGCACAGTACCCTGGGGGACAGCTCTGCACAATGGATGATCTGGATTTTACTTTCTTGACTATTACACCCTGGGTTCTGTTTATTAGAAAATTGAATACCAGTGTTCCTATTTTCCCCGTAATTACTTTTAAGAACATAAGAATGGAAGTAACTGCAGAATGTCTATTGGGCCATACGAGGCAGCTCCTATTTATATCCACCCAATCTCATTCATATATATGTTTAACCTACGCTTGAAACAATCAAGGGATCCTACTTCTATGTTACACGGTAATTGGTTCCACAAATCAACAACCCTGTTACCGAACCAGTATTTCCTAGGTCTTTCCTAAATCTAAACTTATCCAATTTATACCTATTGTTTCGTGTTGTCTTGAGTTGCTACTTTTAATACCCTATTGATATTCCCTTTGTTGTCCATTCATCCACTTGTACACCTCTATCATGTCACCCCTAATTCTTCGGCCTTCTAGAGAATGAATTTTAAGCTTTGTCAATCTTTCTTCATATGACGGGTTTCTAATTTGGGAGATTAACTTTCTCAACCAACGCTGGACGTGTTCTAGTGAATTTATATCTATTCTGTAGTACAGTGACCAAACTGAACTGCATAATCTAAATGGGGCCTAACTAGAGCAAGATATAGCTGAAGAACAACATCAGGTGTCTTATTACTAACATTTTGATTAATAAATCCCAGTGTCCTATTTGCCTTATTACGAACATTTATGCATTAATTGTTTGGTTTTAAATTCTTACTAATCATAACTCCCAGATCCCTTTCGCAATTAGATTTTGCAAACTCAACACCATCTAGCTCATATCTTGTAACTCTCATCATTACCTAGCCTCAAAACCTTACATTTGTCAGCATTAAACTGCATCTGCCAGTCTTTTGACCATTTCAAAACCCTATTTAGATCATCTTGAAGTGATAGCGAGTTTTTTTCATGTTTATTTTGCTCACGATTTTTGTATCATCGGCAAATTTGCAAATATTTCTGCTCAAACCTGAATCTAAATCATTTAAATATATTATGACTAACATAGTTCCCAGGACAGAACCTTGAGACATTTTACTTACATCATTTTCTCACTCTGACTTAACTCCATTTATACTAACTATTTCTTTTGGTATAGTCATGCCCTAATTCAACTAAATATAGTACAGTACCCCCAATATCATGAGCCTCTATCTTTTAATCAGTCTTTCATGTGGCACTGTATCAAAAGCTTTACTAAAGTCGAGGTACATAACATTACAAACCTTACCACTATCAACTGCCTCAACTATGCTGGAGTAAAATGATAGCAAATTCATTAAACATGAACGACCATTTGTAAAACCATGTTGTGAGTCATTTATTAATATGTTTTTCAAGATGAAGATGAATGGTATTTGTAATTATCGATTCGAGTAACTTTCCCACAACAGACATTAGGCTAATTGGCCGATAGTTTGACGCAAGTGATCTATCTCCTTTCATAAAAATTGGTACCACATTAGCAATCTTCCATGACACTGGACTAGTGATTTATTAAATATGGTAGACAATGGCTCTCAAAACTCCTCTGTTGTGTGTAATAACACCAAGTCACATTTGTTGAAAGCTTTTGCCAAATGTGTATATTAAATCAGCATTTTGCTTATTTTCCATGGCATCTAAGGCCATGTCATAGTGGTCTAGCAATTATGTGAGGCAGGAGCACCCTGTTCTGAACCCATGCTGTTCGGGGTTATGTAGATGCTGTAATTCCACTTGTTTTGTGATCTTACTGCTTAACACTCATAGGAGTTTTATGATGTGTGATGTAAGTGCTGTCGGTCTATAATTTTTTGCCTTTGCTTTATTCCCTGCATTATGGGGTAGTATCATCTCCATTGTTTTACGTACTGGTTTGTCAGGATAATACCAGTATCTAGGCTCCCTCTCCAATATATGTTAAGGGCCTGTAATAGTTTTTTTTACATTTCTTGATGAATATGGAGTTCCAGGAGCTTGGTGCAGAGTGCAAGGGTATACTGTTTATCGCATGTACTTCAGAATCTAGTGGGGTTAGGATGACATCTGATATATGATTTGATGTATCACATTCAAGAAGAATATGTTTGGGTTATTTTTTATTATTTTATTATTTTTTAATTTATTAATTTTTTATTTATATGTACAAGAGTTCTTACATTCTTGTAAAGCCACTAGCACTCAGAGCATTTCAGGCACGTTGTTAATCCTAATTTTTCCCAGAATACGACCCGCTGAATCGTTTAACAACCATATTCACTGCTGGGTGAACAGAGGCTACAGTTAAGGATTGGTGCCCAGTCCGTCCTCCCTGGCCAGGTACAAATGCAGGCCAGGCACTTGCTAAGCGCCAGGCAAGTGTTTTACCACTGTGCTACGGGGACTATTAATGTTCAATGTGTTTAGGGGTTCACTGAAAATGTAATCATACTGTATCTGGATGGCATTCTGGGAGTTCCACTCCCAAAGCCCAGCCCGGGGCCAGGCTTGACTTACTGAATTATGTCTTTGTTGTCATCTGTGAAAATTCCATCTCCTTTGCACTGGGGCCCAATAGTAAATGTAGTTCAATAAGTTTGACGTGCCCATATAAACTAAATATATATCCTAATTATGCAGAAGATCATGCAATTGTTGAGTATCTCGCGCTGCTTATTCACTTCAGTCTGTTGTCTCAAATGTTTGACACGCATATTTTTGAGGGCCAGTTTCAGGAACACAACCATTTTGCTTCATGGTGAGGATTTGACAAGTCATCAAAATTGTCTGGCTAGATGTTAGTGAGAGTTTCGTATTCCCACCTACATATTTCCATTGGAGGCAGAGATCTTCAGGACTTCCATTATGATAATAGAACCATCTTCAAACTCTTACTATCCAGGTGGACAAGTTCTCCTCATGGTAAAGATACTTTTCCCCTCCATATCATTAAAATTACATATGATAGTCAAACCCTCCCCACCTCGGTTATCCTAGGGAGATATTCAAATGTTCTTTCCAAGATTATGTCCCCTGTCAGTGCTGTACATGTTTTGAAGTTTGGCCATGTTGCTTCAGCTTGCCGAGATGTGATATGTTTTTGCCCACTTTGTGTAAGTCTATTGGCTCACTGCATTAATTGCAGTGGTAACCACACCCAGCATTCTCACGGTCTGTGCTCATTATAATGAAACAGTGTATCTGCTTTCTTCCTCCACTGAATCTAATAGACTTCAAAACACAGAATGACTATAGTGGATGCACAGTGAACATGCTCAGAATGAGTATGGGTGTACTCGTACAATAAAATACCACTCCTATGGCTAGAGTGGGTTCTGGGAGTTCTACTTCCCAAGACCAGCCTGGAGTCAGGCTCGACTTGTGTGAAGACTTGGTCCAGCAGGTTGTTGCTTGGAGTGGCCCACAGGCCAACACATCAGCTACAACCCTGTTGGCCCCCAACACTTCTTGCAGAAACGTGGTCTAATTTTCTCTTCAACACTGCCACTTTTGTACCAGCATTATTTCTTATATATGGAGGGAGAATTTTGAATAGCTGTTGACCTCCAATGTTTATACAGTGTTTTCTGGTTGTATCTATGGCACCTTTACTCTTCATTGTGTCTATTGGACATATTCACTACACCCTGACACCTCAGTTCTTTATCATGTGTACCATATCTTTCACTCCAGTATGTTATTTTATCGCGCAAATTTGAGACCTGGCCTTCTGGAATCTTACATGTATAGTATATATATGTATATTATGTCATACAGTACTTCTCTTGTCTTCTTTCTAGCGAGTACATTTTGAGAACTTTGAGATGATCTCAATAGTTTAGGTGCCTTATTGTACTCACCTAGTTGTGCTTGCTGGGGTTGAGCTTTGACTCTTTGGTCCCGCCTCAACTATCAATCAACTGGTGTACAAGTTCCTGAGCCTATTAGGCTCTATCATATCTACATTTAAAACTGTGTATAAAGCCTGCCTCCACCACATCACTGCCTAATGCATTCCATTTGTTAACTACTCTGACACTGAAAAAATTCCTTCTAATATCTCTTCACCTCATTGAGTACTAAGCTTCCACCTGTGTCCCCTTGTTCGTGTTCCACCCCTTTCTAAATAATTTGTCTTTGTACACCCTTCAATTTCTCTGACTTTTTTTTGCGTTGATGCATGCCATATATGTAATCAATATGCCCTCTGTTCCAAGAAATGCATGTATAGACCAGATAAAGCATTTAAATTATTGGGACCATCACAAAGATCTCAAAATTTACTCATACATGATGCACTGGATGAGTATGGGGTGCACAATATACTGCTCACAGAATGAGTATGGGGTGCACAATATACTGTTCACAGAATGAGTATGGGGTGCACAATATACTGTTCACAGAATGAGTATGGGGTGCATAACTATCACTCAGGATGAGTATGGGGTAATGTAATAAACTACCATCACAGGATGAGTATGGCATACACAGTAAAAATCACCCACAGGATGAGTATAGGATACAGTGTAAACTATGGCTCACAGCATGAGTATGAGGTGAACAATAAATTATGGTCCATATGAGTATGAGGTGAACAATAAACTATGGCCCATAGCATGAGTATGAGGTGAACAATAAACTATGGCCCATATCATGAGTATGAGGTGAACAATAAACTATGGCCCATAGCATGAGTATGAGGTGAACAATAAACTATGGCGCACAGCGTGAGTATGAGGTGAACAATAAACTATGGCTCACAGCATGAGTATGAGGTGAACAATAAACTATGGCTCACAGCATGAGTATGAGGTGTACAATAAGCTACTATGAGTATGACGAGCACAGTGAATACCACCACTAGGATGAATGAGAGGTACACAATAAACTACTACCGTCCCAAGATGAGAATGGGGTCATTCAGCCATTAACACTGGTAACCTCGACGAGGACAGGAAGCCGGCGGCATGTCGAAGGTTCCCCCCATTTGCCTTGATGATCTTTTCCAGTTGTACTTTAAAAGTTAACAGAATTTTGGCATTTACGGCTCCGGCGGGTAGGCGGTTCCACGGGTTTATAACCCTGTTGGTGAAAAAGCATCTCACGTTCTCAGTCCTGAATTGTGGCTTGTTGAGCTTGAAACCGTACAATAAATACAATAAACAATCACACAGGATGAGTACGAATTGCACAATAAACAAGCGCTCACTATACCATCACAGGATGAGTATGAGACGGAAAATTAGCGCTCACAGGATGAGTATGGGGTGCACACTAAACTGTGTACGCTCATATGATGAGTATGAGGTGGGTAATAAGCTACCGCTCACAGGATGAATATGAGGTGGACAATAAACTATCACTCAAGATGAATATGAGGGGGACAATAAACTATCACTCACAGGATGAATATGAGGGGGACAATAAACTATCACTCACAGGATGAATATGAGGTGGCCAATAAACTACCGCTCACAGGATAGGGTATATTGGGTGCAAAAACTGCTAATATAAGTATATATAACATGCGCTGTGCATATATGGTGCCACCAATAAACTCTAATATTCACCATGCATGTGGCAACCATTCATATACAGTTTAGGTGTAATTTATATACAACTGCATATACTTAATATATGAAACTATATCATTACCGCCACATTTTGGGCTTTGTAAGATTTAATTTATATATCATCTGTGTTAGGATCATAATATTGCACAATTAAATCGTTTAAGACGCTGGAAGTAGAACTTATAACTAGAAACATTAGCTTGTATAAGTATATATATATATTGTATAAGGCTATAGTTTGTATAAAATGAAGAATGTAAATCCCTCAATTCCGTCCCCTCCCCCCATCTATATACCGCTCAATGTATCGACTTGGGAGACACTGACTATATTCTTCACGGGGGTGAAGGTTGTGGAGGGAGGAAATAACAGGGAGATGTACCAAACAATGAAATGATTGTATAAGGGGTGGAGACTGCCATTGCTGGGGGTGGTGGAGAGAGAGAGAGAGGCAGAGGCTCGCCAGGAAGTGTTGGAGAAAATTGCTGGCGGATTGGTCCAGGATATAAGCTGATGGTGGAGTTAATGAATTAAAAGGGCTATTATTAAATAATGAGATGCTTGTAGAGTGAGTGTAGAGAGAGAGAGAGAGAGAGGGAGGGGGGGGGGGAAGAGAGAGTGGAGGAGTGTTGGAGAGAGTGGTGGAGGAGCCGCCGCCCCGCACCTTGGCCGGGCGGCCGCCAGGGGGCTCCAGTGCTCTCTAACCCGTGTTGTTGTCCTTCCCTGCCACAGTAAACAAACACCATTTTCACCCATTTTAACCCATTTGGCGGCTTTAAAACCCCGCCGCGAGCCTCCGAGACCCGCACTGACGGTCAACACCGCCCCACCGACCACAAATTAAGGGCGTAAGATAAACCTGAAGCGAGGAAGAATGGATTAATGCGTACGCGTGTGTGAGACGCCTCCTGGAGTGAGTGACAGTGAGTCAAAAGATTATCCCCCCCCCTCAGCGAGGCACTAATTGTGACCCATGGCCCTCCTGCTGCCACCCATGGCCTCGCAGGCACCCATGGCCCTCCTGCCACCCGCGGCCACCCGCCAGGCATCGTGGTGTGCCCTGGCTGCCTGGCTGTGAATGGCACTCCTCTCTACTGCCAGCCTTCGGTCCCCGGAGCGTCTTGAGGCTTCATCCAGGTGAGATCACCGTCTCCCACGACGCCTGCACTAGTTACCTCTCCCCGCACTAGCTCAGGTCTGTGCTAGGTCTCCCCGCACTAGCTCAGGTCTGTGCTAGGTCTCCCCGCACTAGCTCAGGTCTGTGCTAGGTCTCCCCGCACTAGCTCAGGTCTGTGCTAGGTCTCCCCGCACAAGCTCAGGTCTGTGCTAGGTCTCCCCGCACTAGCTCAGGTCTGTCCTAGGTCTCCCACACTAGCTCAGGTCTGTGCTAGGTCTCCCACACTAGCTCAGGTCTGTGCTAGGTCTCCCCGCACTAGCTCAGGTCTGTCCTAGGTCTCCCACACTAGCTCAGGTCTGTCCTAGGTCTCCCACACTAGCTCAGGTCTGTCCTAGGTCTCCCACACTAGCTCAGGTCTGTGCTAGGTCTCCCACACTAGCTCAGGTCTGTGCTAGGTCTCCCCGCACTAGCTCAGGTCTGTGCTAGGTCTCCCCACACTAGCTCAGGTCTGTGCTAGGTCTCCCCGCACTAGCTCAGGTCTGTCCTAGGTCTCCCACACTAGCTCAGGTCTGTGCTAGGTCTCCCCGCACAAGCTCAGGTCTGTGCTAGGTCTCCCCGCACTAGCTCAGGTCTGTGCTAGGTCTCCCACACAAGCTCAGGTCTGTGCTAGGTCTCCCCGCACTAGCTCAGGGCTGTGCTAGGTCTCCCCGCACTAGCTCAGGGCTGTGCTAGGTCTCCCCGCACTAGCTCAGGTCTGTGCTAGGTCTCCCCGCACAAGCTCAGGTCTGTGCTAGGTCTCCCCGCACTAGCTCAGGGCTGTGCTAGGTCTCCCCGCACTAGCTCAGGGCTGTGCTAGGTCTCCCCGCACTAGCTCAGGTCTGTGCTAGGTCTCCCCGCACTAGCTCAGGTCTGTGCTAGGTCTCCCCGCACTAGCTCAGGTCTGTGCTAGGTCTCCCACACTAGCTCGGGGCTGTGCTAGGTCTCCCACACTAGCTCAGGGCTGTGCTAGGTCTCCCACACTAGCTCAGGTCTGTGCTAGGTCTCCCACACTAGCTCAGGTCTGTGCTAGGTCTCTCACTAGCTCAGGTCTGTGCTAGGTCTCCCCGCACTAGCTCAGGTCTGTGCTAGGTCTCCCACACTAGCTCAGGGCTGTGCTAGGTCTCCCCGCACTAGCTCAGGTCTGTGCTAGGTCTCCCACACAAGCTCAGGTCTGTGCTAGGTCTCCCCGCACTAGCTCAGGTCTGTGCTAGGTATCCCCGCACTAGCTCAGGTCTGTGCTAGGTCTCCCCGCACTAGCTCAGGGCTGTGCTAGGTCTCCCACACTAGCTCAGGTCTGTGCTAGGTCTCCCACACTAGCTCAGGTCTGTGCTAGGTCTCTCTCACTAGCTCAGGTCTGTGCTAGGTCTCCCACACTAGCTCAGGTCTGTACTAGATCTCTCACACTAGCTCAGGTCTGTGCTAGGTCTCCCACACTAGCTCAGGTCTGTGCTAGGTCTCCCACGCTAGCTCAGGTCTGTGCTAGGTCTCCCCACACTAGCTCAGGTCTGTGCTAGATCTCCCCGCACTAGCTCAGGTCTGTGCTAGGTCTCCCACACTAGCTCAGGTCTGTGCTAGGTCTCCCCGCACTAGCTCAGGTCTGTGCTAGGTCTCCCACACTAGCTCAGGTCTGTGCTAGGTCTCTCACACTAGCTCAGGTCTGTGCTAGGTCTCCCACACTAGCTCAGGTCTGTGCTAGGTCTCTCACACTAGCTCAGGTCTGTGCTAGGTCTCTCACACTAGCTCAGGTTTGTGCTAGGTCTCTCACACTAGCTCAGGTCTGTGCTAGGTCTCTCACTAGCTCAGGTCTGTGCTAGGTCTCCCCGCACTAGCTCAGGTCTGTGCTAGGTCTCCCACACTAGCTCAGGGCTGTGCTAGGTCTCCCCGCACTAGCTCAGGTCTGTGCTAGGTCTCCCACACAAGCTCAGGTCTGTGCTAGGTCTCCCCGCACTAGCTCAGGTCTGTGCTAGGTATCCCCGCACTAGCTCAGGTCTGTGCTAGGTCTCCCCGCACTAGCTCAGGGCTGTGCTAGGTCTCCCACACTAGCTCAGGTCTGTGCTAGGTCTCCCACACTAGCTCAGGTCTGTGCTAGGTCTCTCTCACTAGCTCAGGTCTGTGCTAGGTCTCCCACACTAGCTCAGGTCTGTACTAGATCTCTCACACTAGCTCAGGTCTGTGCTAGGTCTCCCACACTAGCTCAGGTCTGTGCTAGGTCTCCCACGCTAGCTCAGGTCTGTGCTAGGTCTCCCCACACTAGCTCAGGTCTGTGCTAGATCTCCCCGCACTAGCTCAGGTCTGTGCTAGGTCTCCCACACTAGCTCAGGTCTGTGCTAGGTCTCCCCGCACTAGCTCAGGTCTGTGCTAGGTCTCCCACACTAGCTCAGGTCTGTGCTAGGTCTCTCACACTAGCTCAGGTCTGTGCTAGGTCTCCCACACTAGCTCAGGTCTGTGCTAGGTCTCTCACACTAGCTCAGGTCTGTGCTAGGTCTCTCACACTAGCTCAGGTTTGTGCTAGGTCTCTCACACTAGCTCAGGTCTGTGCTAGGTCTCCCACACTAGCTCAGGTCTGTGCTAGGTCTCCCACACTAGCTCAGGTTTGTGCTAGGTCTCTCACACTAGCTCAGGTCTGTGCTAGGTCTCCAACACTAGCTCAGGTCTGTGCTAGGTCTCCAACACTAGCTCAGGTCTGTGCTAGGTCTCCCACACTAGCTCAGGTCTGTGCTAGGTCTCCCACACTAGCTCAGGTCTGTGCTAGGTCTCCCCGCACTAGCTCAGGTCTGTATTAGGTCTCCCCACACTAGCTCAGGTCTGTACTAGGTCTCCCACACTAGCTCAGGTCTGTACTAGGTCTCTCACACTAGCTCAGGCCTGTACGAGGTCTCTCACACTAGCTCAGGTCTGTGCTAGGTCTCTCACACTAGCTCAGGTCTGTGCTAGGTCTCCCACACTAGCTCAGGTCTGTGCTAGGTCTCCCACACTAGCTCAGGTCTGTGCTAGGTCTCCCACACTAGCTCAGGTCTGTGCTAGGTCTCCCACACTAGCTCAGGTCTGTGCTAGGTCTCCCACACTAGCTCAGGTCTGTGCTAGGTCTCCCACACTAGCTCAGGTCTGTGCTAGGTCTCCCACACTAGCTCAGGTCTGTGCTAGGTCTCCCACACTAGCTCAGGTCTGTACTAGGTCTCCCACACTAGCTCAGGTCTGTGCTAGGTCTCCCACACTAGCTCAGGTCTGTACTAGGTCTCCCCACACTAGCTCAGGTCTGTGTTAGGTCTCCTGCAGATGCTTAGGTCTCCTGCACATGGTTAGGTCTCCTGCGCAAAGTCTTCCATACTAGGTTAAGTCCTTCACTAAGGCTCCCATGTTAGGCTAGTTCTGGACTTGGTTAGGTCTCTCTCACTAGGTGAAGTCTTCTACTCTAGGTTAGGTTTCCAGCACTAGATTAGGCCTCCCACCTTGTGTTTAGCTTCCACCTTGTGTTTGGTCTCCCAGCCTAGGCTAGGTCTCTCACTCTTAGTTAGACCTCCACACTAGGTTAGGCCTCTCACTCTTAGTTAGACCTCCACACTAGGTTAGGCCTCTCACTCTTAGTTAGACCTCCACACTAGGTTAGGCCTCTCACTCTTAGTTAGACCTCCACACTAGGTTAGGCCTCTCACTCTTAGACCTCCACACTAGGTTAGGCCTCTCACTCATAGTTAGACCCCCACACTAGGTTAGGCCTCCCACCCTGTGTTAGATCTCCCACTGTAGGTTAGGCCTCACACTTAAAAACTCTCAGTAATTTAGATGTTTTATAGAGTGAATTCTAGCAGTAAAGGATCTTTGCATGCTCTCCAGGTCAGCAATTTATCCAGTTTTGAATGATACCCCTGGTTGATACCTGGTTGATGGGGTTCTGGGAGATCTTCTACTCCCCAAGCCCGGCCCGAGGCCAGACTTGACTTGTGAGAGTTTGGTCCACCAGGTCTCCAGGTTGTTATTGTACAATAATAGTCCACTCTAGGGAGCAACTAGATGGACGTTCCACACTAGGTTAGGCCCACCAATATAGATTAGGCCTGCCATATTAGGTTAGGACTGCCAATATAGATTAGGCTTGCCACATTTAGTTAGGTTAGGCCTCCCACGCTAGGTTTGGTTAGACCTTAGGTTTGATAAGACTTGCCACATTAGGTTTTTAGACCTGCCACATTAGGTTTGGTTAGACCTGCCACACAAGGTTTGATAAGACCTGCCACATTAGGTTTGCTTAGACCTGCCACATTAGGTTTGCTTAGACCTGCCACACTAGGTTTGGTTAGACCTGCCACACTAGGTTTGGTTAGACCTGCCACACTAGGTTTGGTTAGACCTGCCACACTAGGTTTGGTTAGACCTGCCACACTAGGTTTGGATAGACCTGCCACACTAGGTTTGGTTAGACCTGCCACACTAGGTTTGGTTAGACCTGCCACACTAGGTTTGGTTAGACTTGCCACATTAGGTTTGGTTAGACCTGCCACATTAGGTTTGGTTATACCTGCCACACTAGGTTTGATAAGACCTACCACATTAGGTTTGGTTAAACCTGCCCCACTAGGTTTGGTTAGACCTGCCCCACTAGGTTTGGTTAGACCTGCCCCACTAGGTTTGGTTAGACCTGCCCCACTAGGTTTGGTTAGACCTGCCCCACTAGGTTTGATAAGACCTGCCACATTAGGTTTGGTTAGACCTACCTCATTAGGTTTGGTTATACCTTCCTCATTAGGTTTGGTTAGACCTGCCACTAGGTTTGATTAGACCTGCCACATTAGGTTTGGTTAGACCTGCCACATTAGGTTTGGTTAGACCTGCCACATTAGGTTTGGTTAGACCTGCCACACTAGGTTTGGTTAGACCTGCCACATTAGGTTTGGTTAGACCTGCCACATTAGGTTTGGTTAGACCTGCCACATTAGGTTTGGTTAGACCTGCCACACTAGGTTTGGTTAGACCTGCCACATTAGGTTTGGTTAGACCTGCCACATTAGGTTTGGTTAGACCTGCCACATTAGGTTTGGTTAGACCTCCCACATTAGGTTTGTTTAGATCTGTCATACTAGGTTTGGTTACCCCTGCCACATTAGGTTTGTATAGACCTGTCACATTAGGTTTGGTTAGACCCACCACATTAGGTTTGGTTAGACCCACCACACTAGGTTTGGTTAGACTTGCCACATTAATTTAATTTAAATTAAGTTTGGTTAGACCTGCCACACTAGGTTTGGTTAGATCTGCCACATTAGGTTTGGTTAGACCTGCCACATTAGGTTTAGTTAGATCTGCCACACTAGGTTTGGTTAGACCTGCCACATTAGGTTTGGTTAGACCTGCCACATTAGGTTTGGTTAGACCTGTCACATTAGGTTTGGTTAGGCGCACCACACTAGGTTTGGTTAGGCCCACCACACTAGGTTTGGTTAGGCCCACCACACTAGGTTTGGTTAGACCCACCACACTAGGTTTGGTTAGACCTGCCACACTAGGTTTGGTTAGACCTGCCACTAGGTTTGGTTAGACCTGCCACACTAGGTTTGGTTAGACCTGTCACATTAGGGTTGGTTAGACCTGTCACATTAGGGTTGGTTATGCCTGCCACACTAGGTTTGGTTAGACCTGCCACACTAGGTTTGGTTAGACCCACTCTAGGTTTAAACCTATCACATTAGGTTTGGTTTGACTTGCCACAGTGGGTTTGGTTATGCCTACCACATTAGGTTTGGTTACGCCTGCCACACTGAGAGGCCTCAGCTTTGAGGACAGGTTGAGATAACCCAGCCTCACATTCTGAAGAGAAGACATAGAGAGGGGACATGATAACTCCATACAAGTTCTTGAGGGGAAATAGAGAAAGTGGATAAAGGAAGCGCATTTAAATTAAACAGAATTAGGACAAAGGGGACTTGGTGAGCAATGGAGTCGAAGAGACGGGGGGGGGGGGGGGGTGAGTGGGGGTGTGGGGGGGGGGGGTCACTTCCAATAGGTTTGGAAGTGACTATTTGCAAGTTCCCAATAGTCACTAATAGGTAAGCACTAATAGGTCTAGTTTGGTCTGTCACACCAGGCTTGTTTAGGCCTGAAACACTAGGGTTTTGGATAGACCAGACACTTTAGGCTTGGCTAGGCATGTCGTACTGTTTGGTTTTGCCAGTGTCACAATATGTTGGGTCTGTTGCAGAAGGTTTGGTCAGGTATGTTATATTTTTATTAGGCCTTATACTATGGTTAGGCCAGTTGTAGTATGTTTGATTACCCCCTTATTGAGTTATGTTTGGTTAGGCCTGTTGCACTGGATTTGGTTTTGCCTGCCATATTAGGTTAAGCCTCTCACAATAGGGTTTAGTTTGCTACAATACTTTAGGCCTACCACACTAGGTTATGTCTGCCAAACTAAGTTAGGTTAGACATGTCACACCAGGTTAGACCAGCACCACCAAATTTGATTGTTGGCCACATAAGGTTTGGTTAGGCTTGTCACACTAACTTTGGTTAGACCTACCAAACTATTTTTGGTTATGACTGCCACTAGGATAGGCCTGCCACACTTGGTTTGGTTAGGTCTGTCACACTAGGTTTCGTTTTCGTGATGAGAGAGGGAAGGGAATTATCAGGGGAAATTGCCAAGCCATTACCGCTATATAGCACTTGGAAGGGATAAGGATTTGGGCTGGAACGGAGGGAAGGAATGGTGCCCAACCACTTGGACGGTCGGGGATTGAACGCCGACCTGCATGAAGCGAGACCGTCGTCTTACCGTCCAGTCCAAGTGGTGTAGATGGTGAGTGTCGTTCTTGGTACGGTGAAGGGTGGGAGCGTGGAGGGGTTGTGTAGGTTTGGTTATGCCGGCCATGCTTGGTTTGGCTCGGCCTACCACATTGGTAAAGTCTCTCACTAAGGTAGGTCTTGCAAACCAGATATACATAGGCCTGCCGCACTCTGTTTGGTTAGGCCAACCACAATTTGTCCTGCCATACTAAGGTTCTGTTAGGATTGCCCACTTGGTTATGTTAGGCTTGCTAGACTAGATCAGGTCTCCCAAAGCAGGTTATTCCTTCTGACTAGGTTAGGCCTACCTTACATTGGGTGTTGTTAGGCCTATCTTACAATGGGTGTGGTTAGCCCTATCACACGATGGGTGTGGTTAGGCCTATCTCACATTGGGTGTGGCTAGGCCTATCTCACATTGGGTGTGGCTAGGCCTATCCCACGTTAGGTGTGGTTAGGCCTATCTCACATTGGGTGTGGTTAGGCCTATCCCACGTTAGGTGTGGTTAGGCCTATCTCACATTGGGTGTGGTTAGGCCTATCCCACGTTAGGTGTGGTTAGGCCTCTCCCATGATAGGTATCCCACAATATAATATCTATATAGTATCCTATAAAGCTCAGTAGGCTCAGGAACCTGTATACCAGTAGATTGACAATTGACAGACGGGACCAAAGAGCCGAAGCTCAATCCCCGCAAGCACAACTAGGTGAGTACAATAGGTTAAGCCTCTCCCACAGTAGGTTAAGCCTCTCCCACAGTAGGTTAAGCCTCTCCCACAGTAGGATAAGCCTCTCCCACAGTAGGTTAAGCCTCTCCCACAGTAGGTTAAGCCTCTCCCACAGTAGGTTAAGCCTCTCCCACAGTAGGTTAAGCCTCTCCCACAGTAGGTTAAGCCTCTCCCACAGTAGGTTAAGCCTCTCCCACAGTAGGTTAAGCCTCTCCCACAGTAAGTTAAGCCTCTCCCACAGTAGGTTTAGCCTCTCCCACAGTAAGTTAAGCCTCTCCCACAGTAGGTTCAGCCTCTCCCACAGTAGGTTTAGCCTCTCCCACAATAGGTTAAGCCTCTCCCACAGTTGGTTAAGCCTCTCCCACAGTAGGTTAAGCTTCTCCCACAGTAGGTTAAGCCTCTCCCACAGTAGGTTTAGCCTCCCACAATAGGTTAAGCCTCTCCCACAGTAGGTTAAGCCTCTCCCACAGTAGGTTTAGCCTCTCCCACAGTAGGTTTAGCCTCTCCCACAGTAGGGTAAGCCTCTCCCACAGTAGGTTAAGCCTCTCCCACAGTAGGTTAAGCCTCTCCCACAGTAGGTTCAGCCTCTCCCACAGTAGGTTCAGCCTCTCCCACAGTAGGTTAAGCCTCTCCCACAGTGGGTTAAGCCTCTCCCACAGTAGGTTTAGCCTCTCCCACAGTAGGGTAAGCCTCTCCCACAGTAGGTTTAGCCTCCCACAATAGGTTAAGCCTCTCCCACAGTAGGTTAAGCCTCTCCCACAGTAGGTTAAGCCTCTCCCATAATAGGTTTAGCCTCTCCCACAGTAGGGTAAGCCTCTCCCACAATAGGTTAAGCCTCTCCCACAGTAGGTTTAGCCTCTCCCACAGTAGGGTAAGCCTCTCCCACAGTAGGTTAAGCCTCTCCCACAGTAGGTTAAGCCTCTCCCACAGTAGGTTAAGCCTCTCCCACAGTAGGTTCAGCCTCTCCCACAGTAGGTTCAGTCTCCCACAGTAGGGTAAGCCTCTCCCACAGTAGCTACCTACCTACCTACCTTGAGGTGCTTCCGGGGCTTAGTGTCCCCGCGGCCCGGTCGTCGACCAGGCCTCCTGGTTGCTGGACTGATCAACCAGGCTGTTAGACGCGGCTGCTCGCAGCCTGACGTATGAGTCACAGCCTGGTTGATCAGGTATCCTTTGGAGGTGCTTATCCAGTTCCAGTAGGTTTAGCCTCTCCCACAGTAGGTTTAGCCTCTCCCACAGTAGGTTTAGCCTCTCCCACAGTAGGTTTAGCTTCTCCCACAGTAGGTTTAGCCTCTCCCACAGTAGGTTTAGCCTCTCCCACAGTAGGTTTAGCCTCTCCCACAGTAGGTTTAGCCTCTCCCACAGTAGGTTTAGCCTCTCCCACAGTAGGTTTAGCCTCTCCCACAGTAGGTTAAGCCTCTCCCACAGTAGGTTAAGCCTCCCGCAGTAGGTTAAGCCTCTCCCACAGTAGGTTTAGCCTCTCCCATAGTAGGTTCAGCCTCTCCCACAGTAAGTTTAGCCTCTCCCACAATAGGTTAAGCCTCTCCCACAATAGGTTAAGCCTCTCCCACAGTAGGTTCAGCCTCTCCCACAGTAGGTTAAGCCTCTCCCACAGTAGGTTAAGCCTCTCCCTCAATAGGTTAGGCCTATTCCATTAGACTTGGTTCGACCTTCCACTCCAGGTTATATTCTATTTTTTCCCACAAATGATTAGGTTAGCCCTGTTATACTAAGTGAGGTTTGCCACAGTAGGTTAGGTTGAAACCACAATTGGTTATGCCTCAGTAGGTTAGGCATACCACAATAGGTTAAACCTATCACACTAGATTATGCCTACCCAAGCCATCGGCCTGTTTAGATAGTGCTCATAGTGACGATGTTGTTAACTGTTAATCGCTTGGTTAAATCTAAATCATAGAGCACACCATAAACCTGTACTCCTCTGAACGGCCACTATTTACAGAGGTTTCCACAGGAATATTACAGCCCCGCTCCTGTGCCAGTTAAGTCCACTACGGGCTCACCATAGCCCGTGCTACTTGGAACTGTTTGTTCCTGGTAGCTGAATCTTAAAGAACAACAGCAGCAGGAATATTAACCGGCGGCTCACTTACCTATCCGTTGTTGGTTCCGTAAATGAGTTTGGCCGGAAATAAATAGGTCAAAATGTCATATGACAGATTATAGAGAGGACGGGAGGGGATCCCACAAGCAAACACAATTCATACACGGCCTAATAGATTATGAGGAGATAGGCCTACCCTGGGAAGGCAGGCTTGAATATAAGAATTAAGTGCGTTGGTCTTGACATAAGATAACTGGACTAGCAGGCGATTGGACAATGGATTAGGAAGGTAACGGCCATGCCTTACCGAGCAGCAACACCTTACCTCAAGTTCAAGTACGTTTATTGAGTATAAAATACATCTCAAAGGGATAGAGTAGCTTAGGCCATTTCTATCCCCTGCCACCTTACCTTACCTCTCTTGCAACCTGACTAATACAAGGTCGGCGGGATAGAATTACGGGCTCACCATAGCCCGTGCTTCTTGGAACTTTTTGTTCCAAGTAGCGAATCTTAAACAACAAAAGGGATATAATTATTTTAGTGGCTATTTATGCTCGTGCCACCTCTTGGGGTGGCTTAATCTTCATCAATCATCATCATCACAGAATTATTTACTCCACCAGTCTATCGTCTACCGGCAACTCCCAGGTCAATATTACTCAATTATTATTATAGTTTTAGTTCCACATTCCTTGTCTGGTATCACTCGTGGCTCAGTACATGCACCGAGAGTATATATCTTAAGAAAAATATACTCTTTAAGGAGTATATATGTCTACTTCAGGACTAGAGTATGTTATCATGTTGGTCATTATAGTTAGGTTAATGGCTGGGAAGGAACATTATTGACGACTGTGTAATGTAAGTCATCAATCATCTTTGGGGTCTCCAACCATTTCCGAAGATCGAAATCTTCACGTTGAGCTCCATATATCATGGGAACCAGTGAGCCTTAACAGTTAATGTGTCCGTTGAGGTCCCGACGATACGGCGTTTGTCGCGCCGGTAATTGGAAACCTTATTGACAACTGAAACTCTCATTACAAAATAAAGAAACGACCACACAGAGACGCGGCTAACCATAGCCCGTGCTACTCATCCCGCTCCTGTGCCAGGTAAGTCCACTACGGGCTCACCATAGCCCGTGCTACTTGGAACTTATGTTCTGAGTAGCTGAATCTAAAACAACAACAATACGTTTCGGTCCGACCTGGACCATTATCAAGTGTCATATCTTTTCATTCACGTTGTTGTATTCACCTAGTTGTGCTTGTAGGGGTTGAGCTCTGGCTCTTTGGTCCCACCTCTCGACCGTCAATCAACAGTACAGATTCCTGAGCTCCTTTGTGACTCATCGTCAGACACATTATTCTTCCAAGATGTCTTCCAGCTTGTCAACCTAAACCTTGGGGGATCTGAGATCTGCCGGAAAGAATTTATTATTTATTAATTAAAGCATCTTTATGTTGACATATAACAATTTGTTTTCCATATGATTCTCCTAAGTATCGTGCGTATCTACAATTATTTGTTAATGGTTATTTGTTTCTACTATATTAGCATATCATTGTGGTGTATATGGACATGTTCCCGTGATTCGTTGGACATGTTTTATTGAACGATGCAGGAAACATTGTTGCTGTTTTATATTTTAAACTGGCAAACTTCCCAAAATGGCAAATGTGTCCCTAAGCTTGCCATTCTAGGTTAGCTCTCTCGCTACTAATTTTGATTAGGATAATATTGCTATGATAGCCTAGGTTAGGCCCAGGCCTAAACGAGGCCCCAATAGGTTATGCCTACCACACTAGGTTTGGTTGGTCTAGGCAGCCCAACTAAGTTTAAGCTTCCCAACCTAGGTAATCCTATGCCTGCTGCCTCCACTTAGGCTTACTGTGCTAGGTTAGGTTAGGGCCACTACACCAGGTTATGACTGGTGTAAGGTGATTGGTTTTTTTTACCTAATTAATTAATAATAGGAGTTCTATACAGGCCATCAGGAAGGCATGCTTGGTAAAGTGGAAATGGGGCAATTTTGTTATACTGTACAAGGATGAAAGGAAGGTTATTGCACTGGGAAAAATATAGAAATAACATTGTATTAGAGGATAATAGAGTTGAAATAGACAGATCATTGTACCAAGGCATATAAACAAATGTCAATATACCAGGGACAATAAAAGTTATTATATCAGAGAAAATATAGAAAAGTTATGGTAGCAGAGAAAGCAAATGAAGATAGGTCATTGTAGCTGAGAAAATAAATATAGAAAGGCCATTGTATGAGGGAAAATCAATGCAAGAGTGGGAAATGAGATCGTGGCAGGTGATGTGGGCGGAAGGGAAGTGACACGTTCAAACACTACGCTGTTTGTTGTGGAATTTTCTTCAATGTGTTTAGTTTTTTGGCAAATATCTCCTTTGAATGTCTATTAATCTATAAATAAGCCTGGAGAAGGATTATTGATCAATTATGTTACAGTGGAGGAATAATGACAGTAGTGAATGTCAGTGGGAATAAAAATGTTGCAGAAGCAAAGGAGAGGTGGGGGGGGGGGGGCAGGGAGGTCCAGGGCCATTGTAACAGCATTATGGGCCCCTGGGCAAACTAGTGTGCTGGGGCCCCTACGACAACCACTCACAGGAATAAAAAGTAAATGGTCAGTGATATTAAACATATATTTATTTTATGTACTTCAACAAAACTGGTGTTAAAACATTAAAAACATGGTGTTAAACAACAATTAATCAACATGATAAATATTTAAACAATACACAAGGCTTGAAAAACACAATAATACTCAGTACGCTACACAGATTAGATGACACAGTATGAAATTACAGGTACTACAAACTTTTTATTATAACAAGCATTTGTGACATTTCTTTTCAGAGAATGGTTTTGTCATTGGCTTGAAGTCAATGGTTTTCCATGTACATGAGTGAAAGCCAGTTCAAACGATGCTGCCCCATTGTGCTACGAAGCAGTCTTTTTTTTTTTTTTATAAGTTTCAGTCTTGAAAGAGAATGTTCTCCTGTACAGTTGGTCTCCATCATGCACATGAACACTCTTAGTGCAATTTCAACATTCGGGAATACAGATTTCAAATTTGTCCAAAATTATTTTTTTGTATGTGCAGGGAGAGAGTCACAGTTTTCATTAAGAGCTGTGTAGTGTTTGAGATGCTCACATTCATTTAAAAGGTCATCATAATTCAGGTCTTTGTAATACATATTAGCCGGATGTTTACACTTTTCCTTTAGTGCATCAGAAGCAATGGTTTTCAATTCACTGAAAAAAGAAAACAGATTTCCAATCTGTGAATAAGCCTCTGCTCATTTTGTCAGTTTAAAGATTAGTGCGTTCAGAATAGGGAGGAAAGTTTCCACTTTGAATTTTTCGGTTTTAATGAGAAGTACCTCATCTGCTGATCCATCATATCTACTAAGACGTACAATTCGTTTTCGTTCCTGTTTTTCCCCATAACTGTAATCTGTATCTTGACACATTCCCCTGGCTTTGAATTCATATTCACTAAATTGTGAATTTTTCTAAATCTGGGATTTGTAAAAATCCCAGATCACTTATTATATAAATGTGCTTGTAACAAGACCTAAATATTTAAGCATTCTGCTTCCATGATGAACTCGTCCTATGCTCGTGGTGCTCATCGGGCCCATGTGGTAAGGAGGCTCTGGAGGGGGCACAGAGAGAGACGAGGAAGCCAAAATTGAAAAATAAGTTAAATTGTAGGATAAGCATTGAGCTATTTTGAAAGCGGTATTATCTAGAACTAGGAGTATGTGATTGATAAGGGTAACATGTTATAGTATTAGTAGTATTAGGTATCCTCTGTACAGATAGGCCTACCTTGTAGATTGTGCAGAAATAATAATGTTTATATTCTGTGTTGTATTATCTTGAAGACATTTATCCGATAGGCATATTCCTTCCACCATTTCCCAGACACCTAGCACTACTACTACAAATAGCTATCATAACTACTACAACTACAACCACTATAGCCACCACTACAGCTACCACTCCTATAACCACCACAAGTCTCTTCAGTAGTATAGTGGGAATATCAATTGAAATAAAAATATTGATTGTGGTTAAATCTAGTAGGGGAAGAAGCTGATAAGAAATTGGAAAAATAGTTAAGTGAAAATCTATGTAAATATCAACTGGAGAGAAAAGTGTTGAGAAAATAAAACATCTACCTTTCCTTTCCTTTTGGTGATTCTGAGGATTAACATCCCTGTGGCCCGGTCTCTGATCAGGCCTTCTGGTTGGTAGTCTAGGGAAGTCTTCTCAAGTCTTATTCAAGGCTTGGTGCCTTCTTTTGATGATTACATATTTACTTTTGTTCAAGTTAAGTGAGGTATTGGAACAATGGTGAGAGTACATTATTTCAAAAGAGCTAATGTAATGAGGTAATGGTCGTGTATGTGAATAGGCAGAAAAGACAATGCCCTGGTCCAAGGTTGAGGGAAGTTGAAAATTAATGTTGAAATGGTAAGGAAAGTATCCATTTTAGTTTAGCCTATTATTGCTCTTTGCTTGGGTGGTACAGAACTACTCCCAAACCTTACTACAGGTAAGTACAGGTCAAGTTCATGAAAGTGTTAGAATTAATCTAGAGAAAATATGGATATAGTCACCTTGAGGTGATTTTCGGGTTCAGCGACCCTGAGGCCCTGTCGTCGACCAAGCCTCTTCGTTGCTGGCCTGGTCAACCAGGCTGTTGGACACAGCTGCTCGCAGCCTGACGTACGAGTCACAGCCTGGTTGATTAGGTATCCTTTGGAAGTGTTTGTCAAGTTCTCTCTTGAACACTGTGAGGGGTTGGCCAGTTATGCCCCTTATGTGTAGTGGAAGAGTGTTGAACAGTCTCGGGCCTCTGATGTTGATAGAGTTCTCTCTCAGAGTACCTGTTGCGCCTCTGCTCTTCAACAGGGGTATTTTGCACATCCTGCCATGCCTTCTGGTCGCATGTAGTGTTATTTGTGTGTGCAGGTTTGGGATCAGCCCCTCTACTATTTTCCATGTGTAAATTGTTATGTATCTCCTGCCTGCACTCAAGAGAATTCAGATTCACTACAAGCAACAGCCTGTTGGACCAAGCTCTCACAAGTCAAGCCTGGCCTCGGGCCGGGCTTGGGGAGTAGAAAAACTCCCAGAACGGAATCAAGCAGGTATCGAGCAGAGTTAGGCTCTTTAGTCGGTCCCAATAGTTTAGATATTTTACTGAGTGGATTCTAGCCGTAAAGGATCTCTGCACGCTCTCCAGGTTAGCAATTTTGCCAGCTTTGAAAGGGGCTGTCATTGTGCAGCAGTATTCCACCCTAGAGAGCACTAGCGTCTTGAAAAGTATCATCATTGGTATAGCATCTCTAGTGTTCTTGTTATCCAACCTGTCATTTTTCTTGCAGTTGTGACGACTACTTTATTGTGTTCTTTAAAGGTAAGGTCTTCCGACATCAGTACACCCAAATCCTTTACATTGCCTTTCCTTTCTATGTTATGATTTGACTGCGTGGTTTCCGTTTTGTGGTACGTGGTTTCCGTTTTTATATTTTTATTTTTTCTGTAGTGCATGGGCTGAAACTTATCTTCGTTAAACACCATATTATTTTCTGTAGCCCATAGAAAGACCTGATTTACATCTGATAGGAGGTTTGCCATGTCCTCTGTTGTCTAATCTCATAAAAATCCTAGTGTCATCTGCAAAGGATGATACAGTACTATAGGTACTGTATCATCTTACAAGCAGAACTTATTGCGGAAGGAGGAAAGAATCGAGGCAATTACAGAAGCACCATACTGTCCCCCGAGCTCAAAGCGGCAGCTAAGAGCCTTCGTGAGAACAAGGAGATAGTCGTCAGAAGAAATGGAAGAAAGATATGGAAGAAAAGATCAGAAGATATGGAAGAAAATGCAGAATAGAACCAGTGAAGAGCAGAGGTGCCATAGGCACAATCAGAGAACACTGTATAAACATCAGAGGTCCGCGGTTGTTCAACGTCCTCCCAGCAAGCATAAGAAATATTGCCGGAACAACCGTGGACATCTTCAAGAGGAAACTAGATTTATTCCTCCAAGGAGTGCCGGACCAACCAGGCTGTGGTGGGTATGTGGGCCTGCGGGCCGCTCCAAGCAACAGCCTAGTGGACCAAACTCTCATAAGTCAAGCCTGGCCTCAGGCCGGGCTTGGGGAGTAGAAGAACTCCCAGAACCCCAGAACCCCATCAACCAGGTATCAACCAGGTTGTGTCCTTGTCTATGTCTGATATGAGGATGAGAAAAAGTACTGGAGCAAGGACAGTACCCTGGGGGACTGAGCTCTTTAGATGGGGGACCATCTCTGAGCTGATGGTCCAGATTTTATTTTGTTGACTATTACATACTGGGTTCTGTTAGTCAGGAAATTGTAGATCCATCTGCCTATTTTTCCGATAATTTCTTTTGAACGCATCTTATGTGCAATAACACCATGGTCACATTTGTCGAAAGCTTTTGCAAAATCTGTGTAAATTACATCAGCGTTTTGTTTGTCTTCCATGGCATCTAATGCCATGTCATAGTGGTCCAGCAACTGTGATAGGCAAGAGCGCCCTGTTCTGAAGCCATGTTGTCCGCGGTTATGGAGATGCTGTGATTCCATGCATTTTGTGATCTTACGTCTTAGCGCGCACTCAAAGATTTTATGATGTGCGATGTTAGTGTTATCAGTCTGTAATTTTTTGCGTCTGCCATATTTCCTCCTTTATGGAGTGGCACTATCTTTGCTGTTTTTAATAGGTCAGGGATAATGGCAGTATCTAGGCTTTGTCTCCAAAGAATGTGAAGGGCCTGCGACAGTGGTTTTTACAGTTCTTGATGAATATAGTGTTCCAAGATTCAGGGCCTGGTGCCAAGTGCATAGGCATACTGTCTATGGCTTCTTCAAAATTCAGTAGGGATAGGGTGACATCTGGTGTATGATTTGATGTTGGTATCATATCCATGAAAAATTCATTTGGGTTATCAGTCTTCAGTGTGTTTAGTGGCTCACTGAAAACAGTTGTATTGATTCATCAGTACAGTGGTACCTCGGAACACGAGTGTCCCTGTATGCAAGTTTTTCGGAATACGAGCCGGATTTCCTCGGAAAATGTGTCTCGGAAGGTGAGGGTTACCTCTGAACGCGAGTTTGTTGATACGCGTTCAGGCCGACTAGCGCATGGTGGTACGGCAATTGTCGCCCCTCCGCCCCTCAGTTTACCATTGTCTCCCGCCCAGTGACTATCCCTCCTGAATTCTTCACAAGGATTTACAGTTTTATGTCGTTTTTTTGGTCATTTGAGCATAAAAGTTGTTATTATATATCTCGCCATGGGTCTCAAGAAAGCCATTGGTAAGGTTCAACCTAAGAAAATAGCTGTGAGTAGAGACAGTAGAGGATGTCCCTTCTTGATTAAGAAAATGTGTGAAGTATGGGAAGAACTGCAAAGTTCTGTTGAAAAAACTCACCCAGATAAAGCTGTAGCAGGCCGTTGCATTGACCTTTTAAATGACAATGTGATGTCTTACTACAGACAAGTGTTAAAATGTAGGGAAAAACAAGTGTCTTTAGACAGATTCTTAGTAAGACAAACAAGTCCTAGTGGTATGCAGGCAAAATGTGCCAGAGTGTGCTCACCAGTGAAGTCCTCACTGCCTGATGAGATAATGGAAGGGGACTCCCCTTCCAATCAGTAACTCCTCTCCTCCCCCCTCCTCACCATCTTCCATACGCCTACAGCATTCAACAGCAAGGTAAGTAATAGCTTGAACATAGTTTTGTAGGTTTATTTAGATGAATTAGGTATAAAAATTGTTTGATGTGGGGTTTTTGGGGTAGTCAGGAACAGATTAATTCATTTCCTATTGTTTCTTATGGAGAAATTAGCTTCGGAATGCGAGTTTTCGGAATACGAGTCGTCTCCAGGAACAGATTAAACTCTTAAACTGAGGTACCCCTGTATTTCGCTCATTGCTTTGTTGTCATCTGTGAAAGTTCCATCTCCCTTTCGCAGGGGCTCGATACTAGATGTGGTTCTTTATCTTGATTTTGCATAGCAGGAAAAAATATTTCAGAGTTCTCTCTATTTCACTGATGGCCTTTTGCTCTTTTTGCCTTTCCTGGGTTTTGTATGATTCTTGTAGCTTTAGTTCAATTGTTTCTATTTCTCTACCTAACCTTCTTCACCGTTCTTGAGATTTCTGTGAAATCGTGGTTTATTTGCTCCAAAATGCCAAAAATGGACATACAGTAATTTGAAATGAAATCAGCTCATGAAAGTGATGGACTATCCCGTTTTCTGTTTGAGTCCTCTGGCTTTCTCGGTAAGGTTAGGAGAGGAAACATTCAATTAATGTTTTTTATGACGTTTTGAAACTTTAGGAGAATTTCCTACCCTCCTAGGGAGCCGGTCGGCTGAGCGGACAGCACGCTGGACTTGTGATCCTGTGGTCCTGGGTTCGATCCCAGGTGCCAGCGAGAAACAATGGGCAGAGTTCCTTTCACCCTATGCCCCTGTTACCTAGCAGTAAAATAGGTACCTGGGGTGTTAGTCAGCTGTCACAGAATGCTTCCTGGGGGTGGAGGCCTGGTCGAGGACTGGGCTGCAGGGCCATTAAAAAAAAGCCCCGAAATCATCTCAAGATAACCTATAACCTCCTAACCTACCAGAGGACCCTTACCTTACTGTTTTAGAAAAAAAAAATCCAAAATTTATTTTAAATTTTCTTTACATTCAAATTACGTTCATTTATGGCCATACGGGCAAACGACCAAATTCAGACGTAATTTGTAAGAGGACTGGTTGGTTGATTACCACCGATTCACATTGACAGCCGTAGGAATTATGTATAACCAACGGCCTGGTTGACCAGTCCATCAATGAAGAGGCCTGGTCGAGGACTGGGCCGTGGGGACGCTAAGCCCCGAAACCATCTCGAGGTAACCTCAAGGTAAGGTACTGTACTGGGGACCAAAACCAGGCCTCTCCTCACATAGAGAGACAGGGAACACAGGATTGTTACAATCGCCAACATACGAGTCTTAAATACTCATCCTTCATCTAAGAAAGACAGAAATGAGAAACAATTAACATTTAGTGGGCCGGTTAGAGGCTTAGGGCCCATATGGGAATATCCCTATCAAAAAAAAAAAACTGTAGGTGTTCAGTCATAACTAAGAGAGTTCGAGCTTGTTTTTAAGTCATCGTTTGGTTGCCTGTATTGCTTCGCTTACTTTCTAGATGTTTTGGTTAGGATGATCGTAACAATTCCCAGCTCCTTTTGCTTCAATGAGGTGGGGGGGTAGGGGTAAGATTCTAGCTCTGTTCCCTGATAAGCCATACAGGACTCATATAACTGATGCAGCTCAGTAGGGGGGAAGCCATCGGAGTGAGAAGCAGCAAGGATCCACCAAGGCCCTACCAGAAAGAGGCTTTGGTGGATCCTGGTGACCTGGTGGAGGCCCTACCAGGTGTTTTATTACATTTAACGCTGGATTTTATTGCTATCAAATTACAGACTTGATGAATAATGGGAGTTAACTTCCATTACCTGGGCATGCTTTGGTTAATGGGGGTCAAGAACTAGAGAACAAAAATAGAAAACTGGTAAAACAAAAAAAGAAAAGCTGGTTAGCATCTGTGGGTAACTTAAATGTTATAAAATACTTCACTATTAACCCTTGAAATGCATTTTGGATAAATCTAGCATTATCTACATTATCTATACCTGTATTGTTAAAAATCATGCCCTAAGTGTAGGAAAAAATGTCAAGAAATTGTTCTCTTTTTTTTCTCTCTCTCTTGGAGATGGTAGATGTTTACTGGAGGCCTCGATTACCAGTTGGGAACCTTGTGTATGTATCAGCATGAGTTTTAAATGTTGCTTCATCATGTTAAATGTTGCAACATCAGAGGCCCGAGACTGTTCAACACGCTTCCAATATACATAAGGGGCATAACTGGCCGACCTATCACAGTGTTCAAGAGAGAACTGGATAAGCACCTCCAAAGGATACCTGATCAACCAGGCTGTGATTCGTACATCAGGCTGCGAGCAGCCGTGTCCAACAGCCTGGTTGATCAGTCCAACAACCAGGAGGCCTGGTTGACGACCGGGCCGCAGGGACGCTAAGCCCCGGAAGCACCTCAAGGTAACCTCAAGGTAACCTCATATGTGTACTATGGGTCGATCTTCTCATGATATGCACATTTCAGGGGTTTTAAAGGTGGGCAGCATTTGATGAAAGCTTGATAAATCAAACAAACTTAATTCAGTATTTTTGTTTCAGGCTCTGTATCATTGATGATAGAGAGAGCCAGCATGGGTGCCACAATGGCCATTCACCTGATACCACTTATATTCATCTTTGCACCCCTCACACAGCCTACAGGTAAGCTCCATACTGGTCAAATTATGTAATTCTATTTATATGTGCTTTCTTTACATTTGCATACATGGAGAGGATGCTTGAACAGTAAGGAAAATTGGCAAGAGTGAAGCACAAGGCGCTGAATGTGTTGTATTTTACTGGTATTTAAAGTGATTTTTCAAGTGGTTTTGTAGGTGACAACATAACTATGAATGTAAATGCAATACATAGTCAGTTGGTGGTGGGGCAAAAAGGTACATCCTATCCACCAGCAAATGTGGTGCTGAATATAGCTGTGGTGAATTGAGATCTGCGCCACATAAATGTGTTTTATATGAAAATACTGAGCTGGAAGCATTAATCGTTTCCTCCTTAACTCTGTGTTAACCTTGCCTGTTCTGTTCTCGCTATGTTTTCCTTTAGAATTTAAGTTTACATTTAAGGCTTCATCTTCAGGTTTTAAGAAGTAAAACAATAATTAACAGAATTGATACTTAAGTAAGAATAAATTTAGTGAGTGATAGTTAAGGTGACGTAGACACATTCTGTTCTTATCAAATAATATACTGTATACATGGAAGGTACTGGAAGCCCAAGTCCCAAATTTGCACACTGGAATAGCAACATAGAGGGTCTGACAGCTCAGTGGACAGCGCTTCGGATGCATTGTCCTGAGGTTCCGGGTTCGATCCCCGGGAGAGGCGGAAACAAATGGGCAGTTTCTTTCACCCTGATGCACCTGTTCACCTAGCAGTAAATAGGTACCTGGGAGTTAGACAGCTGCTTCGGGCTGCTTCCTGGGGATGTGTAACAAAAAGGAGGCCTGGTCAAGGACCTGGTCATGGAAACGCTAAGCCCCGAGATCACCTCAAGATAACCTCAAGATAGTGGAGCTAAAGATATAAGAGGTAATGCATAATAGAACCAGTGAAGAGTAGAGGTGTCATAGGCACAATCCGTACAAAAGCACCTTCTCTTGTCCTGCCTGGTGCAGTTTACAGTCCCCGTGGTACAGTGGTAACTCACTCGCCCCATGCTTCGTGCGATTTGGGCTGGGTTTCTATCATGGCCAAGGAGGATTAACTACGTGTAACGCCTTAACTGTACGCATCTGGTCACCCAGCAGTGAATGGGTACCTGGTTGTTAAACGATATGGCAGGTTGTATTCCAAGGAAAGTTAAGATTAAGGACCTGCCCGAAATGCTATGCATGTTAGTGGTTTTAAAAGAATGTTAGAACTCTTGTATATTGTGTATACAAAAAAAAAAAAAAAACAGAGAGCACTGTATGAACATAGCAGTCCACAGTTCTGTACTCTCCCAGCAGGCATAAGAAATATTGCAAAAACAAAGTGGAGTTCTTCAAGAAGCAATTACATACAGTACATAAATTCCTGCAAGAAGTGCCGGACCAACCAGGCTGTAGTGAATATGTTTCTCTCCAAGCAACAGCCTGCTGAACCAAGTTATCACAAGTCAAGCCTGGCCTGGGGTCAGGCTCGAGGAGTAGAAGAATTCCCAGAACCCTCTCCTAGTAAACTCTAGGTAAACTGGAGCAGTAACATAATACAGGATGGACACATCCTGTTGTTGGTACAGGAACATAATACAAGATGGACACATTCTGTTGTTGGTACAGGAATATAATACAGGGTGGACACATCCTGTTGCTGGTACAGTAATATAATACAGGGTGGACACATTCTGTTTTTGGTACAGTAATTCAATACAGATGGATGCAAGTAGATACAACCTTGATTCAACAAACTGTATGGGGACTAACCCCAGTTCGTTGCGGTGAGTAATTGTTGCAACCGTAGATGCCTTCAGGATACATTTCCCATGCCCTATGGGCTATAATTTCACTAAGTAAAATTTTAATTTCAACCTTTAATGTAATAGACTACTACCAAATGAGCATGTCTGCAAATTTTGTTTTATCAGGTGTAGCTTATTTCACATCCCCAGCCTCAAAACTCATTTCTGAAAGGTAGCAAGGCCATACCTGGGTTGCAAAGGTTGCAACAACATAGGCACAATCAGAGAACACTGTATAAACATTAGAGGTCCACGGTTGTTCAACATCCTCCAAGCGAGTATAAGAAATATTGCCAGAACAACTGTGGACATCTTCAAGAGAAAACTAGATAATTTTCTTCAAAGAGTGCTGGACCAACCGGGCTGTGGTGGATATGTGGACCTGTGGGCCGCTAAAAGTAACAGCCTAGTGGACCAAGCTCTCACAAGTTAAGCCTGGCCTCGGGCTGGGCCTAGGGAGTAGAAGAACTCCCAGAACCCCATCAAGCAGGTAAGCAGGTATACCTGAGTGAACAAAAGCCTTGTCAGCTCAAACTCAAAACAAACCATAGGATTTGGTTTTAAATATCCTCGATAGCTTTCTCAAGGTTCCAACTGTTTCATATAATATTGAGTCCATCTACAACAGTACTGTAATAAAAAATGTGATTGGAGCCATATTATGTGTTGCCATTCATACCCTAATATTTCTCATGCTCTATGGGCTGATTTCACCGAGGGGGAATTTTAATTTCAACCTGTTATATGAAAAACAACTACCAAGAGAACTTGTATGTAAAGAGATTTATTTAAATATAATAGATTTCACTGATGCCCTAGCCATGAAATCTCATTTTCAAAGAGAAACAAGACCATATTTTACTGAAGAAAAAACCTCTGCTGACTAAAAAAGATCCATATAATTCGGTATTAACACTTTCGTGCTCTGGGCGCACGACCTCCCCACTACCCTGGGTGGGTTTGGGCATTCCACAGGAGTGCGCGGTAATTCTGAAAAGTGTATACTCTTTTTCAACTTTGTCACCTCAATTCTCATCCTAAGATATTGAATTTGGTATCAATGTGTTCGCAATAGAATTCTCTAGAGGAGTAAATGCATATAAACTCCAAAAGCCTGGCTTATCGCCCGCAGCAAACAGAGAAAGTGCGAGCGAGTGACCCGGGAGCACGCAAGAGTGATAAAATGTATACACTCTTTTCACTTTGGTCACCTCAATTTTCGTCCTAGGTCTTTCATTTTGGTATCAGTGGGTTCGCAATAGAATTCTCTAGAGGAGTATATGCATATAAAATAAAAAACCTGGTCACGCTCCACCCGCCGACAAGTTGAAGATGCTTCCACTTGAAGATGGACCAAGTGTTACCCGCGAGGGAGCGCCCAGAAGCCCACTTGCTACACCCCCAATTCCCACCCACAAATGTTTAGTATATTTTCCGGTTGCTAACATCAATTTTCGTGTTACAGCGCTCATTTTGGTGTGAAATTTTTTCTAATAGAATGCTTTAGATGGATACATGCATATTAGGGCAAATTGAAGAACAATATTGCAAATACAATATGTACAATAAAGTATAAACAACAATATAAACTATAAATACTAAAACTTTTTGTACTTACCAATTCAGTTTTGTTTGTAGAGCATGACATGGGTTGAATATTAGTTTTATCCACTTCACCTGCAGCAGGAAAATGTTTCCTGAAGAGTTAACCCTTGAGGAAAGTAGCCGAAATGTTCACACGTTCGAGACGCGAGGGGAGGTGACACCGGTCACAACAGTGGAGCGTAAACAGTGGGCCTACGGCGTGGGCCGAGCCGCCTGGGTGCCAAATGGCCTACCAAAAGCGGCGCTCAGTTTAAAATCAGTCCCCCCAAAATCAGATAAAAAACGTTTTTTTTGGCAAATATTTTAATGGAGGACTCAATGCTGAGTCCTTACTGGACTTCCATCTATTTAATGGAGGACTCGATACTGAGTTGTCGCCGAACGAAATTGTTAAATATGCTGAATGGTTTTCCCAAGGCCCTAACTATTTCTTGTAATGTTGCTTCCATCTATGACCTTAGTCCCAACATTCTTAGCAAATCTACACATCGCCTACTTCAGCAAACCTTTATTCATTGAATTAGGTGAATAAATCTGGCACGGAAAGTGTGTGTTCCAACTGGAGAATCACTGAATCGAGGTTTGTTGATTTGAGGTTCCATTTTATTAGTATGTTTCTTTTGTGTACTTTGCTTAAAGTAAGGTAATAATTGCTACTTTTTTTTTTTTTTGTACTTCACAGGGAGTCAAATGATAAGAGAAATGACCATAGTTGGTGAGAATGAACCAGTTGCTGGAACAAATGTCACCATTAGCTGCAAGGGTCGGGGTGACTACCTACAGTGGCTTCATGGCCACCATAATATTACGTAAGTGCGCATTATTCTCAACATTTTCTTGACCTTCGTATGTGCTACAAAGTCTTTCTGGCATGGTGCCTTCTTTTGATAATTACAGTACTTACTTTGCATTTTATTTTCTGTATTTTCTTTCCAGATAGTAACATGAGATTAACTTATCAGATTAAGACTTGTATATTGACTTTCTCTACCATTCTCTTTACATGACTTGATAATGGCCCAGGATGGACCAAAATGTCATCACTTTCTTTATTTTGAGAGGTGTGGGTTCTGAGTCAAATTTTCAGCCACATTAATGTGATTTACTCTCTGCTTATCATATTAATTTTTTGGGCAAAAATTTTGCAAAGTTGGGTGTACAATATACTATCAAGTAAAGATAGACCATACAAAAACATAATGGTCTATCTTGATTGTACAAGTAAAGATCGACCTTTCTCTTGATTTGCCACTCAGTGAATAATTAAGGTGTTTTGTCTAGATGCATAGAAAACATCATATTACAGTGCTTTAATTTATGTTAATAAGTGCCATTTTCAACAGTTGGGTTGATACAGTAAAAAATGTGTATTATGGGACAGGAATGGTAGGATAGTAAGTGGTCTTAATCACAAGCTTTTAGCTTATGTAAAAAAAAAATAATAGCATCAGTACAGTCCTGTATTGTAGTTCATAGCTTTTTATTGTTGACCAAACCACACGCTAGAAATTGAAGAGATGACGACGTTTCAGTCCGTTCTGGACCATTATCAAGTTGATTGTTGTCGTCGTCAACAACAGTCAAGTTGATTGTTGTCATCTAGTGTGTGGTTTGGTCAATATTTTTTCAGCCAAGTTATTGTGATTCATTATCTGCATAGCTTTTTATTATTTGTTTTCAGGCCAGATGATGAACGATGGCATGTGGAAACTGAGAGAAAAGAACAGAATATCCGCAGTCACCTGACCATCATCCGTGTTGGCTTGCATGATTCAGGGCACTACCACTGCCATATTAGCAAATCCAACAAAGACAAAATTATTGACAAAAATGTCACCATTCATGTACGGGGTAAGTTTTGATTATAAAATGATGTACATTGCTTTCGGGGCTGAGGAGTGAGGGTGGGTGGAACTGCTTGAACAAGCACTGGTCTGACTCTCACCTGATGGCAGATGGGAGTACAGTAGTTGTTGAGATCACTTGCTGAGTAGTTGTCAGTTTTGTTTCGGCAGTGTGCACTTTTCCACAGCATATCTTAGAGAGAGTTTGGGTATCTTGTTCCCTCTTTTTATTACATTTTAGGGGAGTTGGCCTCAGTATTGGGTTGATCTCTGATACCCCACCTGCTCTTCGATTTGTTAAGAGACAAAGGGAAACTGCAAGGGTCTTTGTTCTCTATAAACAGTGTGAATCTTACATATACGAGTTGTTGTGAGAAAAGTTACCGAGGCTGAGCTCTAAAACCGGGCATTTCATTACAGTGGGTGCTCTATTTACATGGTTTTAATATCCAGTATGGCATAGAAATAAGAGCTGCATCATGTATTATACTTATTATTAATTTTACAAATACATGTACAGTAATTCCAGTAATACTAATTGGTTTCGTGTATGTATGCTGGGACCTATTTAACAGTCTCTTGCAGTTTAAATCGGCTCTTCAATTTAAGCTTGTATTATAATTAATATATAATTTTCCTAATTATAAAGAATACCTTTAAATTTGCAGCTGGACCTGTTTTAATGGAGGCACGGAATGCTACTGTGAGAGTCGGACACAAGGCCAAGCTTTCATGTACTTTTGCTGCCGTCCCTGCCCCTGAGGTCCACTGGCTCAAGGATAAGCTAATGCTTGATAAAGCAAAGGGGTAAGTGCAAATATTTTAGAATGAGCTAATGTTTCATAAAGCAAAGGGGTAGGTGCAAATATTTTAGGATGAGCTAATACAAAGGGGCAAGTACAGATATTCTAGGATGAGCTAAGGCTTGATAAAGCAAGGGGGCAAGTGCAAATATTCAACCCGTTCTCGCACTTGCTTACAGTCAATATTGGCTTATTTAATAAGTGCATATGTGACATACTAATTGATTGTGAATATTTTAGTTTACCTTGAAAAGCTTCATAGAAAACACCAACCTCACCTAACCTTCTTAGTATGTTAAGATAAGCATCTTATTGCTTCTTATTTACAATTATTACTTAACCTATCAACGGTATAGGTTAAGTAATAATTGTAATTAAGAAGCAATAAGATGCTTATTTTAACATACTAAGAAGGTTAGGCGAGGTCGGTGTTTTCTATGAAGCTTTTTACGGTAAACTAAAATATTCACAATCAATTAGTATGTCACATATGCACTTATTAAATAAGCCATTATTGACTATAAGCCAGTGCGAGAACGGGTTGAAATATTTTAGGATGAGGTAATGCTTGAGAAAGCAAAAAATGTTAATTCGGATTTGCATTAAATGGTGTGATTGTGGGTTTGCCTCTACAAGAGTTGATGCCTGACATTTGCACAACCACTGCGTTATTTTCACCGAGGAACCTCACAATTGTGTTTTGCACATTTTTGGACTACATTCTTGTATCATGGCATCTCCCAAGCATTCTACACATCAGTGCTATAAGATGTGGCAATTGGGCACCATTATTTACCCGAACATGTTGACCTGCTCTAGCTGAGTTTGTTACACCAGGGGGTGCTACTGTATCATTACTCTATCACTAGAATGTAAATTAGCAGAAAATGTATACAAAGCAAGTGTGCTAAAAGTAAGTGAAATTGATAAGTTTATCAACACTATACCTACACATTAGAGAAGTAATGACAATTTTGATCTTGAACATATAAATTTGATAGTGTACCACGACTAACACATCGTCACCTTGTGATGTGTCTGATGTGTTGATTTTGGATGCTATCGGTTCCAGTCATGGTATTGTGACTGAAGATTGCAGAGCATGCACAATATTTAGGCCCAAAATAATGCTTAGGATACTTTCCTTTACCATTTACTTGATGGAAGATCATTATTCTGTTAGTAAAGCAAGTATGATGGTATTGCATTAGAGGGGTTTTGCATTTTAAGGTGTTTTGGTATTGGTTTTGAAAAGTTGGAACATTTTGTTGTTATAGGAGAAGAAATGATGGAAACATGTCATCTGATACATTAGTGTTGTATGTCAAATGATAAAGCACAATAGTACAGTAGTACAGAGGACCTATTTTCCGTTGGTTCAGTACACTTTCAGGGCTAGCAAGGTGGGCATGAGAAAACCAATAGACCCATTCATGTTTGGTGTTTGTAAACAAACTAATTATTGTAACAATAGAACAAATTTTGAACACCCGTAGCAATAATATAGATTGGCATAAATCTTTTCAGGTTCAGTATTGAGACTCGCCAGGAATCAGAACTTCACCTGTCTGATTTGTTTATTGACAATGTCACTCTCAAAGACAATGGAACTTACAAATGTATAGCCTCAAATGAGGTTGGTGCAGGCGACCAAGAGGGTGACCCGTATCTCCTCGTCCAGGGTAAGCTTGCATTCTTTTCACTGGAAAGTTACTGTGCTAGTTGGGTATGTATTTGGCAGTTACTATATTGTTTTGATACTATTATAGTTTTTTTCTATACTGTAATATTAATTGCTTGAATGAATTGCTTCAGTTTGCAGGTCACAAGCTGCAATAACAGTCGTGCTGTCACAAACAGCAAGGACATGGCTGGTCAAGCAGTCACACTGTCAGTGACTAATTAATTATGCCTCAAAAATACAAGAACTCTTGAATTTGGCTACAAATATATAATTGATGAATCAGTTATGAGAAAATATTCAGGCTGTATACGATGGGATCGAACCCAGCATCCCTGAACTCCTCAGGCGCACGCACTACCAACTGGACCATGATGGGCTAAAAGTATCCCATAGATATATATATATATATATTGGATAATTGTGATTTCATTATGTCCATTAATTATTGTGCTGGTGATAATTAAATGTGTTGTTATCTTTGTTTACAGATTTACCAGAAGTGAATTTAACTAAGGTACGTGCTATAGGCACAAGTGAGATACAGTTAGAGTGGACCGTTCATGACAACAACTCCCCAGTACAGCAGACAAAGATCTATGTAAGTTTTCCTCTGTTCTAGCCTCAAATCACTTGACATTTTAATTTTGTAAGAAGAAGCCTTTATTTTAACTGACACAGACAACTCTATTCATAAATATGTATACATGGGCCTAGACTAAAATGTTCATTCTATGTTAAACTGTTATTCACTCCCTCTCTTGGAACACTGAGCTCACACACCAGTGAGTTGACTTTTGTAAGATTTTTTTATGGGCACCCCTTGGGGGGCACTCGCGCATTTTTTTCTTGACGTTAATTCCTTAGTAATACTGTATGCAGTTATCACAGCGCTCTTTGTAATCCTTACACATTTGTATTTTTGATGGCTAACCTCTAGTGTTATCTGATAGTTTAATGCACAGGTCATTTTTAATTTAACAATTAATAAACCTTTGTTAACATGTCCCCAGAAATTTTTAACCAGGTGAGATTGGTGGCTTTATAAAAAATGTAAATACATATTAAGTAAACATCATAACAAGGGCCTCTAATAAATTTATTTTATAAACAAAACATTTTTATATGTTGTTGAATAATCAAAATGTGCAACAGGCACATTCCCTATCCAATATTTCAGATTACCACTGTTTTCTTGGTCAACCAGATGCTGTTGAGTCTTTCTTTTTTCTGAACCTTCAGAACTCCTTCTGGATCTATCGATCCAAATATAATATTAAATATATAAAATCTATATTTTACCGATCTATCTGTGGTTCAGGGATTGGTTGGGGTTCTGAGTTGAACACTTTGATTACCACTATTGGGGTTTACCTTTCTGGTTCACTACTTGCAGACTGACTTGAGTGATTCTCTGCAAATTACATCATGAAGAAGTTAGTGTTCTGGCCTTCTGGTCTACCTCGACGACTAGCTGTTTTGGGAATAGCAGTCATCGGTCCTGTTTGCTAGTGAGGGATCATATTCTTTGCAAACTGGGTTACTTCGGCTTCTTGGAGAATCTGAGGAAGTTGCAGTTGGTGCCAGCCCAGCATCTTTCTCGTTTGGGGTTGGTTTGGAATACCAGTGTAGTGTATACCTCTAGACATCACAACCAATCTCCTAGTAAGAGCACAGGGCGTGCAACTTGTCATTGTTATCCACTGCTAGGATCATATCAAATCTGCACACTGAAGTTAACATCTGGCAAACAAACAGAAAACATGGCATTTGCATACAGCCAATCAGGGATCAGCACACCACATTACTGAGTCCTCACTGATCCTAGCCATGACCTTACAAGGCAGCCTTGGCACATGTTGGAATGCCTACATTTAGCCGGTGCAGTTTACCCTTTAATTTGGATATAACGGAAAGTCTTGTACATTGCCATTTTCTGCACTTGTCACTCTGCTGTGTGTAGTGTGAACCCCAGACTTTTGTGTAGTATTTCAGTGATTGCGAAACATATCTTGGATGAAGGTTAAGTGATTTGTGATCTTTTTGTGGGAGGTTCGTCTCTGTAGTCAGTTGAGTAATCACCACGTGCCCTGCATCCAGTTGAGGGAGGCAATATGGAGTTGAAAAATAAGTCTTGTCCTTAGTTGTAAAGATTGTTAATGTTAAAGAAGCCTGGCATATCAAGTATGTACCTTACTTATAATTCTGGATGTCAGGGATAGGAAGCTTGTTTATGCTTATTGAGATCCTCCTGTGCCAACTACTGATCTGCCGCTGGATTCAGCCCACGTCGCTTGCCTAACTCCCAGGTACCTATTTACTGGTAGGTGAACAGAGGCATCAGGTAAAAGGAAACATGCCCAAACATTTCTTTTCTGTGATCCATGATAGTGTGTCAAGGACATAGACCACTGTGCTACAGATCCAGCTGATCCCAGAAAGGGGCACTTGGTTACACTGAATCCATTATTTTTTAATGTTAAATTAATAACTGTCACCAGCACATTCAGATGCTTACAAGTCTTCACCTTGCTGGAAACTGTATTCATTGTGTTTACCTTCATACATAGAACACTATGAATTTTATTTCATATTATGGCATGTTTCAGAACAAAACAAACTGGATATAGAAAGCTGTAGAGATATTTATTGAATCTAATTTTATATAGTTTTACACACTCCATATTGTTTTTAGATTGCTACGGGTGATAATGACTTTGGTGAATCTTCACTGCTTCCCGAGGATCAAAAGAATATCATATTGGACGACGTTGGCTCGCCTGGTGAGGAAGTTCGTGTAAAGCTTGAAGTTACCAACGAAGTTGGAGTGAGTGAGAGTGATCCTGAAACAGTCACCTTGCTTAGTGAAGGTAAGTTATTGTAGCACCGTATAAGAGTTTTATGGTTTAAGTCTTAAGAAGTGTACAGAAAATAGTGAAATGATTTGTTTTGATACACTACACACTTGGTTATTAGGTATTCTCTAGTATGGTTTTGTAATGTGTTTATCTAACTTAAGAATGCCTTATCATAGTGATTTTAAACCTACGACACTGATGTATAATCATAAACTAGCTTCCCATTATCTCTAGTCCAGTGCCAGCTGTGGATATTATTTTATGTTTAACTGTTCTAAGAGATAATTGTTTAACTTGTGAGAGAGAAGCCCAGGGAGTTTTAATAGCAGTGAGCTCTTGACACCTTACAGCTGGCTCAATAGAGCAACATGACCCGTAGTACTTGAGGCCTACAAGAAAAGGCATAGAAGCAGGTACTGTAAATGTCAAAATGCTGTGGTGTACCTCATGCCACTGAGCAAGCAGGAACAAGGAGCTGGCTTCACTACTTCCCCAGTGGCCAGTATACCATTAACGTAGACGAGTGGTCTTAATAATTACAGGATCCACGAACTTCTACTCCACACTTCCCCTGTATTTCATTATCAATAACCTACTGTAAACACATTCACTAATACATATTAATTAATACCTTACAGATAAGATTGACACACCTTGATAAAAGTACAGGACACACAGATGGCAACATCACCATGTTCATTCGAGCATTGTTAATTTGTATCAGCTAACGACCACTGGTCTGACAAAAGATTTTAACTTTATAATATTGTATCCATTCCTTATAAATTACATCAATTAAATTTATAATTGAATTAAGATTATTTACCAGAATCTTCTGGAAATCTTAATTGAATTAAGATTAATCACCAAAATCTTCTGGAAATCTTAATTGAATTAAGATTAATCACCAGAATCTTCTGGAAATCTTAATTGAATTAAGATTAATCACCAGAATCTCATGGAAATTCTTAACAAATGTAATAGTAATAATTATATGTTAGAGCTCATCCGTTACCCAATCTAATAAATAAAATGATCTACCTAGGCCTACATTGATTGGCAAAGCAGTTTCACACAATTTCACAATATATGCAAATAAGAATTCTACACAATTGTATAAAAGGGGACCTTTAAATTAAGTAGAAAGCTTACTGGTAAATTGGAATACATTTTTTGATCTCATGAAAACACTATATTGGCATATACAGTCCTACTGCAACATTTTAAACTAGGCAATATGCACTTTTCTAGCTAATTACATATGCTCACAATGGTTCATCAATTAAACTCAAGCTATTTCAATAAAGTTATGCTGAGGCCTAAGGCCTAGTCATAACAGCCTGGTAGGTGACAGATGGGTCATGGAGGCCTTACCTGTTATGTTAAATTGGTACTACAGTACGTGTATAGTTCGGCTCGGGGAACTACTGGCGGCCCACCAGAAAGGGGCATTCCATTTCATTCAATACTTAATCAGTTTACATTAGTTATATATTAATCTAAAATTCATATTTACATTGAGTTGTGCATAAATATTACCTTGGATTCACTCTGCGGCTGTTTGGATAGACACTGCATCTGATGGTAAAGGTAAGATGCATTGCGGTTTGTAGTTACCAGCTGAGATATAATAGCAAGCCTGTGATCTTACTTGGTGTAGGTACAAGGACAAAGACACAACTTGTGCATTCTCTCTCCTGCGGTCTTGTGTCTTGCACAATAGTAAGTTACTTTGAAGTGTGCACTTTAATACCTGCATGTGTTGTCTTTTTTGTTCTTCAATGACAGTACCAGTATTTCACTTAGAATGGAGAAAAGTAGAGATTATGTGTCAGTTTTCAGTAACACAAGCGTATTCCCAATACGCACCTCTCAATCTCACAGTCTCTCTCGTAGATACACCCTTGTCTTTCATTGCCTTTCCTTCATGCAGCATGTATGCATAGCATTCATATATACAGGAACATATGCATAGACATACACAAACATGTACACACATGCAGGTGTGTGTACATATAAGCACATGTTTTGGATTTGTTCATTTGATGCATCACGCTATTGTGAGCTCTGTGTGTACATGTGTTTGCTCACATGCACTTCTAAACACATGCAGGCATGCATACACATCAGTACTTGTTCTCATATGAACATATACACACACACAAAATTTTTTAGAGGCAGGTACAAACAGAGGGAGAAACAGACAGGCAGAAACGTGGCAGGAGTACGGATGGAGAAGGGGAAATGCCCAAGACTGGACTACGGTTCGTCATCAAGCCCACACATACTACACCCCCCAACTACAGAGAGACTATCACACTCCCCAGTATCACTTCCAAAGCTGGACAAACCATTGCCACAACAACACACCCTGGGTCAGGGTAGAGAGGAGGGAGAACTACCAAAACCTTCCAGAAGTTACACACAATATGGACAATCATTCATATTTGGAAACATTCAAGGTTTAAAGCCAAAGTCAAGAAATAAAGTTAAGTTCATAAATGGCCTCCTATTAGAGTCAAACTCAATATTTGGGGCATTCACGGAAACTCATACAAAAGATTACATGGATGGTGAAATCTGGATTCCAAATTATAATTTATATAGATGTGATAGAAAAACTAGGTCAAATGGAGGAGTAGGTCTGTATATTAAAGAAGACCTGGTATGCACAGAACTACTAAACTCAACTAATGAGGTGGTAGAGGTACTTGGAATTAAGGTAGAGAAACTAAACCTAATTATTATTCTAATATATAAACCGCCAGATACAACGATTGAGGAATTCACAGAGCAGATGCACAAAATAGAGAACATACTTGACAACCTAGTAAACCCAGCTCCAGATATTATCTTCCTTGGAGATTTCAATTTACCGAGTCTAAGATGGAGAATGGCAAACACAAATATCATAGCAGGGGATGACCCGGGAAATAACCAACCACAGGTCAGAGAACTTTTGAGATTCTGTGACAAATTCTCGCTCAATCAACAGATTACAGAACCAACTAGGAACGAAAACACACTAGACTTGTTATTCACAAACAATGATGAACTAATCAGAGACATCACAATCTCAGATACTTCATACTCAGACCATAAGCTCATTGAAGTGTGAACTAGCATAAATAACGGTAGTAGGTCTAAGAGACCCAACATGCGAGAAGGAATATTCAATCAATTCAATTTCAACAATAAGAGGATTGACTGGGAAAAAATAAAAGTAGACCTTGCAACCATTCAATGGGAGGCGGTCTTTAAGCGACAAAACTCCCACACAGGGAATAGCTCAATTGACAGCTGAAGCTTACAAGGTCTGCTTGAAGCACGTACCTGTGAGGAGGGGCAGAAAGAGGACCACTCTAGAAAGAGAACGCAGACGACTGTACAGGAAAAGGAAAAAATAACGGAAATGCTTCGGCAGACACAACTATCACAAGCAAGGAAAAAAAGCCTAAGCAGGGAGATCGAAGAAATAGAATAAACGTTGAAGCGATCATATGAGTCTGAGGAAATGGAATTGGAACAGAAAGCTATACAAGAGATAAGGAAAAATCCGAAATATTTTTTCACATACGCAAAATCAAAATCCAAAACCTCGACCAGTATTGGACCGTTAATTAAAAATGAAGGTACGTACACAGAGGACAACAAAGAGATTAGTGAAATTCTAAGAAGCCAGTATGAGGCTATGTTTAGCACACCAATAAACAACATGAAAGTTGATGACCCAGACAGCTTCTTTATGAATGACATTCAAGCTGCAGATAATATAACGGATATTACCACAAACTCGGAAGACTTTGAAAGAGAAATTGACAATATGCCTATGCACTCAGCTCCTGGGCCTGACTCATGGAATTCAATATTCATAGAGAAATGTAAAGTACCAGTAGCGAGAGCACTCAGCGTAATATGGAGAAAGAGCCTGGATACAGGGGAGATACCAGCAGCCCATAAATCTGCAGATATAGCTCCGTTGCACAAGGGGGGGGGGAGTAAAGCCTTGGCAAAAAATTATAGGCCAGTTGCACTAACATCACACATAATAAAAGTGTTTGAAAGAGTGATTAGGAATCAAATTTCTAGTTTTATGGAAAACAGTGAATTGCACAATCCAGGACAACATGGATTTAGAGCAGGAAGATCCTGTCTGTCACAGTTACTCAACCACTATGACAAAATCACAGAAGTCCTAGAAGAAAAGCAAAATGCAGATGTTGTATACACAGACTTTGCAAAGGCGTTTGACAAATGTGACCATGGGGTCACATTTGGGGGGGTGATAGCTCACAAAATGAGGTCAATGGGAATAACTGGAAAAGTAGGACTCTGGATACTCAATTTCCTGTCGAACAGAACACAAAGAGTAACAGTCAATCAGATAAAATCGAGTCCAAGCGATGTTAAAAGCTCTGTACCTCGAGGTACAGTCCTTGCACCGCTACTGTTCCTTATTCTCATATCTGATATAGGCAAAAATACACGTCACAGCTTCGTGTCGTCCTTTGCAGATGACACAAAAATCAGCATGAAAATTACCTCTGCTGAAGACATTGAAAAACTACAAGCAGATGTCAACAAAGTTTTCGATTGGGCAGCAGAAAATAACATGATGTTTAACAGTGATAAATTTCAGGTACAGTACTCAGGTACGACAAAAATGAGGATCTGAAACACAATACAGGGTACAAAACACAATCGAATCTTCCCATAGTAGAAAAACAGCATGTCAAGAATTTGGGAATAATAATGTCTGACGATCTAACGTTTAGGGAGCATAACCAAGCAAATATCGCGTCAGCCAGAAAAATGATCGGCTGGATTACGAGAACTTTCAAATCCAGGGATCCCATCACAATGGTTGTACAGGTACTCTTCAAGTCACTTGTGTTGTCCCATCTCGAGTACTACTCAGTACTCGCTTCCCCCTTTAGAGCAGGAGAGATTGCTGAAATAGAGGGAATACAGAGAACATATACGGCACATATAGACAAGATAAAACACCTAAATTATTGGGATCATCTCAAAGCTCTCCAAATGTACTCTCTAGAAAGGAGACGAGAGAGATACCAAATAATATACACATGGAAAATACTGGAGGGTCAGGACCCAAATCTACACAGTAAAATAACAACGTACTAGAGTAAACGATATGGAAGAAAATGCAAGATTGAACCAGTGAAGAGCAGAGGTGCCATAGGCACAATCAGAGAGCACTGTATAAACATCAGAGGTCCGCGGTTGTTCAACGTCTTCCCAGCGACTATAAGAAATATTGCCGGAACAACCGTGGACATCTTCAAGAGAAAACTGGACGGTTTTCTAAGAGAAGTTCCGGATCATCCGGGCTGTGGTGGGTACGTGGCCCTGCGGGCCGCTCCAAGCAACAGCCTGGTGGACCAAACTCTCACAAGTCGAGCTTGGCCTTGGGCCGGGCTTGGGGAGTAGAACTCTCAGAACCCCATCAACCAGGCAACACACGAAGCAAGAACGAAGAACAATTGGACAGGCAGATTTGAAAACTTCATTCTGGAGACATTCATGTATCAACACGTTAAGCAGGCCACAAGAATAAAGGAAGGGGATGTTCCTCAATACTGGATCTAATATTCACCAGGAAAGAAGAAGAGATATTTGACATCCAGTACTTCCCTTCCTTGGGAAAGTGTGATTGTGTCCGGTTGGAAATTAAATATGCGACATAATCTAGAAGAGAATGGGGACATTGAAACTGTTGATAAACTCGATTTCAAGAGAGGACACTATGGGGAACTTAGAAAATTCTTTAATGAGTTTTAATTGGACAGACTTGTTGCTAGGCAAGGAAGTAAATTTTGCAAAATATACGATGAAGGCACACAAACATTCAGATCAAAACGGAGATGCAGGGCCAGAAAACAAGATTGGTTCAACAGCAATTGTGAGGATAAGGGCAAGAGAGGATAAGACAAAAAAATGGGTCCAACATAGGAAGATGCCTAACCTACAAACATACCAGCACTACAAGCAAGCAAGAAACAATTACACAGCAGTGAGGAGAGAGGCAGAAAGGAACTTTGAGAAAGGTATAGCGGACAAATGTAAAACAGATCCAGGCCTTTTCTCTAAGTTCATTATAAGCAAGCTGCATGTAAAAGATAAAATCCAGAGATTGTGAATGGGGAGCAGGACTACTGAGAATGAAAAAGAAATGTGTGAAATGCTAAATGAACAGTTCTAAAGTGTGTTTGTACAAAATGAGGATTTCAGAGAGCTGGACCCAGTGCCAATTGCAGAGTACACCATAGAGTACATAAAGGTTTCCCAAGATGAAGTTGAAAAATTACCCAAGGGGCTAGGAAGAAATAAAGCAGTTGGACCTGATGAAGTTTCTTCACCTTGGGTGCTGCGAGAATGTGCAACTGAGCTGAGTATTCCACTCCAAATAATATTGCAGACATCCTGTGTACAGGAATCGTAGCAGATATATGGGAAAAGGGCAAACATAGTACCATTCTATAAAAATGGTAGCCAAGAAGACACTCTAAATTATAGATCCATGTCATTAACAATCGTGGTAGTCAAAACACTAGAAGCAATAGTTAGAACCAAATGGGTTGAACACCTAGAGAGTAATGACATAATAACAGACAAACAGTATGGTTTTCGAACAAGAAGATCCTGTGTAACAAATCTACTTAGTTTTTATGATAGAGCCACATAGATACTAGAGGAAAGAGGTGGTTGGATTGACTGTGTCTATCTGGAGCCTAAAAAAAGGGCAGAGTCCCACACAAGAGGTTGTTCTGGAAACTGGAACATGCTGGGGACTTCTGGAGACAGGGAGACTTCTGACATGGATGAAAACTATTCTAACACAGACAGATGAGGGTGGTAATCAGAGACAATGTATCTGACTGGAGGAGTGTTACTAGTAGAGTACCAGAGGGTTCAGTTCTTGCACCAGTAATGTTTATCGTCTACATAAACGATCTACCAGAAGGTATACAGAATTATATGAACATGGTTGTGGATGAGACTAAGATACCGGGGAAGATAGGAGACACAGACTATTGTAATGCTCTTCGAATCGATCTAGATAAAATAGGTGCTTAGTGTCAATTGGCAAATGGAATTCAATATGAATAAATGCCATGTTATGGAATGTTGAATCAGAAAATAGACCACACACAACTTACAAATTATGTGGTCAGGAATTACAGAACTCTAATAAAGAACGAGACCTAGGGGTGGTTTTGGATAGTAAGCTGTCGCCAGAGGAACACATAAAGAACATTGTGAGAGGAATATATGCGGCGCTTTTCATCTTCTGACTTGCTTTTAATTATATGGATGGTGAAATACTGAAGAAACTGTTCATGACTTTTGTGAGACCAAAACTGGAATATGCAGCAGTTGTATGGTGCCCCAATCTCAAGAAGCACCTAAAGGAACTGGAAAAGGTGCAACGGCATGCTACAAAAGGGCTTCTGGAACTGAGAAACATGAGTTATGAGGAGAGACTAGATGTGTTAAGTACAGTATTCCAAAACTAGAAAATAGTAGAAAAAGGGGTGATATGATCATCACTTATAAAATACTAACATGAATCGACCATATTGACAAAGAGGAATTCCTGAAACCAGCAACTTCACGAACAAGAGGATACAGACACCTAGTCTTTTTAGAGGGGCACCTACTACTAGGTAAGAACAGATTTAAGCTGAGGAAACGAAGGTGCAAAAAAATATTGGAAAGTTTTCTTTTACAAACAGAGTGGTAGACGGTTGGAACAGGCTGAGTGAGAAGGTGGTGGAGGCCAAAGCCGTCGGTAGTTTCAAAGTATTATACAACAAAGAGTACTGGGAAGACGAGACATCACGAGCATAGGTCTCATCCTGTAACTACATTTAAGTAATTACTTGCACACGAATGCAACACAAACACATGTATGCATACAGTCACATGTAGGAATGCCCAAACATGTTAGTGTGCGCAATGCACACATGCACATCTCTTCAATTGTACTGTTTTTATAGTGGAAATAATTTTTTGAAATGGGAAATGGAAGTTTTGAACCATTGTGGATACAAGAATTTGTAGTGCAGTTAGAATCTTGATGTGGAAAGAGGACTTTTGTAATGAAAGTAAAATTTTTGTCAGGCAATGTTAATTTTAATGTGCCGTTATGGCTCTATTTTGGAAAGAAGCCAGCTCAAAATGCATGTGCATATATACTGTATATACAGTATACAGGTAGTAGATTTCTCATTAAAACAAATAAAAATGATTTTATTGAAGTTGTTGATGTTTATATACTGTAGTTGCAACTGTGGATATTTTTCTTAGCATTTAGGGAACACTCTTGTTTCAAGTCTGACAGAGTTGCTTGTAAACGTGTTTAAACATTAGCTGAATTATAAAGAAATATAACAAAATAATCAGTAAACATAAATGGTTGCATTGTGGATAGAAAATTAGTTTGAAATATTAGTGAATAGAAACAACAATTTGATGATGGTCCAGGACTGACCAAAATGTCTGAGTTCCTACATTTTCAGATGTGTGGGTTGGGGGTCTGATGTGTATGTTGGGTGTCAGATGTGTGGGTTGGGGGTCTGATGTGTGTGTTGGGTGTCAGATGTGTGGGTTGGGGGTCTGATGTGTGTGTTGGGTGTCAGATGTGTGGGTTGGGGGTCTGATGTGTGTGTTGGGTGTCAGATGTGTGGGTTGGGGGCCTGATGTGTATGTTGGGTGTCAGATGTGTGGGTTGGGGGTCTGATGTGTGTGTTGGGTGTCAGATGTGTGGGTTGGGGGTCTGATGTGTGTGTTGGGTGTCAGATGTGTGGGTTGGGGGTCAGATGTGTGTGTTGGGTGTCAGATGTGTGGGTTGGGGGTCTGATGTGTATGTTGGGTGTCAGATGTGTGGGTTGGGGGTCAGATGTGTGGGTTGGGGGTCAGATGTGTGTGTTGGGTGTCAGATGTGTGGGTTGGGGGTCAGATGTGTGTGTTGGGTGTCAGATGTGTGGGTTGGGGGTCAGATGTGTGTGTTGGGTGTCAGATGTGTGGGTTGGGGGTCTGATGTGTGTGTTGGGTGTCAGATGTGTGGGTTGGGGGTCTGATGTGTGGGTTGGGTGTCAGATGTGTGTGTTGGGGGTCTGATGTGTGTGTTGGGTGTCACATGTGTGGGTTGGGGGTCAGATGTGTGTGTTGGGTGTCAGATGTGTGTGTTGGGGGTCTGATGTGTGTGTTGGGTGTCAGATGTGTGGGTTGGGTGTCAGATGTGTGTGTTGGGGGTCTGATGTGTGTGTTGGGTGTCACATGTGTGGGTTGGGGGTCAGATGTGTGTGTTGGGTGTCAGATGTGTGGGTTGGGGGTCTGATGTGTGTGTTGGGTGTCAGATGTGTGGGTTGGGGGTCTGATGTGTGGGTTGGGGGTCTGATGTGTGTGTTGGGTATCAGATGTGTAGGTTGGGGGTCTGATGTGTGTGTTGGGTGTCAGATGTGTGGGTTGGGGGTCTGATGTGTGTGTTGGGTGTCAGATGTGTGGGTTGGGGGTCTGATGTGTGTGTTGGGTATCAGATGTGTGGGTTGGGGGGTCTGATGTGTGTGTTGGGTGTCAGATGTGTGTGTTGGGGTCTGATCTACAGCCACATTATTGTGACTTCTTGTTTGCATAATTATCTATGTCTACTTTGATCTCTACATGTAGATTTGAAATATATATTTTTTAGTTTCCTTATGGTTTTGTCATTAATTTTTTTCAACTTGATATTTTTCAAGTAAGCTTTTGTTGGATATCTTGAGATTGCCTCATTATAATGTCTTTAGATTTAACTGTTTAAAGTTTTTGAGACAAACTGTATGGCTCCTGAGGAAGTTTAGCAATGCAGCTCCTTAGTCATTACTAAATTTGTTGTTGTTTCCAAGCGATATCTTGAGCAAGAATCATTGCATTGGGCTCCCTCTTGAGGAACTTGTCCCTTCCAAATGGCAAGACCAATCAAGCACTCACCTAGTTGTGCTTGCAGGGGTTGAGCTCTGACTCTTTGGTCCCGCCTCTCAACTGTTGATCAACTGGTGATTGTCAGACGTCAGACTCTGTTGTAGTCTCATACATTATTAGTCCTCTTGGACAGTGTCATTGCTTATTTACCCATAGCCATGTGACCACCGACCATGGACTCGTACTACTGCAGCAGCTACCTTGTGACTCAACTTCTTTGCTTTTCTTGAAATACTGAAGGCTTGGAAGTCAACAACTTGTTAAGCTTGTCGAATCCCACAGGTTTGTAACTTAAAGAAGATAGATGCATTGTTCCATCATTCTGCTCTTCCAGAAAACTACAGTAATATCATTGATCTTCAAAATTGCATTGCAAACTGTTCTTATAGTGCTGTAAACACTCCTTTTAAAATATAGCACCGATCTAATGCTTGTTTGCTTGCAATGCCAGGTACTCACTCTAAATGTGTGGGGAAAACATCTTTCATTACTCACACCTCAGTTCTTGAACCCATTATATTGTCAAAATAATAGGATAAGGCTTACCCTGAACTATGGGAAGGGAAAGCTCTCAGCCTGCTAACAGGAGTCAGATTCATCTGCTTCTGTACCAACCTGTGTAAAGTAAATATATGGTATTTGATATGGTTAATGTGGTATTTGATATTATACACTTATCCTGAGAATGATTAGGTCCTGCAAGGTAGTGGATTAGTTTAAATAAACTATAGTAAATACCAAATTAACAGCCGGTTAGTTTTCAGTCCTGTACTGTATTACATTTTGTATTTATATATTTCAGAACCAAGATTCATTCCAGAAGCATCTCCAAAGGGCAGTGGCCTCGACTCCTTTACTGTAGGTTGGAGCCAGCCGAGTGAAAATAGCAAGGAATTTGTTGGACGTTACCATCTGTCTCTCAGTGATCCAACGACAGGAGATGTTCAAGAGTTGTTTGTGGCTTCTCCAGCTGTCGATCATTTATTCACTGATCTCAAGCCATCCACAGAGTACAAATTTAAGGTCTCTAATAAATGTGTTTTGTATAATTTTGAAATTAAAAGTCTTAAGATGAAATTATTTTAACTAGTGTTTTAAGATAGGTGAACTCAAATTATTTAAGGAATAATGTTCATTTGATAGTTGCTTGAACTTAAATTTTTCTCTTTTAAAAATATATAATTATATTAGTACAGTAGTTTAATCCTGCTAATAAAATAGTTTGTCACGTCTGGGCATCATCCACCCCTCTACACGATAATGAAAATGTGGTGTCATGTTATTAAATAAATATTCTATTTGTTAATTAGATGATCCTGGTTGAGAGAAGAATGCCAAGTATGGTTTATTTTGTCCTTCATTGATGTGTAATGATCATAGAGTGGTTCTTCCCATAGACTATAAATTGATAATACAGTACTTAGGTTCTTGCTGTATTGCCCACTGATTGGTATGTTTGAGAACTTTTTATTTGGTTGTGGGTCTTTGATTTCTGTGGGATGTGACCACAATGAATAATCAGAAAATATACCCATATGTTAATATTATTTTTTAATCCGCAGGTTGCCGCGTGTCTGAATGTTTTCCCCGACCGAGAACGAGATTGTGGGGAATATTCTCCTCCGGTAGTTGGAAGGACTCTGAATGGATTACCGGGAGTAATTTCTGATTTGTTGGTTGAGTGCAAGCAGAACCCACACATGGCCAATACTGTCCACATTCATTGGAAGCCTCCAACCAACCCAAATAGTTTAGTTGACCATTACAAAATTGAACTGAAAGAAACTGCATCGTTCATTAATGAGGAAGGACAGAGGCAGTACTACAATAATGAACATAAGCAAAATGTGGCTGCGTCTCTCAGAAACTACACCTTTTATAATGCCTTGCCCAACACAAATTATACGGTTAAGGTTCGTATGTTTCTTCCTTCGGTGTATTGGAGGTTCGTCCATTGTGTGGCATGTAAATAATAATGCACAGTAATGTGGCTTAAAATTAATAACCCAGCACATACATAAAATTCATAAAAGGAATGAAAGTGAGGATGTTTTGGTCAGTCCTGGGTCCAGGGTGGACCATCTTGTCGCTTCTCCTTTCTTCTCATATGTGGGGGGTTGAGTTATTTCTTGTGTAACATCTTTTTAGTTTCTTGTTATGCAATAAGTATTATTAGTTACTCATTTAATTGTGCTCATTTGTACTTGCAGGGTTTGAGTTATATATCTTGGCTCTTATCTCTCATCCTGTAATCAATTGATTGTTTCTCTGTCTTTTTAGATATTTTTGATGCACACTGGAATCACAGTAGCATGGTATGTCTATAAGGAAATCATTTGGAGCACTGAGGTGGGATTAAACTCGCATCTTGGGTGGATAATGCATGCATCTGTAGAGACGGGGGTTGTTATGTTGTTTCAAGTGAGACTATCTTTGGAGCAGGGCAGTGGAATTCAAGCAGCATCCTAAGTCACCTCAGATGCATGCCTTGCCTTGCTCCAGAGATTTTCTCCTAGATATTTCATGGTATTGTGATTTCCTTGTGTGTTTTTTAAGTGCTATTTCTAGTGACGATTTCTAATATTCGCTCGAATAATTTATACGACTTGATATTAAATGAGGTGTTTCATCTGACCAATCTGCTTCAAGTGCTCCTCTGCAAATCCTTTTCTTGTTTCATTCCTCAACTACACTTTGTGTGATCAGCTCAAAGTTCCATTTTCTAATCCATCATCACTCAATCACATTATCTGCATAATTGTGATAGACCTTACTGTGTGTGTGTGTGTGTTCTCTGTGAATTAATAAGAAGCATTTATGTGCTTACTATGTAACCATACTGGCTTAGCATTTTATTTTCATAATTACGTGTTTATATGCTCAAAGATTTTGTTTTATAGGTTTATGCAGGCATAAAACGCCAGTACAGCTCTCCCATGAACGCAGTGTGCCGCATGCCTGTTTGGGTGCCAGTTTCTGAGCGAGTAACTTGGTGGAAATATGTGCACGAAGGTCAGATTGTACTCAAGCTTCCAGTTCCACGAGTGTCTGAACGTAACGGAACCATTTGCTGTCACAGGTTTGATAATATTACAATTATTTACCTTTGAATACATTTTTTTAGGCATTTTGGATGCACCTATTTTATAATTACATTCTGTATAAATATTAAATTTTAGTATTTCAATTAAACATGAGTTGAAACCAATTTTCAAGTGGTTTTGTAGGGTAAAACATATGATTTTGTGCTTGTAAGTTCAACATATATTCAGTTGGTTGTGCACCAAAATCGTGAGTCCTAAGTGCAGCAACTATGGTATTAAAATAGGATGAAAATGTAAAGCTTAATTTTACTTTTTTACTTACATTTTTAATTTAAGGCTTATGCTAAAATTTTAGCATTATTTTAGCAATAGTTTCTTCCTAATGTAGTGAAGATATACACAACATTTAAAAGGGTGTTTTGAGTGCGAGCAGCAGCAGTATGATGGAAAGGAATGAAAATGGTCGTTAGTGTAAGGATAAGCAGTTTTTGGTAAGAGATGAATGCTGAGGGTGGGGATATGAATGCTGAGGGTGGGGATATGAATGCTGAGGGTGGGGATATGAATGCTGAGGGTGGGGATATGAATGTTGAGGTAGGGATATGAATGCTGGGGTAGGGATATGAATGCCGAGGGTGGGGATATGAATGCCGAGGGTGGGAATGTGAATGTCGAGGGTGGAAATGTGAATGCCGAGGGTGGGAATGTGAATGCCGAGGGTGGGGTAAAATGTTTGTGAGGTTAGATGTTCATGCAGGTGAATGCTCCCTCCTGAGATAGAATGAAGCATGTGTTCAGGGGGTTGTAGAGAGTGAAAGGAAGTCTTAAAATTTCCAGAAATAATAAGTAAGTTAAGTAAATATTGGAAGGAACTGAAGCATTTCCAGAGGAATTTCATAAAATATTAAATGATGAGTTGATTGTGCTGGATCATCATTTGTAATAATGCTGTAAAAATGATTTGATGACTTTTGTAACACCACGATAGCTATTGTTTATACATTTTACTGTTGATTCTTGCATCCCTATATAATCTGGTATAATTAATTGTAGGGTTGTGGTGGTTAAGCTGGAAGGAGGTTCACCACTTCAGAATCTGCCCGAGCCCAGTAAGCTGCCACTCAGTACGTACGAAGAGGTTCACCGCTCTCCTTCCTCCACTGGTGCTTATGTTGCCGAGGCATTCTCTGGGTAAGTCATATATAATGTACTCCAAATCTATACCAATGTAAGCAGAGTCAGTAAGCAAACACTCGTGCCTAGGGTGTGCACTCTGTTTGCATGCATGAACTACTCCTGGTGGTGCGAGTGAGAACGCGGCGACACTGAAATGTGTAAACTCTTTTCAGTTTTCTCACCTTAATGTGAGAAAACACCTTTTCTCACCTTTCTCTGTGGCTCATTTGGGCACTCAGTTTCCACCTGTGTCCCCTTGTGCGTGTTCCCCTTGTGTTAAATAGACTGTCTTTATCTACCCTATCAATCCCCTTCAGAATCTTGAATGTGGTGATCATGTCCCCCCTAACTCTTCTGTCTTCCAGCGAAGTGAGGTTTAATTCCCGTAGTCTCTCCTCGTAGCTCATACCTCTCAGCTCGGGTACTAGTCTGGTGGCAAACCTTTGAACCTTTTCCAGTTTAGTCTTATCCTTGACTAGATATGGACTCCATGCTGGGGCTGCATACTCCAGGATTGGCCTGACATATGTGGTATACAAAGTTCTGAATGATTCTTTACACAAGTTTCTGAATGCCGTTCGTATGTTGGCCAGCCTGGCATATGCCGCTGATGTTATCCGCTTGATATGTGCTGCAGGAGACAGGTCTGGCGTGATATCAACCCCCAAGTCTTTTTCCTTCTCTGACTCCTGAAGAATTTCCTCTCCCAGATGATACCTTGTATCTGGCCTCCTGCTCCCTACACCTATCTTCATTACATTACATTTGGTTGGGTTAAACTCTAACAACCATTTGTTCGACCATTCCTTCAGCTTGTCTAGGTCTTCTTGAAGCCTCAAACAGTCCTCTTCTGTTTTAATCCTTCTCATAATTTTAGCATCGTCCGCAAACATTGAGAGAAATGAATCGATACCCTCCGGGAGATCATTTACATATATCAGAAACAAGATAGGACCGAGTACAGAGCCCTGTGGGACTCCACTGGTGACTTCACGCCAATCGGAGGTCTCACCCCTCACCGTAACTCTCTGCTTCCTATTGCTTAGATACTCCCTTATCCACTGGAGCACCTTACCAGCTACACCTGCCTGTCTCTCCAGCTTATGTACCAGCCTCTTATGCGGTACTGTGTCAAAGGCTTTCCGACAATCCAAGAAAATGCAGTCCGCCCAGCCCTCTCTTTCTTGCTTAATCTGTGTCACCTGATCGTAGAATTCTATCAAGCCTGTAAGGCAAGATTTACCCTCCCTGAATCCATGTTGGCGATTTGTCACGAAGTCCCTTCTCTCCAGATGTATTACCAGGTTTTTTCTCACGATCTTCTCCATCACCTTGCATGGTATACAAGTCAAGGACACTGGCCTGTAGTTCAGTGCCTCTTGTCTGTCGCCCTTTTTGTATATTGGGACCACATTCGCCGTCTTCCATATTTCTGGTAGGTCTCCCGTCTCTAGTGATTTACTATACACTATGGAGAGTGGCAAGCAAAGTGCCTCTGCACACTCTTTCAGTACCCATGGTGAGATCCCATCTGGACCAACCGCCTTTCTAACATCCAGATCCAGCAGGTGTCTCTTGACCTCCTCTCTCGTAATTTCGAACTCCTCCAAGGCCGCCTGGTTTACCTCCCTTTCTCCTAGCACAGTGACCTCACCCTGTTCTATTGTGAAGACCTCCTGGAACCTCTTGTTGAGTTCCTCACACACCTCTCTGTCATTCTCTGTATACCTGTCCTCGCCTGTTCTAAGTTTCAATACCTGTTCTTTCACTGTTGTTTTCCTTCTGATGTGACTGTGGAGTAGCTTTGGTTCGATCTTGGCTTTGTTTGCTATATCATTTTCAAAATTTTTCTTGTGTGGTTTGGTCATCATGCAAAATAGCTTAGAGTGATTAATAGCAGTATTACAATTACAATTTATTTTTTTATTAAGATAGTAGTTAAAAATTTTGAAATGTCTTATTGCTTGTGGTTGTTTTGAGAGGTTTTAAATTGATCATATTAAAGTGAAGGGTAATTCATTTTTATCAAACCCTCAACAATTTCTCATCAGAATTCTGTTGTATTTGGTATACAGATATTTAGGAAATCCACTTGTGTCCTGTAATACTTCGGTTTGAAAGTACAGTATCAAAAAATGCAACCTAGAAATAATCTTAAATGTATGCAAACACACCAGAATACAACAAGAGAAAGAAGACATAGTAAACTGAATTTCCCTAGACTCAAAAATCATTTAATACTGCTCTTCACAGAAGGCTTGACCATAAGATGGAGAGGCACATTAGAGTAAATGGATTCACACTGTAAAGATGTTGCGAGTGGGATCTCTCAAGGCTGTCCTGAGACCATTAATGAACCCTCTTCCAACCTTCACCCTCCCCCCCCCCCATCCCCTCCCAGGCAAATTTTGTCAAAATGACATTGATGTAATAGTGAGTCAATGAGTCGGTGTTGATCGAGCTTTGATTAAATGTTACTTGAGCATGTTATGTTTGTTGGGTACCTAACGTATGTGCCAGAGGATTGTGTTTACTTATGTCAGTACAGGATTTGCAAATGATTGAAGCTATTGGAAGGAGTATTATTATTATTATTATTATTATTATTATTATTATTATTATTATTATTATTATTATTATTATTATTATTATAAATCGACACCATAAGGTGAAGGCAACTGCAGGAGTCAGAAAGAGGAAATAGACTTGGGAATATAATTCCAAGGCTAACACCGAAACACACACAAACAGGATAAAATTGGCAAAATGTCAGAAGCAGAAAAACATTATAACAGTATTTAAAATCCCTAAACACCGACACTTAGACGACAATTTGCACAGCATACATCTGTAGTAGAGTGCAACTGTTCTCCAACAAAATATATTTGGTGGCCCTGATTTGTTTTAGTATGGACTGTGTTCCCTTTCAACCTCCCCCCCCCCCCTCACCCTCTCCATGCCCAGGTTTTGTGTTTTGTTTAGTTTTTCCATTATTTTGAGCACTACTACTACTACTGTACTGCATAGTGTATATAGGTGTTTTTGGAGAGACTTCCTCAAGAGCTCCTCGAGTTGAGTGCTGATCTGGCCTGGCTTACAGGGGATGCACTGGGCCTACCTGTGCATACAGGGAGCCTGGACCAGAATCTGATGCTCTCTATCGGGTGACAGGAACCTGGGAAGTGGAGATCAATTCCAAAACCATTACCGGATTGAGAAGATTTCTTAGCTACAGCAACTCGTCCCTAGACGGCCGACTCGGCCCCTAGGGAGCCGGTCAGCCGAGCGGACAGCATGCTGGACTTGTGATCCTGTGGTCCCAGGTTCAATCCTGGGCGCCGGCAAGAAACAATGGGTAGAGTTTCTTTCACCCCATGCCCCTGTTACCTAGCAGTGAAATAGGTGCCTGGGTGTTAGTCAGCTGTCACGGGCTGCTTTCTGGGGGGGGAAGCCTGGTCGAGGACCGGGCCGTGGGGACACTAAAGCCCCGAAATCATCTCAAGATAACCTCAAGAAGATAACCTAGATGACAGCACCCACAGCTCAAGGCACACTCAGTCTTGAACTGTCCAGTGGAGAACCCCACAATGAATGGGGAAGGAGAAGAACCCCACAATGCATGGGGAAGGAGGAGAACCCCACAATGCATGGGGAAGGAAGAGAACCCCACAATGCATGGGGAAGGAGAAGAACCCCACAATGCATGGGGAAGGAGAAGAACCCCACAATGCATGGGGAAGGAGGAGAACCCCACAATGCATGGGGAAGGAAGAGAACCCCACAATGCATGGGGAAGGAAGAGAACCCCACAATGCATGGTGAAGGAGAATAACCCCACAATGCATGGGGAAGGAGAATAACCTCACAATGTATGGGGAAGGAGAATAACCCCACAATGCATGGGGAAGGAGAAGAACCCCACAATGCATGGGGGAAGGAGAAGAACCCCACAATGCATGGGGAAGGAAGAGAACCCCACAATGCATGGTGAAGGAAGAGAACCCCACAATGCATGGGGAAGGAAGAGAACCTCACAATGCATGGGGAAGGAGAACCTCACAATGCATGGGGAAGGAAGAGAACCTCACAATGCATGGGGAAGGAGGAGAACCTCACAATGCATGGGGAAGGAAGAGAACCTCACAATGCATGGGGAAGGAAGAGAACCTCACAATGCATGGGGAAGGAGGAGAACCTCACAATGCATGGGGAAGGAGGAGAACCCCACAATGCATGGGGAAGGAGGAGAACCCCACAATGCATGGGGAAGGAGGAGAACCCCACAATGCACGGGGAAGGAGGAGAACCCCACAATGCATGGGGAAGGAGGAGAACCCCACAATGCATGGGGAAGGAGGAGAACCCCACAATGCATGGGGAAGGAGGAGAACCCCACAATGCATGGGGAAGGAGGAGAACCCCACAATGCATGGGGAAGGAGGAGAACCCCACAATGCATGGGGAAGGAGGAGAACCCCACAATGCATGGGGAAGGAGGAGAACCTCACAATGCATGGGGAAGGAGAAGAACCCCACAATGCATGGGGAAGGAGAAGAACCTCACAATGCATGGGGAAGGAGGAGAACCCCACAATGCATGGGGAAGGAGGAACACAACAGTGATGGGGAGCCACTGAGAGCCCCACCAGAAATACATATTGTATTACATTCAATGGTATATTTCTGGAAAGGCCTCCTCAGTAGCTCTCCAAAGCTACTGTAGTTAAATAAAGATATTGCACTCTACAACACTAGAAAATTAATTGACCAATGGTTATCATTTCATATATATATATATATACACAAAAGTTCTTTGGGTTACCTTTTATATCCTGAAAGTTTTAAAATTGTGTAAGTGTAGACAATTTGTGGCAGATTCTATAAAGATTAAAGGGAGAAGGTGCAGTATATTTTAAAAGATGACTGTAAGCCAAAACAATTTATAAATATATTGGTATTAATCTTTCAGGTGGAACATAAAGGATAAGTACCTACTCCTGGGCGATGGAAAAGTTGTGGGTAACTGGTCTGGAGGCTGTTCTTCGTGCTTGGGGGAAATAAACCCAGGAGGCGAAATGGCAGCATTTCGTGGCACTCCGGGACAGACTGCCGTCGTTCCCGCCACCCGAGGAAACAGGCGTTCTCTGCTGTCTCTTCAAGTTGCGCCACCTGTAGTAGATGGTCTCCTATCAATGGAATCCAATTACACGGGCTTCATAGTAATGTCAGGTGAGACATGTATTCTGCTCCAAGTCTAGTAATTTGATACTAGAAATAGTGTTTTAATACTCGCATGAGATGATTGGTTTCCAACCCTCGCGGTACGTCCAGTTTCCATTATTTTCACTTATAGTTGTAATAATTACTGCATTTTATTAGGGCAAATTATAAAACATGTAATTTAGCAGATTTGAACCCAAATAACATGGAAAAGTAAATTTGTCAAAACATACAAATAAAAGAAGACTCCACCCAAACAATCCACCCGCCTTTTCACTAAAAAATGGCAAAATGTTTTTGTTTAAGGATTTAAAACTAGGGTGGCACAGTAGCTTTAACTAAGTTTTCAACTACAGAAATGCACCTCTAAAATTTTACTGTAATTTTGTTTGTTCATTTTAGTACAATCGGAGGATGGAAAATTGCTGACGGCATTTAGTGAATACTTCCCTGTGGTTCAGCCTATTGAGGATGTGGTGGACACGGGGCCCCCCACTCGTATATCCGAGATGCAAATTATTTATGTCGCTACGGGACTCTTCACATTTCTCCTCCTGCTCAGTATTGGACTGTGCACCCTTCTATGTTTTTACCGAAGACGAAATAAGCATCTGGAAGAGGAAGAGGTTGCAGAGAGTCTGTCTGGTTCTCTTGGGTAAGATACTGGATTTTTCAGGTTGATTTGTTTAGAGTATATGGTATCACTATTTAGTAGGCGTTGAGTAATCAAGGTTTTTATTATTCACTGTTGCCGTTTTCTTTTTCAAAGTTATATACCACTTGGTTCCCTAGGCAAGGTCCAGCTTGTGCCTTGGACAGGATCAGCACATAGACAAGACACATTGACATACCACACTGGCACAGGAGGAATCTATTCAAGCATCCCTAATGGGTCATACCTGTTCAAGGAAGACACCAGAAACCCAGTCTATATTGGAATAACCTCTAGATGGGTCTCATACGAACTCAAAATCATTTTAATTTTTTTTTGTCATTACTAGGACTCCGAAGTCGCGCTCATTAATCACTAGTTGGCAGCACTGACATGTAAATAGAGCACCCTGACTGGGGCACATAATGTTCTTCCCAACTGGTTCCTCCATACAGGTCAGGCAAACACCAAAAAACATCAATTCTGTGATTTGTTTATTCTTAGAAACTCATGTTTTTGTTGTCCTGCAAGCTTATGCTTTAAGTGGACACTTCTTGTTCACACGTATGGTACGGTATACACAGTTTTTTGCAGGTCCCAACTTACTCACTAAATAATATTCTCTGTTCTGGCTGGATTATGGACCTGTTGTGATATTCCCAACTTAAGAGCAGCTTTACAGTCACAGCTGTTTGTTACTTAGTTGTGGGACGAGGACATATGTGCTGGGCTCAAGTGTTTACGTATATTTAGTCTCTTCATCACTCAAGTGTAGAGCACAATTCCTTTTGTTACACTTGTGTCACGTCTTGGCTGAGTGGTTTGTAGCTTTGTCTTTTCTAGTTTGTTTCAATCACAGATTATTCTTGTCCTTGCATCTCTTAGGGGTAGATATGTTTTGGTTAAGATATGTTGAGAACTCGAGCTTTAGCACCCCGATTTCTTCATCATTTTGTGGTCTGGAGCAGAGGTCCTGGCTACAGCTCTGCTCATTTGGGTTTACCTTGGTGTGTATTAAAAGCAATATCTAGCTCTATAGTCCTGCCTCATAGTTAATGTACCTGGTGCATTTATTCTTTTCGATGTACAAGTAGTAAGTCATACTTGCTTCTGAAATGGTAAATGGTGATTGTTTCCATCACCTCAGAGTCGGTTTTACTCTGCTTGTTTAAAACTCGTACTACAAATGAGTATTTCCTTATATTTCTCCAGCTCATCTGTCTCTCTTACTTCCACCAATGTTCCCTCATTGTTTAGTCCCTCACCTGTAAAAGACTGCCTCTTATTCATTTTGTCTTATATAACTTTCTCCACTTTGCTAGATACTCTTGTACAATCATTTGCTGATCTGCATGAATGGCCTGTTGGCTCATACGAGGCAGCTCTTATTATCCCATACGGGGTAGCGCCTATTATCCCTTATAAGGCAGCTTCTATTGGTCCATACGAAGCAGCTCCTATTGGTCCATACGAGGCAGCTCCTATTGGTCTATACGAGGCAGCTCCTATTGGTCCATATGAGGCAGCTCCTATTGGTCCATACGAGGCAGCTCCTATTGGTCCATGCGAGGCAGCTCCTATTGATCTGTACGAGGCATCTGCTATTGGCTCATATGGGGCAGTTCCTATTTATATCCTCCCAGACTCACTCATATATATGCAGAGAGTAAGTCACAATAAGTCATTTGATAAGATCGTTATTGCTCCAGTGCAGAGTGCCACTGTACCCCATCATGACTCCCTCCCCTGGGACCTTCAGGGATCTTGGCTTAGGAAGCATCTGAATATCTTAGTCAGAAAGGAACTTTTCACGTTCCATCAAAACCTAATTTTGACCTACCTCTTTCGTGCTATACCAGGTACAGTATACAGTGCTGTAATTATGTATATATCATTGTGCAGAAAATTTGTCCTAGAAAAATCATAATTCATCTTTATTACACATAATTTAGTTTATATTTTGGATATCATACAGACCCATTTCATCATTCTTAGGACTACCCAGACTTAATATTCAAATCGTCCGTCATTAGTATGCATATCTTCCAATTGATTGGTACCAAACAGTCTCACTAAAACACCCACTAAAGCATCCTTTCTTTTTGTTTTTAATTTAACTTTTGTCGTGACAGAGTATATAGATCCAACAGCCTCCCATGACCCGACACGTACTATGAAGTGCAGTACGTGTTCGAGAAGTGTGCCTCGGGAAGTCATTCGTCACTCACTATTACTCGTCTGTTATTAATAGATAGTTTCCCTCATTACTCTTTTATTTTTGTTTCATAATATTTATCACTCTTCATTCTCACTTTCTATCTCCATTCTTACTCTCTGTTCTTACTTCCGCTCTTCATTCTCACGTCCTCTCTTCATTCTCACTTCCTCTCAGCTTGTTACATAAACCTGACACATGAAACTTTATTGTCTTTAAAACTTTTCACTTCTAGCTTCTTTCATCCCTTATGTGTTCCTCTCACATTCCACACAGCCATACGAGCCTGCCTTTGCTTTCTGTGGCCGGGGCAAGCACGGGCCCCAGATCCGAGGCCGATTATGCTGTTGGTGGGGAGGAGCTACAGAAGATGGTGGGGTCGCCACATCCCTATGGAACGCCGTACTCCAGCTGCATATTCCAATTTAGGTCGAATATATATGTTGTGAATACTATTTGTAGCTTTGCTCCATCCATATACGTAGCAGCTATCCTAATATTCGCCAGTATCGCATAGGATTCTCTGACTGTGGCATTTGTATATTTTTTTCCGGTGATGGGTTTTCATCTGCTGTATAATCACTCTTAATTAAGATCATTTCTTGATCTAATTCTTGCAAATTTTCTCACACAGTTGCTGTGAGTTTACACTTACCAGTTCGTGCTTGTTTTGCTGGGAGGAGAGATCTAGGTCCTGGATCGTGCCTCTTAGCTATCTGTAGTGTGGGTCAATTACAGCTGACCTTCCATTGCTTAGTAATACAGTATCTGCTTTTAAAGATGGGTTTGGTGCTGGTCTGTACTACTGCCTCTTCTTGATTAATCCATTTGTTTACTATACATATATTAAGAGAGTTTTTACTTATGGTTCATCTCTGCATCCAGGTTCCTTTGGCACCCTGTCATTCTGTTTTTGGGCAAAACAGAGTTTTATTGCAGAGAATAAGATACAATAACATGGCTGAAACAAGCAACCCAACCCACACATGAAATGAAATGAAAGTGACAACTTTTGGTCTGGCCTGGATTCTCTACCATCCCACTCCTCCTATGTCAGGACTAGATAAGGGTCCAGAATGGGCCAAAACTTTGTCATTTTTATTTCATATCTTGTGTGTAGTTTGGGTTACAGATTGTTATTGTTCACTCTGTCTCTCAGAATCTTGTACTATGTCATGTTTTCTCTGGCTCTTCTTCAGCTATATTAGGTTAAGTTTCATTAGCCAGTTCTTATGTCCCAGGTTCCTTGTCTCTGGAATTAACCTTATGACAAATCTTTGGACCACCTTGAACTTTGTACCTCTTCAAGATGAGAGTTCCTTACAAGTGCTGGATACTTGTCTTAATGTTGGCTGTGTGTAATGTTTTGAATATTGGATTATTAATTAGTTAATTCTTCTTTAATTCTCAAGTGTTCATTCATACCTGCTCTTAAAGTTGTGTATGGAGGTGGCCTTAGGGCAAATAAAATTTACACTTACAAAATAAATACTATTGATTTTTGTTCACGTTGTACCTGTGCCTCTTCATTTTATCTCTCCACCTGGGATAGTGTTCCTGTCCACTGTGTCATTGTGTCAGACTGAGCACTTTTGTTTTATTTCTTGTGTAAGGTATCTTGTGTTTGACACAGTTGGGGCTCCTTGCCTGGGCCACATGTACCGGGACTGGTCTAGTATGTTTGGCTGTTTCACATAAGCTGTTAATTTTATTTTATTTCTGTGCCCCTGACATTAAAGTTTGTATTACATCCAGAGTCAGGCACTTATTATTCCGATTCATGTAACTTCTTCCCTTCTGTTCTCTAACGCTTCTCTGGTCTCCTGTTCCTTATTCCTATTCTTATTGATTTATGTTTGCTAAGACTTATCTACCCACTCCTGCAGGGTGTTTGGGTCTTCCTGCGGCAGTCTACAATCCTCATCAGTACTGTATTTGCTTTTCTCATTAGCTTGACATAATTTGTAAATATTGACATATAGGAGCTTAGCATCTTGTGTACATTGTTTACGTACATCGAGAACAGTAGGTGCCCAAGGCAGGAGCCCCCCTGTGGAACCCCTCTTGCCACTTCTCTGCACTCTTAACATTTCTTCTTTCAGAATTCCTGCTTGTGATGACCTGTCTTCATATATTTTACCATAAATGACTTTCAACCTTCTGGTGATTTTAGCGCCAAAAAAAATTCCTGCCATCTATCATTCTCTTAGTAAATATATTCTTCTTGTTAGCTTTCTGTTTATCTTTTAAAGAAGTTTACAACTGTTTTGTCTCGTTTTGGTTAATTCTGATTTTAAAACTTTATTGTCTGTTTTATTGTATCATTTTTCAATTTGATTTGTGATTTTTATATCTCCATTTTCATGTTTCTTGTAGTTTGGGCATTTTCTTAACCTTTTGCATCACATGTGAACATGTCCACACTACCTGAATCACCCTTGCCCTTTTGGCAAATAATTGAAGTCCACAACATAATTAAAGTAAGTACTTATCTTTGCCGGACCACATTAGTGACTTAGCGATGATAGATCTCCTCTTGTGACTGTATTTGTAGTGTTTCTGGGGGCGAGCTCTGTCGACTCCCTGGAGCTATCCAGGCTGATATGGATATATTAGCTTTCTGGCATCAGTCAATGTGCATGGAGTTCTTGCCTATCGGGAACCACGAGCCAGAATCTGCCCCCCCCACCTCAGAGAGGCACGAGGAGCAATGGCCTATAGAAACACCCGTATGGTTGGAAGTCCACACAGGGACTATGGTATGTCCCGTCTTGGTTCCTATGGACTATGGTATGTCCCAGCCATCTTGGTCTTTGGGCCGGGTTCTCTCTTTTCTCTCTCCTCGGTTTGTAGTGGTCCATTCAGTTCGGGATTGTTTTTCTAAGGCCCTTTTTTCCTGTTGGCATTGGCCTGTGGGGGTCGGGTTGGAGAGCTTCATGCTCTCCTCCGGCGCAGGGGTTTCTGCTCTTCCAGTCCTGGTGGTTGGTTTGTTCAGTTGCAGCCGTCTCCTTCTATTCTGGCAAAGAACTGCTGCTTTCTGGAGGGGTCCTTGGGTTGTTGATGCTTGGTTGGTCAGGTCGGGGGTGCATCATGTGTTGTGTCCGGTTGCTGCTCTCCGCCTTTATTTGTGCGCCACAGCTTCGGTGGCCGGGGATGCTCTTTGGGTTGACCCGGTTTCCCTCCTTCTCTGTTCGTGGGCTAGGGTCTACTAGGTCGTCCGCAGGGTTATTAAGTCTAGCCAGCCTGCAGTCTATCCTTGTGCCCACGATGTTCGTAAGTTTGCTGCCTTGGCTGCCGTCTTTGGTAACATGTCTTGGGTTGACATTCGGGCATGGGGTTTTTGGAGGTCAAACAGGGTCCTGGTCACTCGCTACCTTGTCAGTGTCCCTGGACCTAGTAAGGTCTGCGTTGCATTGGGCTGGTGGTTGCGCCCAGTTGTCTCAACTTTGTGTTGAGGAGTGAGGACTGACCACCTTCCAGGTAAGTCCCTGTATTTTTCCTTGTCTTTGGGTAGTTAGCTCCGGGTAGCCGACGGGGCTACCCCCAGAAAACCAGCTATGAATGTAATGAAATGCCATTTTCTGGGTGAACCCCGGAGGCTCTCTAGCATCCCTCCGTCCCTCCGGTGGGCAGTGTTTTCACATGTTTTTGACATCCAGCCTAAGAACTGCCAGTTGGATCGCCGGTGCGAGGATCTGGTGCTCCCCTTTCCCGAACCCGAGGAGTGGGGGGGGGGGGTTGCACAGACAGCGATCCAGCAAAGTGATGACGTCATGCTCGTTTGCTAATTTTCATTTGGGGAGTTCTGTCCACTTGTTCGGCTTTCACTAGCAATGGTTTCACCAGAATAGAGGCTTGTTTTGGGGCACCTACCTTTCTGGGTGCCAGACCCGGTCGATGGCAGGCATAGAATGCTCCGAAACACATATGGGGGTTTCTATAGGTAATTGCTCCTCACGCCTCTCTGAGGGGGCCAGGTTCTGGCTCATGGTCCCTGGTAGGCAAGAACTCCATTCACATTGATGCCAGAAAGCTAATATAATACATACCAGCCTGGATAGCTCCGGGGGAGCCTCCGGGACTCACCCGGAAAATGGCGTTTCATTACAGTCAACGCTGGTTTTTTAGGAAGACTAATTAAAAAGTTAATGTATTCTCCATCAGTCTTCTGCATCATTCTGTATTATTAACACTATATGCGGTATGCTGTAAATGTTCGATGGTGCTATTCCATCTGATCCTTCAGTTTTATTCCTGTGCATCTCTTAAGAGTAGTTTCTTCTCTTCCAATCTTGTTAAAACTGCTGATCCCATCTTGTTTGTTTTAATTCCAAGTTCGGTGCATAAGTTTCTCACCCAAAATAAATATATCTTTAAGCTTTTCATTTATCGTTTCATACATTTCTTCTTGTCACCAACATTTTTGCTATCATTGTTTATTCTTTGTTTTTATCATTTTCATTTAGTTTGCCGTATATGAGCTTCAAAATCTAATTAGATTCTATTCCAAAATTATTTTGCAATAGCATTTTTAAAGATCCTTTGTTTCCCCCCTGTCTTCCACATAGTAATTTAATAGCAGGTAATATCTCAGTAAGATTGAGAGTGGTATGTTTAAGGTACTGATATAATTCATTCTTCTCCATTGCAAACAAGTTCTATGTAATTCTCCCATTTTACATCCTTTGTTATTTCATTCACTTACACCACTAGAGCCTCGAACTCACGAGCACTAGAGTAAAAATCATCAGTGTCGTACTGAAGTACATTTACCCTCACACTGCTCAAATCTCCACATGTGAATTTGTTGCCACTAAGTTCTTAAAATCAGGTGCCCTGTTACAGTGGGGAGGTGGTTCAATATAAATATTTAGGGTTAAATGCCATGAATTTGTCACATGTATGCTCACCCTAAACTCGTGGGCTGGGCTCTCCCAGGGTAACTTACTGGAAATGAGTCCACAACCTGGCCGTTGCCAGCCTGGCCCCCCAGTGATCGATCACAATAAAAACAGAAAACCTGTTGTATACGGATATAATGACAATCTAGTCAGGCCCCACTGGATAAGTGAAAAGGTTTTAACCGTTAACAATTTATTTCACTTCCTCCACACACCCACACTCATAACAGAAGTTCTGATTGACAGAAGTTACTCTACTCTCCTATACTCCCCTCATGTAATAAGAGCATGCACTCACATAAGCAAATACTAGACAAGCAATCAAGCCCAATGGAAACCAAACCGTTATAGCCGAATCAAAAACACCGATACAACACTCCCTCCAGATGACCAGACCACACACTAGAAGGCGAAGGAACGACGACGTTTCGGTACGTCCTGGACCATTCTCAAGTCGACAATCGACTTGAGAATGGTCCAGGACGGACCGAAATGTCGTCGTCCCTTCACCTTCTAGTGTGTGGTCTGGTCATCACTCCCTCCAGATCCTCTCACAGAGCACTCTATATGAACTAGAGTGATCTGTGAGTAGCATGTTAAATAGTAATACAAATAATAATTTGAAACGGTGGCAACAGTGAATGATCAGGACTTACTGATAATTCAAGGTGCAGCTCAAAGTGCAGCACCTTCCCCTAGCCAGACTTGGCACCAATTAAACCCCTCTCTCTTGCCCCCTGACAGTATTTACCCAAAAAAAAACTATCGCACTGCAGCCGTCCTGTACTTCCAGTCAGCATTTGCCACTTATAACTTAAATATCACATAACTTAATAATCCTACTGGCTATGTATTATAAAGTAACTTAGTGACTACAAAAGTTAAAACATAGCTGGAAGTTTACAAACAGGTATTCACAAATAATCGAGGCGCCGGCAGCGCCGTCACCACTGGAAATAATACAGTGGACAAATCAGTTTCTCACACTACTTTTCTCTCTCTCTCTTTAATTAATAGACACCAGGTCCCATAACATGGCTCTCGATGTTGAACTTCTCAATAGCTGCGCAGTTGAGGGCTTCCAGTAGCACACGATTCCTCTTTCATAAAGAGTCAAATAGTAGATTCTGAAAACTTTTCTAATGCATTCTACTTTTAAAATAATTGGTGCGTTTCCTTTCCACGTTGTGGTTGTCTTGCAGATTGGGACTGAAGTGCTCCTGGTCATCAGATTTAAAAGCTGAAGAGCCTATTTTAACCTTGCTTCATATACCTGGCATTTTATAGTTTCAAAGTTAAAATCTACTATTAGAGTTATATTTTTCTCTGGGTTTATTTTCTTTAGTAAACCCATTATATTAGTGAGTAAACTCATCAACTCTACCTGCAATTTCTCCATTTTGCTAGTAATACTATTTATTTTCTTTGTTAGACTTCACTGTTATAACTTTTCTTGTAATATGTGGGTTTTGGAGTACTACATCTCTGGCTCTTGAATGACCTTTTGTTAAAAATTACTATTCCATCCAACATTGTTTACCTATTGATTACTTGTTGTTTATTTTGATGGTTCTTTTGTAGCCAGGCCTAGGCCTTGCCTTCTCCACACTGTGTGGCCGTTTATAAGTATTGCCAATGCAAGTCGGCGTTTAATTCCCGACCGTCCAAGTGATTGGGGTCCATTCCTTTTTCTCGTCCCATCCCAGATCCTTATAAAAACCCCTTCTAAGTGCTGTATAGTTGTAATGGCATAGTACTTTCTCCTCATAGTTCCTTCCTGCCTTATAAATATTGCCTCATTTAGTATTTTTTCTCTAGTTTAATTTTGGCTGCCAGTACCCTGATTCTAGCAATTTTGAAGGTTACTCCATCTATGTATAAAGTATTTATTAACTTGTATGCAGCATTTACTTACATTAAATAGGCTTATTACTTTTTTGCAATAATCTTTTTTTGCACAACTTCTTTGGTATTTGCAATATTACTATTATGTCAAAGATTTTTTGGGGGGCTCCTTGCATTATTTAATGTTTTGGCTTTATTCAACTTAGCTCTGGTCTATGTCCTCTTTTAATAAATCTCTCCTAACTACTAATTTCTTGCATTTTTACCTTTTGTGTAAGGTTGAGTGAGTGATCTGAGAGTAATTGTTCCCAGTGTTTCTCTTTGCCTATGTTGAGGATAATTGTGAATGAGATGGGAAACAGTGAAAAGAATTTGATGTGGGTACACCAGAGAGATTGTCTGGATGTGATGATGTTATTGAGGCATCGTAGATGATAGTGCTCAGAGAGTAAGTGTGGAGTGTCTTAAGTTGGGGTGTGTGGTAAATAATATTAAGAGGAAATGGAGATGTTGACCCTCACTTGACTCCTGTAGTGCAGTGAACACCAGGTCCTGTAGTGCAGTGAACATCAGGTCCTGTAGTGCAGTGAACACCAGGTCCTGTAGTGCAGTGAACACCAGGTCCTGTAATGCAGTGAACACCAGGTCCTGTAGTGCAGTGAACACCAGGTCCTGTAGTGCAGTGAACACCAGGTCCTGTAGTGCAGTGAACACCAGGTCATGTAGTGCAGTGAACACCAGGTCCTGTAATGCAGTGAACACCAGGTCCTGTAGTGCAGTGAACACCAGGTCCTGTAGCGCAGTGAACACCGGGTCCTGTAGCACAGTAGTTTGCATCCTTGGATAACAATTGAAGGACCTGGGATCACTCGTTGGGCATGTTTCCTTTCACCTAATGCCTCTGTTCACCCAGCAGTAAATATATCCATACCTGGAAATTAGACAACGGGCGTGGGTTGCATCCTGGGCAAGGTCAGTAATTGGCATAAAGGGTGGGACTGCCATAGGCCTAAGTACTGTACAGGCTTCCTGTCTCAGACAACAAGAATTACTGGTAATTGTTCTTGCTATGTAGAAGATGCTTTTCAGCCCAGGTCAATGTTTATTGGGAGTACATGTTAGGGGGGCTCGTCGGTGCTTTGTTCACCCCATTGTTATGGCCATTGATGTTTAGGTATAGAATACATAATCCAACCCACACTTGAAATGAAATCAAACAAAAGTGACAACATTTCAGCCCATCCTGGACCCTTACCAAGTCGCAACAAGAATCCAGGATGAATTGAAACATTGTCACTTTCATTTCAGTTCATGTGTTTTTGGAGTTAGTTACTTGTTGATATATATATATATATATAATATAATATAGAATGTTTAACAAAGGGATTGCATGAGACAAGTGAAGGAGAGGCTTAGAGGAGTGAGGTATGGAGTGAGAGGAGTAAGGAAGTACAGTATACATGTAATGAATGAAGACTAAACCACACATCAGACAATGACGGACATTTGAGTCCGTCCTGGACCATTATCATGTTGACAATGGTCCTGGATGGATCTAAACGTCGTCGTCTCCTCATCTTCTGGTGTGTGATAAAGTCTTCATATCTTCAGCCATGTTATTGTGACTCTTCATCTGCATGTAATGAATGTTGTTAATTTGCTCAAATGTATGGAATTATGATTAAGAAACCCCGAGAACAAATTTACTCGCTACAACTCTTGCAGTTAGAAATATCATATTAGTTTGTGAATAGATTAAAGGTATAATTTCCGCGGTATGTTTTGTAGTACATTTATGAAAAAATCCGTCATAAAAAATTTATTTTCAGAAGGATCTTTCGTTCGCTGCGACGATCTCACACGCTTATGTCCCAGCCAGCAGTAGATGTGAAACCAGTTCCTCGAGATGAGCTTGTTCCACAATATATCGATAAACTCAAAGATTCAGAACTTGGATTCAGACGTGAATACGAGGTAGGTTATAATTAGCTTTCTGAGCTATCCCACTTGGTTAATCCATAAGATATGATTTTGCTGGCATTGAGGAAATAAATGATGCATTGAGGCAGGACAACAGGTAAAGATACCACAGGGAACCTTTTAAATGTTCCTGCTGCATGGTATTGGTACTGGGGAGCACTGGAGGATATCATCCAGCTAGAGTGAGCTCCACGAAGCTAAAGAAATACACACTCAAAAACCATTTATTCAAACATAAATTTGTTTATACTAAGGGGATATTTTATGTGCATAATGTTCCTCTTACCATTTTGTAATGTTAATGGTTAGTATATCATGTAATTTAATTTTTGTAGGCACTCCCTGAGAAGTTTTATGATCGAACAAGCCGGGCCTCAGACCTCATAGAAAATGCTCCCAAGAATCGCTATCCGGATATCAAAGCTTACGACCAAACGAGAGTAAAGTTAACGCAACTGAATGGAGCTGTTGGGTCAGATTACATCAACGCCAACTATGTTTTGGGTTACAAGGAACGCAAGAAGTTTGTCTGTGCTCAGGGTAAGTAGGATATCTGTGTGTATGAAATATGGTGAAGTATTTATTATAACCTTATGAATAGCCTGGTATTTTTGGTCTTAGAAGTGAATTAATCTGTCATGTTTATTATTGAGCTATGTGTAAAGGATGACTCATCCATACATCAACAAAACAATTTGCTAAATGTGGTGGATGACACACAAGTGTGTCATAATTACAATTAACTAAATGCAGCAGATAACACAGAGCTGTATCATCATAATAATTACTTAACTGTACTGGATGACACACAGATGCATCCAGAAAATGTAATGCATATTGTATTCAATTTTCCTTTTTTGTTGTTAAACTGCTACAGTAGCTTTCCTATGGTATTACAGTCTTAAAATAACTCCACAGCATTTTAACATTTTCTTCATATAAATTCTAATTTTTTTTTTTTTTTTTAGGACCAATGGACACAACAGTGGATGACTTCTGGAGGATGATAGTTGAGCAAGGGTGCGGTGTGTGCGTTATGCTCACAAACTTAGAAGAAACGGGCAAGATAAAGTGTGTAAAGTATTGGCCTGAAGCGGGCCAGCCCAAGACATTCGGTAACATCACTGTTTATCTTGTCAAGGAAAAGGCTTACTCAGGTAAGTCATAATGGGCCCCCCCCCTCCTGTCATCCATTGTTAATGGTAATTTCCTCGATAAAGTCAAAGAAAGCCCAGCACTGGCTAGTCTAAGTGTGAAAACATGTTGACTGAGGCAGCGGGGGTCTCCATAGGGTACCTTACCTTGAGGTTACCTTGAGGTTACTTTGAGGTATTTTCGGGGCTTAGCGTCCCCGCGGCCTGGTCGTCGACTAGGCCTCCTCGTTGTTGGACTGGTCGAACCAGGCTGTTGGACGTGGCTGCTCACAGCCTGATGTATGAATCATAGCCTGATTGATCAGGTATCCTTTTGAGGTGCTTATTGAGCTCTCTCTTGAACACTATAAGGGGTAGGCCAATTATGCCCCTTATGTGTAGTGGGAAGCGTGTTGAACAGTCTCGGGCCTCTGATGTTGGTAGAGTTCTCTCTCAAGAGTACCTGTTGCACCTCTGCTTTTCAACGGGGGTATTCTGCACATCTTGCCATGCCTTCTGGTCTTGTGTGATGTTATTTCTGTGTGCAGATTTGGGACCAGCTCCTCTACTATTTTCCACGTGTAAATTATGTATCTCTCCCGCCTGCGCTCAAGAGAATACAGATTTAGGCTCTTTAGTTGGTCCCAATAGTTTAGATGTTTTACTGAGTACATTCTAGCAGTAAAGGATCTCTGCACGCTCTTCATGTCAGCAATTTCTCCAGCTTTGAAAGGGGCTGTCATTGTGCAGTATTCCACTCTAGAGAGCACTAGCGTATTGAACACGTCACGTCATACACACAACGGTTCACCAGCATATTTTAAAGCCTACCTAATCTAACTCAAACCTAATTTTACCCATACAACCCTAATTTAACCCAAATGAGGCTAACACTGCATAATCAAAAGTTAATACATCCTAACCACACGATATATATACAGTTTTGACAATTGGAACATAAGCTGTCGAAAAGTCTTGTGTTCGACTCGACAATACCCAACCACCCTTTTGTACAATACTCAACCATGTGGTTGCCGCATGGGTGTTTTAGCGTGCTGCCACAAAATTCAAAGGAATGAAAATCATTTGGGCACCTCATAGTTTGCCAGTAATCATTCTTATCGTATGTGACAGACAAAATGAATAATGCGTACTAAATAAGTTGTTAGTAGTTCCTCAAGCTAAGGGCTGGTCCAGTCAAGCCTTGCATTTCTTCCACTCATTTGCATATCCAGCTTCCACCATATCTATTTCCCTGGAAGGAATATATGAAAAGTAAACCTTTGAAGATACTGAAAAATTTGGCTACAGTGAAAGGGGAACTGAATGTTGTGAGGAAGGGAGCAGTGAGTGTTGTGAGGAAGCAGGGAGTGAATGTGTGAGGAAGCAGGGAATGAGTGTATGAGGAAGCAAAGGTGAGTGTGTGTGTGTGTGAGGAAGCAAAAGTGTGAGTGTGTCAGGCAGCAGGGAGTGAGTATGAACAGCATGTGTAATATTGTCGAGGATAAGGCTGGATGACATTTATAAGTACTCAGGGTAATATATTTGGATAGTTGGAAAGTAGAACACATGGAAAGAAAAGTTGTCGAAGCCACTTAACATCCACAACTTTAATTACAAATCTGGAATGGAACTTTGAACTACAAAGAGGTGTAATAAGCACACTGTATATGAATACCTCGATTATATTCCCCATAATCAGTGATGGGTAAGCAATTCATGAAATGCACTGTAGAAATCATACAGTGTGATGGTGATAGTCTTTCCTTGAGGTTACATAGTGTGAATGGTGAGTAGACAAGCTTTTTCCTTTGGGCTGATACCACCTCCGTATCCTGAAAGTGGGATACAAGGCAGTGGTGGTGATGTAAACAATGTTAATGTATTGAAATATAGGATGGTATTCACCTCGTTGTGCTTGCGAGGGTGTAGCTCTGCTCTTTTGGCCCGCCTCTCAACTGTCAATCAATCAACTGTTACTAACTAACTAATTTTTTGCATCTTTTGCATCTTTAATTAATAGAATTTAAGTATCGGAAATGCCCTAGCTACTGAATATTAAATGTTTGTTTTGTGTAAGAAGTGCTGCATTTGTTTTTAACAAATACAGTAGATTTGTATTTTGATATTTGCAGATTTCATGGTTCGGACTTTGAGAGCAGAATGGGGTGAAGGGGAGGATCAGCACACCCACGAAGTTCGTCAGTACCACTATTTATTGTGGAAAGACTTTGTTGCTCCTGAACACCCCACAGGTGTGCTCTCTTTCCTCCGCCGCATCAACGAGGCATATTCTCACGACCAGGGACCACTCCTCATACACTGCAGGTTGGTATATATATATATGGCAATCAAAGCAGAATAATCTTTATAGTTTAAGAGCAAATACTTGGATTTATATTAAATGAATGTCTTCAGAAAAAGGCAAGTATACATTGTAGCAGTGTGGCTTTGTAACACTGGTGTTCCTGGATCTGCTGATCATTACATCTTGGAGTGATCTAGACCTCATTGCATCTGTGGTGTGCTGCCTATGAATATATCTGGCCACCATCCTCAGTAGCAGGACAGGCTCCTTTGAGATGCTCTACCCCTGGGAACAAGGACCCTTGCAAATCTCTCCAATTCCCTTTCTCTCTGGGATGGAATGCATTATGGGAATCAAAGATGAAGCCAATAATGAGGCAAACTCTCAAATTATCAAAACAAAACTCTGACAATACACTTATTAATACATCAAATTTCCCCCCCTTTCCCCCCTCCTCTTTGCCACCAGGTGGTGGCAAAGAGGAGCACGGTCCACCGCCTGGTGGGGGTTTAAGTGTAGTTAAGTGTGTTAAGTTTTAGTGTCGCAGACGACACTATAAAAGAAGGAAAAAAATAACGGAAATGCTTAAGCAGACACGACTTTCCCTACAAAGAAGGAATAATTTAAAAAATGAGATTGAAGAAATCGAGCAGAAATTGAAACACTCATATCAGACTGAACAAAGGCAGTTAGAACAGAAAGCAATTCAGGAAATAAAGAAAAATACAGAATTCTGGACAGAATACTGTCCAGAATAAAACCGTGGACATCTTCAAGAAGAAACTAGATTGTTTCCTCCAAGGAGTGCTGGACCAATCTGGCTGTGGTGGGTATGTGGGCCTGTGAGCCTCTCCAAGCAACAGCCTGGTGGACCAAACACTCTCAAGTCAAGCCTGGCCTCAGGCCGGGCTTGGGGAGTAGAAGAACTCCCAAAACCCCATCAACCAGGTATCAACCACAACCATCCAAGTGAAGAGTCCACCTCACACACAAGGCTGCCGAGACACTCATAGTACTGTTGCAAAGTGTTCCTGCAGTGACCAATTGTTTCATAGAAACTATAACAGATTCCTTGAACTTGTCCAGCATTATGGCCTATGCTTATTCTGTTTCATGAGCAAGAATACTGTTTACTTTGTGTGTCCCCTTGTTACCTCCTGTTGCCATCACTTTTATTCAGGGTGCCCCTGATTGCAGCTGTCAGCTTAGACAGTGCCCCACCTGAATCCTCTTCATTGAGGTTTCCAATCCTCCCATGGGAAATTTTTTTTTCAAGTGACCCTTTCAAGTCTGGAGATTATTTACTTGGTTGCCAAACAATGTTTGGTAAATAATTTGTGTATGTATGTAAATTGTACAGGATTCAGTGTTTGATAGTCATATACGCAGTTTCTCAAACCTCGGTTTTCCATCTGAAGATTTGTTTGGTGTGGTGGGTCAGTGTATATGCTACATGAGGTTGTTTACCTCATTTATTGTTGCTAGCTGGGTTGCAATGAATACCAAAAGTGCAAGCAGCAGCTTGTTGCTGCTGCTTGCACTTTTCTGGGTGTCTTGCAGTTTATTTTTGACACTGGTGAACACCCATATTACCTCCAGCACCCTACTTGATGTTTTTTCTTTAACCCTTGTGTGTGCAGTGTCTTTGTTATTGACCCTCTGTGTTGACTGAGTCAACCTCTGGTCATGGTCTACAAAGTGCTTACTAATTTGCAAGTAGACACCTAGCACTATAGGCTAGTTAAGGTTCCTGTTGCTGCTGGCTAGAAAGTTGAATGGCATCTATTGTATGAAAAAGAACATTAAGGTGCTGGTCTTGGGTAAGTCTGCCAAATCGCTGACTTGTTACGTGGATGGAGCACCTTTCTCACACTTTTACTTTTTAAATTAATAACTTGTACCTAGGCCTTTAGATATTTCTTACTGTGATTCATATATTATTTGTCATTTATTGTTTGTTATTATTTGCCGTACATTCTTTTATTTATTGTTTCAGGATAATGGTATAAGGTTAATTACAAACATTTACTCTATACCTCACATACAGTAATGTATATATAATATAGTAATGTCATAGAATTATGTGCTGTACTTTTCTGGAGTAATGTAATATTAATTTGCACAGATAATATGTTTTATTCATAGGATGGCAAGGATATTTTTACTATATTTGTCATTGTTGTGCATTACTTTTTCAGTAAAGAGAATTATGTGTCAAGTACAGGGGTATACTCTGCAATTTTTAACCATTACATACCTTCAGTGCTGGTGTCGGACGGACAGGAACCTTAGTTGCCCTTGATTCTCTGGTGATGGAGCTGGACGAAGAAGGCCAGGCATCCATCTTTAACCTTATCTGTGACCTTCGACACCAAAGAAACTTCCTTGTACAGTCTTTAGTAAGTTTGAAAGCTTTTTTAATATTTTTAAAAATTAAACAATTTTTGCACGTATCTTCATATTAACCCTTTAACCACTGTGATACCCCTTGTTTATTGGGACATTCTCCCTGTGCGCCAAAAGTCAAGTACTGTCTCCACTCGATCATCTGGACTATATGGGAAAGGACCCCCCAGTCGGATTATCACATTTTTCGGATAATGGTACTTTTTCACTTACGTGTCCAAAAGTGACCATTTCCAACTATTTTTATACTACAAACAACATAATTTTAATTGCCTTGCCACATATAATTATTAAATATTCAACTAGAAACCTCAACTTACCTTGTTGGTGTTCGTCTTCTTGATTGATGCCACACACCTTGAAGTTAAGAATTCTTAACAATTTACGTAACCTATACTAACACAACACTAAAATTAGCACTTAAAATTACTGTACAGTTCATTAAGCTAAGTTAGTTTTGACTGCCAGCTGCTGAAGCCTCACTGGTTGAAGGCATTTGGGCTGCCTGTGAGGCCTCACTTGTTGAAGGTGCTTGGCTTGTGCCTCACTTGTTGAAGCGCTTGCATGCCCTCACTTGTTGAAGGCGCTTGGCTTGCCTGTGACGCCTCATTTGTTAAAGGCGCTTGCTTGCACCTCACTTGTTGAAAGCGCTTGGCTTGCCTGTGAAGTCTTACTTGTTGAAGGCATTTGGCTTGCCTGTGACGTCTCTCTTGTTGAAGGCGCTTGCTTGCGCCTCACTTGTTGAAGGTGCTTGGTTTGCCTGTGGCGCCTCACTCGTTGAAGGCGCTTGGCTTGCCTGTGGCGCCTCACTTGCTGAAGGCACTTGGCTTGCCTGTGGCACCTCACTTGCTGAAGGCACTTGGCTTGCCTGTGGCACCTCACTTGCTGAAGGCACTTGGCTTGCCTGTGGCACCTCACTTGCTGAAGGCACTTGGCTTGCCTGTGGCACCTCACTTGCTGAAGGCACTTGGCTTGCCTGTGGCACCTCACTTGCTGAAGGCACTTGGCTTGCCTGTGGCACCTCACTTGCTGAAGGCACTTGGCTTGCCTGTGGCACCTCACTTGTTGAAGGCGCTTGGCTTGCCTGTAACGCCTCACTTGTTGAAGGCACTTGGCTTGCCTGTGGCGCCTCACTTGCTGAAGGCACTTGGCTTGCCTGTGGCGCCTCACTTGCTGAAGGCACTTGGATTGCCTGTGGCACCTTACTTGTTGAAGGCGCTTGGCTTGCCTGTAACGCCTCACTTGTTGAAGGCACTTGGCTTGCCTGTGGCACCTCACTTGCTGAAGGCACTTGGCTTGCCTGTGGCGCCTCACTTGTTGAAGGTGCTGGGCTTGCCTGTGGCGCCTCACTTGCTGAAGGCACTTGGCTTGCCTGTGGCACCTCACTTGCTGAAGGCACTTGGCTTGCCTGTGGCACCTCACTTGTTGAAAGTGCTTGGCTTGCCTGTAACGCCTCACTTGTTGAAGACGCTTGCTTGCGCCTCACTTGTTTAAGGTGCTTGGCTTGCCTGTGGCGCCTCACTTGTTGAAGACGCTTGCTTGCGCCTCACTTGTTGAAGACGCTTGCTTGCGCCTCACTTGTTGAAGATGCTTGGCTTGCCTGTGGCGCCTCACTTGTTGAAGGCATTTGGCTGCCTGTGACACCTCACTGGTTGAACAACACGTAACTTGTCTTTAATTGCTAGGACAACCTTCTTCCTCTTATCACCTCCAGAACGATTGATGCTGCTACCAGACATAGTCTTGGCCAAAAATGTTTAAAGTTACTATGAAAATAAAAAAGTTATTTAAAAAAATATTTCACTAATTGCACAGCACTGTGACTCCGCACTGGTTGAGGTGTATAACAGTAACTTGTTTTTAATTGTTAGGACAAACTTTCTTCCTCTTAACACCTCCAGAACGATTGATGCTGCTACCAGACATAGTCTTGGCCAAAAATGTTCAAAGTTACTATGAAAATAAAAAAGTTATTTAAAAAAATATTTCACTAATGGCGTAGCACTGTGTATAACACGAGGGATGGACGCACATGGGTTGACCAGTGTTGGACAGGTCCACTTGGGGTGGGGCAGCTATAGCACGTTACGTAGGCCGCCAGGAGGAAAAAACTCACAATATTTTTTAAGGAAACTTCAGCCTGTGCACATTGCTTTTAGGAAACTTATTTATTTGTTATTACATAATTACTAGTACTTATTTCATTTGGTTTTGGATATGATGCCAAAGTCTGATATTAGCATATCAGCCTAGTAAGCTCCGTGGAGCCTCCGGGTCTCACCCAGAAAATGGTGTTTCATTACATTCAACGCTGGTTTTTTTATTGTATATGATGTATAATTGTGTCCTTTACAAGATGTATACAGTAGAATGTTCATAATGTTCTATGGCACTGTGATACATGTGCCAGTAATGTGTCCACAATAAATGTTTGTCACAGTATCACTTGTTCAAAATTCACTAAAATTACAATATGTATAGTTTCACACACTATTTACACAGTAACACACTATTACACACTCAGTTCTTCTGAAGTGAGTGATAATCAACGAAGCAGTCCATGGTACACAGCGCGACTTCGCTCTCGATGTTCTAGGTACAGAGATAGATTTTCACTTCCTGCGTCTTCATTCTGTGTGCCTGCAAATAACACACTCACGTACACCCTTGGCTTTAGTACCTGTAAGTGGTATGTAGCCAAGCTTGTGAAGTGTAAGGTAGTCTTGAAAAGATTATAGGAAAAGATCAATTTGTAAGGTGGTCTTGAAAAGATCGCTTTGTAAGGTATTCTGGAAGAGATTCAGCCACTCTGGAAGAGATTCAGCTATTCTTGAAAAGATCTACGGAAAACATCACCATTGAAGCCGCTAACACTGTTCATCTATGCTACCTGTATCAGATGCATCATCATTGAATCCAGAAAACGATTCATCTATGTATCATCTATAAAAATTGGAGATAACACGGGTGAGCATAGGAGGCACTCGGCTACAGCTGGATACACCCGCTGTATCTTCCTCATCGGTGCTGTATCACTTGCATCCGACCCCCTTGTGTTAGGTCCTTATTGTGCCTAGCTTCATCAATGTTATGATCCTTATGTTCTTCAAACAATAAGGTCTGAATTTCACTGAAGGAGAGCGATCTTTCAACATCGCATCCGACGGGATTGGGAGCCAGAAGTGCATGTGCCACCCTTGGTTGCTCATTCAAAACTGATCCTGCCAGCAACCCTAGGGAAATTGGGAATTTTTTTCAAGATGGTTTAAAAAAAGCCATAACTGGAGTTATTCTGTATGTTCCTGCCCAGTTTGAAGATGATACCTCTCTTCTCCACATTACATTCAGTTCATGTGTAGGCTATTGAAGGTGGTTATGTTCCATTGCTTTATAGGTTCCCTCAGTCTTACCTTTCTGTGGTACAGACTTGACAGGGTTTATTTTTTCCTGACGAGGATTGGAAAATATGAATTGGAACTGGACCCTATTCACTGTGGGTTTGGTGTCCCTTCTACTTTCTAGCTGTGATCTAGGTTCCTTTTCCTTGGCTGGCAGGAAATTCCTTATTCTTTGTTGGTAGGCAGCAGTTATACTGCAGGACCCCTGTGCCTGCATGGAAGATTCACTCCTCACTTTAATGTGCCATTGATTGGGAAAATTTTTTAATAGTAGAAGTGATATAATAGGAGTACATTCCTATTTTATCTTAAGAAGTGACTTCCTGCCACCTCCATTTTCATGAGTGATTTTGTTTGGACGCCTAGCAGGGCACTCTTTTGTACCTATTCCTCGAGTAAATGTTTCCTTGTCTGTAGTCTTGTTTTGGTCATGGCTTGGCAGTTGGTCCCTTTATATCCTGAGGTCCTCCTTACTTAGCAGGCATGCATCTTCTCCTCTAATGCACACCTACATTTGTGAAGTGTTGATCTGTGGTCATGAGGGATTCTCCTGGGAGGTGAATGATCATTGACTTGTTGGAGAAACATTAATGCATCACTTGTCCAGACTCTTGGATGACCAGGAGTGGTGATCCAGGCATGAGTCAGGGGTTCATGTGCTAATGAGTTTGTTGTGGCTCAGTTTCTGGAATATTCAATATGCTTATTGGTATTTGTATCCATCTAAGATTCAGGCATTGGCTTAGGTTTTGGGTGAGTCACACCTCTTACCACTTTTGGGTGCTCCCCTTTAGGCTACATATATACCAATGGGTTGTACCTGGATAGGGTTCTGAGAGTTCTCCTATTCCCCAAGGCCAGCCTGGGGCTAGGCGTGACTAGTGAGAGCTTGGCCCAACAGGCTGTTGCTTGGAGCGGCCTGCAGATCCACACATCCACTACAGCTTGATTGGTCTAGAACTTCTAGGAGAAAACTATCCAGCGTACGATCGAAATGCGACATTCTTTGTAAGAGGACAGGTTGCTCTAAAAGCTGGGAAATTGCAGGTTGTGTAATTATACTCACATCCCTGTGGCTAATTTATTCTTATTTATGTTCTCAAATGCATATCACATCTCCCGTGTCCTCCATGTCACACAGAAGATCAGTTGTTGATGGAGGTCGTAGGATGAATCTATTACTATCTTTATTGCCAGCAAGCAAGTGAGGAGGCTCCACATTTCTGTACCTTCACATCTACAGTACATTATGTCTGCATCCTTGTATGTTTTATAAGACTGAGAAAGAAAGGAAGTGAGGCATGCAAGGTGGGGGGGGGGCTTATGTGTGTTTAATAACATTTCATAATACTGTTTGCATTGTGAGAAATTCAGGCATAAGAGACTGGGGGCACCGTGATTGGCGGCAGTTGATAAATATCTAGTTTTTATGTTTTACGATAGATTTCTCTTCAATTTGTTGATTGCTGAAAATGATTACATGAAAGCTATTATCTTGCAGAAACAGTATGTGTTCATCCACCGAGCATTAATGGAATATGTTCAGTTTGGAAACACAGAGCTGAGCATTCCTCAGCTTAAGGAAGCTTATAGCAATCATACTCATCATGACAGTTTGGATGACTCCTCCCCATTGGAGAAAGAGTTTGAGGTATGTACATTATTGATTGTTATTGTTTGGGTGTGGGAGGGGGGGAGGGGAGGGGAAGGTTTTACAACATTTGTGGTAATTGCAGGCTGCTAGTGCAAGAGTTGCCTGTCTCCTGTAATATTGTTATTAAATAATATAAATGTCTTATCACAGACATAATAACAGAGGATAAAGAACCTACATGTGTGTATTTTGTATTTTATGGCGAGATTTGAACTACACCTAGTCTTTCACACTATTGAGTGTATTATCAAGATCTGCAACCCGTTCTCGCACTTGCTTACTGTCAATATTGGCTTATTTAATAAGTGCATATGTGACATACTAATTGATTGTGAATATTTTATTTTACCTTGAAAAGCTTCATAGAAAACACCGACCTCACCTAACCTTCTTAGTATGTTAACACTTTCGCCCGGGCATGACGCAGCATTGCGTCATCTGTTTACTGTCGGTAATACCGGGGACGATGCAGCATTGCGTCATCCACTTTAAATAATCGCCAAAAATCAGGTTTTTATCCGATTTTTTGGGGACTGGTTTTAAAATGCGCGCTGATGTCTTCCCATTTTCTTTGTTGAGCCTCATGGCCCTCAGGCGGCTTGGCACACGCCGTGGGCCCATTGTTTTCGCTCCACTGTTGTGACCAATGTCGCCTCCCCTTGCATCTCAAACGTGTGAACATTTCGGCTATTTTCCGTGGCTATATTTCTTACTGCGGCTTTAGAAACTATCTACGCTTACTCCACAATGGATAGTGATCATGAACAAGGCCCTTCCAGTTAGAAAATTGCGAAAGAAAGGCTTGAAAAGGGCGGGAATTGTGAGTGTAGCTGGAAGGCGTCTGAGCGCTCAACTTGCGGCTAACGCGTGGCCCGTCTTCAACTCGTCGGCGGTTGGAGCGTGACCAGGTTTTTTATTTTATATCCTAATGTTCCTCTAGAGAATTCTATTGCGAACCCATTGAGACCAAAATGAAAGACCTAGGACGAAAATTGAGGTGACCAGAGTGAAAATAGTGAAAACATTTTATAGCGTTTGCGCGCTCCTGGGTAACTCGTTCGCACTTTCTCTGTTTGCTGCGGGTAATTAGCCAGGCTTTTGGAGTTTATATGCATTTAGTGCTGTAGAGAATTCTATTGCGAACACAATGATACAAAATTTAATCTCGTAGGACGAGAATTAAGGTGACAAAGTTGAAGAGAGTATACACTTTTCAGAATTTACGCGCGCTCCCGTGACACCCTGGGACCCAAATCGCACAGTTGAGGGGTGGCGCGCGGGGTACGCCAAAGTGTTAAGATAAGCATCTTATTGCTTCTTATTTACAATTATTACTTAACCTATCAACGGTATAGGTTAAGTAATAATTGTAATTAAGAAGCAATAAGATGCTTATCTTAACATACTAAGAAGGTTAGGTGAGGTCGGTGTTTTCTATGAAGCTTTTCAAGGTAAACTAAAATATTCACAATCAATTAGTATATCACATATGCACTTATTAAATAAGCCAATATTGACTATACGCAAGTGCGAGAACGGGTTGAGATCCGAGTACTGTATATGGTTAGAACAAGACCTACATTTTAATGACTGATACCTTTATTAGTAGGTATTAGTCATTGAGATGTAGGTCTTGTCCTAACCATATAGTACTCAGACCCCTGATAATGCACTCAGGATAGTATGAAAGACTAGGTGTAATTAAAGTCTTTACATTAAATACTTAAATACAGTATATAAGTTTAGGTTATATATAAAGCATTGTTATTATTTGTTTGTATTCCTGATATCATGGCTATACTTTTATGTAAATACAGTACTGTAGCTTAATCCCTGCACCACACACATGTATGGCCACCCTGAGTGTTCAGACACTGAGAATGATGGTGATTGTATGGCCACTGGTACTGTGGCCATACCACCATATAATATACATTACCACCGGTTAATGATTGTGATTGTATGGTATGTATGTACGCACACATGTATGGTCACCCTGAGCGTTCAGACACTGGGTAGTGCTAGTGATTCACACACTGGGTAGTGAAAAGCAGGGGTACCATAGGCACAATCAGAGAACACTGTATAAACATCAAAGGCCCACGGTTGTTCAACATCTTCCCAGCGAGCATAAGAAATATTGCCGAAACAACCGTAGACATCTTCAAGAGAAAACTAGATCATTTTCTCCAAGGAGTGCCGGACCAACAGGGTTGTGGCTGATATGTGGGTCTGCGGGCCGCTCCAAGCAACAGCCTGGTGGACCAAACTCTCAAGTCAAGTCTGGTCTTGGGCCAGGCTTGGGGAGTAGAAGAACTCCCGGAACCCCATCAAGCAGGTATGATGTGCCAGACATGGTCCTCACCTTCCTACTAAGGCCCTAAAAGGAAAGTGAGGGGGTCTCATGATTTTGTGTTTTTTCAAGATGGAGGGGGGGAGGGGTAGATATGGTTACTAGAAGCCTGATAAAGTAAATAAGAGCCCCTTATATGCATGGATGTCTGAAATTTTATGATAGGCCTAAAACAATTGTGGATGTGGTGTGAACCATTAATGAAACAACCCAGATTGTGGTGCGCAGTGCAGTGATTAATCTTACTCTAGCCAACAGAGAATTGTGTGCATATATGAGAAATAGTGCTAATTACCTCAATACGCTCTCTGATTGCATTGGACAAGAGGTATAGAACCTCCATCACTAGTTTTAAATCTTTGTCTTACCTCAATGTACTGTACTCTACATTAAAAGCCCGTGATATTTTGTGTTGTAATGTAGTCTTTTCTTGCAGCGTTTAAGCAAAGTGGTCGAGGACAGAAAAGCCTTCGCCATTGCCACAAGTGAAGAAAATAAGCCTAAGAATCGCTATGATTTTGTTTTACCGTATGACTCCAATCGAGTTATTCTGGCACCACTGTCTACCAGACCATCTTCTACGTACATTAATGCCTCATTTGTCACTGTAAGTATTATGTCGTCACCGAAAGTAGTCAAATATCTCTACCAGTGTATTAAAATATTTGTGTTTCGGTGTTAACTTTACCAATAAATAGCTTGAACGTCAAGAGATGTAATTAGCATGATAGCTAGAAATAACTAGTAGGTGCGATATACAATACTAGAGCTCGCCTCCCTATAATCACTAGCTAAGTGCACCTTACATATATATGTATTGTTTTCTATGTGGTTTTTCTGTTTGTGAAGTTACACAAGGCATCTCTGTGCACGAGGAACATAACAGTTCAGATTCATATAATGTAGCTATGCGTATGTCTTCAGTAGACATTGGAGCTGCTCTTGTGTAAAGTATTGTTCTGTCATTAGCAACATCCAGATGCCCCATATTGAAGCAGTAATCTCATTATGTTGAGGGGTGACATTATTTCAATATTTAATTCTTGCATGTCTTTCATTTTCTTTCTAAATTTTATTTCATTTATCGTTTATTTTTGGATATTGCAATTAGAACACAAATCATAATGCATGGAAGATACCTTAGTCAATTTAACTAGCCCCTTTGATGACCTTGACCTTTGACTTTGTTCCCCCGAGAATCACTGGCATATTTTTGAATGGTAATGGTGATGTCAGCTATTAAAGTTCAAAACTTTGACATACTGTAGTTGCTATGGGCAGTTAACTTAATTATTATGTACTTGTATTCACTCAAAGCTCTTATTCTTATGAACTTGTATTCACTCAGAGCTTTTGGTGTTAATGGAAATCCTCAGGGAATCTGCCTCTTTTGACACTGTTCATCTTATGTCATTCTGATCTCATGTTGGCATCTTGAATGATCTTTAAGACCTCTTAAATATTGTGTGCCATAGATGGTAGTATATAGCCATCAGGTTTAGGGCTCGATTTTGACAATTACCACTTCAATAGACAGGGTGTTGGTGAAAAAATAACACTTGCACTTTGGGTTGTACTGCAGTGCATTAAAATAGCAGTGATCCTGTTTAGGGCTAAAATACACGATTGGTAAATATGTGTAAATAATGGAATGGTAAAATACATGAATGGTAAAATATAAATATGTACAGTAGAATAAGTGAAATTGCAGAAAGCCTATTGGCCTATATGAGTCAAATGCTATTTATATCCACCTACAGAAATAATAATAATAATAATAATAATAATAATACTCACTGTATTAATGACAAAAGAGTGAGACCTGTACGAGAGTAACGTTTATTGTCTGGCCATTCGGGCACGTCTACACGGAGAACATAACATAAACAAAACACACATACGGCTGGCGTGTAATTTAAGCAAAATCCTGAATCGTATTTTTCAATATTCTTTAAGTAAAGTACATTGTTCTGCATTTTGTAGTAATAATTAATTCTTCTTTGATTAATATTTTCACATTTTGATGTTTTTCTTCTCTCTTCAAGCATAGAGATTTCTTTGGAGACTCGTGAGATTATAAAAGACGAGAGAAATGTCTTACGTTTAATGTTTTTTGATTCCAGGGATATGATTTAGCAGAGTCATTTATTGTCACTCAAGATCCCATGGAAAACACCATAGCAGACTTTTGGAGAATGGTGTTCGACCAGGAAGTGACGACCATCGTCATGCTCTCAGAGGTTGGAATTTTTCACATATTTTGAGTATCACAACATTTGTAATAACTGTGCCTCCTGTAGTTGATTTAAACCGAGATAAAATTTGAATATCATATGGCATTAAATATTTTCAAATAATTTGTAACAATTTGTGTTTATTTTTATATAGACACTGCTTCAAATGTATATAAAAGTCTGATCATGACCCTAATGGTTAGATGTTTATTACAGTTTCTCTTAAGCATTTAGCAAATAATTTTTACCTCCTAAGGAAATAGTTTGATGCTAGTTAATACAAATCTTGAGGTGTAATATCTCAGACATTTTGTGGCTTAGGATTGAAGTTTTTCATGAAGAATTAGACTAATATTAATATAATTTGTGTTTCTTTACTACTCTTGCATATCTATTCCTTTTTGTATAAATGATGTAGCAATTGCTGATACTCCTCATATTATGTATTGTTCTTTAGGTCCATGTAAACCGGTCACTACCTTACTAGTACAGTAATGAAATTCTCAAAAATTGTATTTGTACCTGTCTGTCTGTCTGTCTGTCTGTGTCTCTCCCTTTCTGTCACTTTGTATATCTGTCTTACTATCTATTTATTAATCTGAATTCAATTCTAATTTAAGGTCTACGAATTAATTCTTTAAATTCATATATACAGTGGTACTGTACCTTTGTTTACGATCGTAATCCGTCACCAGACACACGTCGTCAACCAAACATGCATCAACCAAAACAAATTTTCCCATACGAAATAATGTAAACTCATTTAATCCGTTCCATACCCCCAAAAATATTAACTTAAAAATACATTTTATACCGAATAACACTCATTTTGTATTAGCTACAATACAGTACTGTATGTATATCTTACCTTGAATGAGGACTCTTGTTGGCATATGGAAGATGGTGAGGAGGAGGGAAGGAGATGTGCTAGTGTTTGGAAGGGGAATCCCCTTCCATTATAACATCAGGCAGCGATGACTTTTCTGGGGTACTCTCTCTCTCTCTCTCCTATGTATTGCCTGCGTACCGCTAGGACCTGTTTATTTTTCTCACTAAAAACCTATCTAGCAACACTTGTTTTTCCCTATGTTGTAACACTTGTCTGAAGTGAAAGATCTCATTGTCATTAAAAAGGTTAACACAACAGCCTGCTGCAGCTTGATTTAGGTGAGCCTTTTCAACAAAAGTTTAGGTTGAACGTTGCCATAGACTTTCTTGGGACCCATGGCAGGATATATAATTAGAACTTTTATGTTAAAAAAGCAAAAAAGCAGGCAAACAATGAAATTCTTCACAAAGAATTCAAGCGTGACTGCAGTCATCACTAAGCGGGATAGATTTGTAAACAAACTGAGAGTGCCTCACCCCACGCCCCCAGCACCACACGCTCGTTCGACCCATATGTGTACGAACAGACGTTGTCTTCCAAGTGAACCGTCGTACACCAATTCAAATTTTACAATGAATTTGACATCATCTACCAAAAAAAGCATACTCTAGGGCGGTCATCAACCGAGGTTCCACTGTTTTATATTTCAGTCGAGTCGCTGCTTTTGTGCAATACAGTATTGTATTTTGGTTGGACTCTTATGTATCGTTGTATTCATGAGGTAGTTGATAAACAGGTGTTGCTAGACAGGTTTTTAGTGATAAAAATAAACAGGTCCTAGTGGTATGCAGGCAATACATAGGAGAGAGAGAGAGAGAGAGAGAGTACCCCAGAAAAGTCATCGCTGCCTGATGTTATAATGGAAGGGGATTCCCCTTGCAAACACTAGCACATCTCCTTCCCTCCTCCTCACCATCTTCCATATGCCAACAAGAGTCCTCATTCAAGGTAAGATATACATACAGTACTGTATTGTAGCTAATACAAAATGAGTGTTATTCGGTATAAAATGTATTTTTATGTTGTATTTATTTTTATGTTGAACCTCAACAGTTTAACCCTTAAATTGCGCATCGCATCATATGATGCTTTGACCGACTTGCAGTAAATTGCGCATCGCATCATATGATGCTTTGGAGTACTATGCCAGATTTAAATGGCCCGCAGATACACGGGGTTCACCACACCTTCATCAGGGCTCTTGTAAACAGACACCATTTTAAAAAAAAATCGTGGGCCAAATTCCCGGGTGTTAGGGGCTTCAGTATTGAGTGAGCTACCAAGCCTGACGCACGCAGCATGAGCTCACAACACTGTTGTTCAGCTTGTGACCACAGCATCACCTAAAAATGCCATAATATACTTGTTTATGCTATTATGTAGCGATGATATTATTGCAGAAGACCCCCCTGACTGTGATAAAACTGACCAGGGTTCTGATAATAGCAGGATTGTGGTGATATATATCACTGTGCTCCATGTTGGGAGGAGTAATGCTGTGGGAGGGAAGGGTAGTGGCGTTGTCTTCTGACTGTGTGTGGCCACCTTTTATTGACTGCACTCACCATACCAGCTTAGTGGTTCGCTATGGTGAACATAAATGTAGATACTTATATATAACGTGTGTATAGAGGGCATAAACAGCAAGAAGAGTAGGTTGGGAGCCGCCATTTTGGTGAGGGCGGTGGTGTCGTCTGCACGACTTATCATGTTGTTTACTGGTGACCACGATGTCTTTGGGCACCATACCAGTTTACTTGTACAAGTATGGTGAATAAAACAGGTAGATATTTATATATAATGTGTGTATATAGCGTAATAACACCACACAGTATTGTTGGAGGAGAAATATTAGTGTGTCTGGCCTTGAGGGCAGCAGCCACCAGCTGACTGTGTGAGGTCCTACGTCTTTGTGCCTTTATTCACCATACAAGCTTAGATGTACAGTTATGGTGAACAAAACATGTAAATACTTATATATAACGTCTGTATATAAAAGCAAAAACAGTATGGTGGGAGGAGAATGGTGGCAAGTCAGGTGAGGCGAGGGAGGGAGGGAGTGGCAGCCAGTGGCGGGCTGCCACTGGCTGCCACTGCCACTGCCACTCAGCACACCAACTTAGTGATTCGTTATGGTGAACACGATTGTAGATACTTATATATAGTGTCTGTATATAGTGAATAAAAGCAAAAACAGTATTGTGGGAGGAGAATGTGGTGAGTCAGGTAACTTGAGGGAAGGAGGAAGTAGCAGCCAGTGGCAGGCTGCCACTGGCACTGCCACTCAGCATGCCAACTTAGTGGTTTGTTATGGTGAACACGAATGTAGATACTTATATATAACGTCTGTATATAGTGAATAAAAGCAAAAACAGTATGGTGGGAGAAGAATGTGGGCGAGTGAGGTGTTGAGGGAGTGAGTGAGTGGCTGGCTGGAATGTGGCGGTCACTCCTTGTTACTTTTTGACTCATAATAGCAACTTAGTGGTTCGTTATGGTGAACAAAACATGCAGATACTTATATATAACCTGTGTATATAGTGTAATAACCGACAAAGTATTTGTTCACTGTTTGATGAATATAATTGAATCAACAATATGCACACCATATTTTTGAGTACAGCGATGATTCACTCATTTTATTATATAAATATATCACACTACACACTATTGAATAATAATATAGCAAAAAACTACGAAAAATCAATCAGAGACATTGAAATAATTAGGTAATTATCTCTTTGTGGCAACTCCGGCCTGACAGCTTGCGAGCAACAGACCGCCTGGGACGCACGCTGAGTCAGCGCCTGTTTTTTACCAGACTTCCCCACCCTATAGCGGGCAATATATGCCACTTACGATTTTTTTATTATTTTTCCCATGATCAGTGAACACAAATTAACAGGTTAGTTGACCAGAACACACACTAGAAGGTGAAGGGACGACGACGTTTCGGTCCGTCCTGGACCATTCTCAAGTCGATTTGAGAATGAGAGACTTGAGAATGGTCTAGGACGGACCGAAATGTCGTCGTCCCTTCACCTTCTAGTGTGTGTTCTGGTCAACATACTTTAGCCACGTTATTGTGACTCATCGCCTGCATAACAGGTTAGGAAGAAAAAAGATTTTTTTTTTTTTTTATGCGCCTGTGGGTGTCAAATGGTATATACCCATGCGCCATTTAAGGGTTAATATGTAATTACGTTTGTTCTGAATATATCAATATATCACGTCTCCTGCTTGGCAGTGTTGTGTTTTTGCTTGAATGTTCACTATTTTGCAAAAGAATACCTTCTACTTACCATCCACATTACTTGAATATTTCTTAAGTTGGCAATTTCCTTAATGAGCTCATCATTACGAAGACGGTCAACATTGACTCCACGTTAGCACAGTAGCATGGAGGAGTGTTTAAACACCCCAAACCCCAAAGAAAATCAAAATGTTATTCCCTTTCAGCAACATGAATCATGATGAGACATTAATGCATAACATCACAAGATAGTGGAATATCAATATGAAACTTTCTTAAATTACATAAAGGACTATAAAGAATTTTTAGTGTGACCAGAAACAGATTTGAAAATTTTAAGTGTTTTATAATATAAACAAAGAATGAGGGGAAAATAGTTGGTAATTTTCTTAACCACTGTGCTGCTCGTCTTCCAACAAATACGCCCCCCCTCCCCCCGTGTGCAGGAAATCAATTCTCTGGAAAAAATTCTTTTTGTTTTTGAAAATGTTAAATACCCTTCCCTGATCACAAATATGCAAAAAAAAAAAAAAGAAAATCGAAATTGTACTGTACTTACTTTGGCTGCAATGGGGTTCGGAAAATGGTGTGTGACGTCACGATTTGGTGGTCTCCCGTGACGTAGACTCCCGGAGCCAGTTGTCCGCCAGCTTCAACAAGCGCGAGTTGCCACAAATATTTTTTTTGTTAATTTATTGAGTACATTTCCAAATACATTTGTTTTGTTTTTTCTTGCCAATCCTATGTATAATGAACACGTACACAATATCATGGCAGTAGAACATCTGTACTGTCCCAAGACACTGTGTTATGTGTGTTTCAAATGTGTCCACATGTATTGCTCATATATCCAATGTTTCATGTTCATTTATGTATATTTACAACATATTTACACTCTATACACTATCACACACTATATACATTCACCATCAACTCACTCAGAACTCCACGAGTGTGAACTGCCACATCCAGCCAGCTCTCCCTCACTCCTCCAACACCTAGCTTTCCCCTTGCACCTTACTTGCCAACATTGTTCCTCCCTCCATACTGTTATTATTTTTATTACACTATTTACACACGTTATGTATACATATCTACACGTTTTATTCACCATAACTATTCAAGTAAGCTGGTATTGTGTCCAAACAGTACAATTTCTCATACACTGTATGAGAAATCACACAGTAGCCAGCAGACGACGCTACAAGTACGATGCCACCTCCCTCACCAACATGGCTCCTCCCATGTTGGTGAGGGAGCTAGTATGGTGAGCAAAAGAAGAGTGGTTGCCACACAGAGTGCAGCTACCTCGATCTTCTCCCTCCCTCCCTCCCTCCCTCACCAAAATTCCTCCTCCCACGATACTACGCACAGCACTAATTATCACCACAATCCTGCTATTATCACAATCCTGGTCACTAAATCCTGTAAATGAATAATTGACCACAAGTTTATTTTGTAAAGTAACATAAGAAGTCGTTTGAAGATTTCTAGATGGACGAAATAATGCTGTGGTGCTGTGGCTAGCGCTGTGAACATCGTTAACAGCATTGATTCACTGATATTTGAACATTGTACACAGTCCTGTCTCTGCCTGTCAGGGGCCTAGTTGAACAGTGGCATCCGGTGAATGAAACTTGCCCAATCGTTTCAATCCCATCCAGGAATCAACCCTGGGATCCTCGATTGTGAATCAAGAATGAAACCAACTGTATTATGAGTCCCCATTATATTACAATACAGTACTACTGTATTCCGTTTCCCTCGGTTGCTTCAACTCAGAAAATATTTATAATGTATGCCAGACCTAAATTGGAGTATGCAGTTGTAGTATGGCGCCCATTTCTAAAGAAACATGTTGACAACTATTGTACTTGGTGTATAAAAAATTCAAAGGCATGCAATGGAACAAAGTTCAGAATTCCTTTAGACAAGAGTAATGTTCCTCCTATGTGCCACCCCCTACACCGACCCTCCTTTCCCCTCCAACCACCCTACTTCCCGCCCCAACCACCCTATTTCCCCCACAACCACTTTCCATACCCCTTCCCCCCCAAACTACTCTCCATACCCCCTTCCCCATCCCATCCCCCCTCCCCTCCTCTATTCCCCCATTTCCACCCTCTCCACCAAACCCTCCCCACCTATTGCAAAGCAGAGGTGCAATACAGTTGGTTCGCTGAGAGAGAACTGTCAACATCAAGGGCCCAAGACTGTTCAACACACTCCCTCTAAACATAAGGGGGCATAACTAGCTGACCTCTCATGGTGTTCAAAAGAGAACTTGATAAATGCCTCCAAAAGATACCAGATCAACCAGGCTGTGATTCATGGCAGGCTGCAAGCAGTGCCAAACAGAGGAACAGTCTGGTTGACCAGACTGCCGACCAGGAGGCCTGGTCAGAGACTGGGCTGTGCTGACATTGATCCTCGGAACCAATAATAGGTAGACACCCCCACCCCCTCTCTATTACCCCAACCCCTGCTATTCCTCCAGAAAACACAAAATATACAAAATTCCAACACTAGGAAATACATCCTTATGCAAAGGTGTTGGAAAAAACAGAATACAAGAATACAAGGCCGAACTGCTGACACGACTAAAAAATGACTTATAATCATGTTTCTGCATTTCTGTCATAACTGTATTTCATATTTTAGAGAGTTGACAGTAAAAAACCACACATACAGTGTTACATTTAAAGAAAATGGTGTAGTGTACTGTCTATAAACATTACCTCAGTCCTGTGGTTTCAAAACTTCACATGACAGATTATAGGAAAGAGGAGTCAGCACAAGCATGGCTCTCATCCTGTAACTACACTTAGGTGATTACAGTTTACTACACAGTGCACTTCTATAATTCTAACTACAGGGATTTGTTCCATACCTAGTCAGGCTTGTATAAATTTGAGCCCTTGAGAACTTTTCTCTCAATCTTTAACTTCCACAAGTCTTTACCCTGGCATGCTATACTCCACATGTTAAGTGTTTGTGCCCTTGATTTTGAGTGTTTACTTGGAAGCACCCAGGCAGTGGTGTGAGGGAGACATCTTTCTGTGTATACCCACCGTCTTCGCTAGTGTCATTGTTACTCACAAATTCAACAGTAATGTACGGGGAAAGTTAATTTACACTTTCGTGATTCATTTCTGATGCTATATTTTCATCAATATTACTGTTATCATCTGGGAATAAAGTTGAATGTATTTTGCATGGACTCCATATCTGATCGTTTGCGGGTGTGATAACTTGTAAGAGGTTGTGTGGTGTTCATATCTTTTCTTGACTGAATGGGCACCGAGACAACAAGGGGGCTTAGGATGCCTGTTGGGCGGCAATAAGATCTGCCTCGTATGGCCAATAGCTGCCTGGTCAACCCGTCCTCCTAATAGAGCATCACATTTTGACTTATACTCTCGCTAAGGCCAAAAATTGTTGTGCTAGAAAATGGCAGTGGTTCACAAAATTGACATAATGTTCCGTTTTCTGTTTTGGGTCCTCTGGTAGGTTAGGATAAGGGCACTTTAATACAACAGTTTCTTGACGTTGGGAAACCTTAGGATGGGCTGGCTTGGTATGGGCCAGTAAGCCTCCTGCAGTAGACATAATTCTCATGTCCTTTCATGTCTCCTTTTATAAAGCTTCCTCTGCAGAACAGTGTACTCCAACTTGAGAGAACCTTACAATAATGACTTCATCTGGTGGAGCGTATTCAACTAGCTATTGCAACTTGCGATAACCTTTTTGACAGTAGCTTCCCTTACTTGATCTTCAGTCATTGTTTGTTCATATGTACATAATAAAAAAGAAAATTGCAGAAGGCCTATTGGCCCATGTGAGGCAGTTATTAGCCCATACAAGTATGCTCATGGCCCATGTGAGGCAGGTATTAGCACATACAACGATGCTAATGGCCCATGTGAGGCAGGTATTAGCCCATACACGGATGCTAATGGCCCATGTGAGGCAAGTATTAGCCCATACAAGGATGCTAATGGCCCATGTGAGGCAGGTATTAGCCCATACACGGATGCTAATGGCCCATGTGAGGCAGGTATTAGCCCATACAAGTATGCTCATGGCCCATGTGAGGCAGGTATTAGCCCATACAAGGATGCTAATGGCCCATGTAAGGCAGGTATTAGCCCATACAAGGACGCTATTGGCCCATACGAGCTGAAAAGCAAGCGACATACCAGTACTATCCATTTATTCTACTATATTTAACAATGGCTTGTTGCATGCTATTTTCTTAAGACTTATTTGGTAACTAGTTATCATCTCAGATTATTTGTTTCTTATTTCCTGTGTCTTATTTTTGTTTTTCATTCTTTCTTTCTGATTCTTTTGTTTCTTTCTCTTTCTGACCTTAGACAGTTCTGGATGGAAACAGGTATTGTTAAAGAAATAAACCAAATTGAGAATCATTCCTTATTCTAAATCTAACATTTAAAGCATGCTGAAATCACTTTTGTGTAATTTGAATGGAAAAATGACTTCATGTGTGTTGATCCAAATTACTATTAATGCTCCCATTAGGTACTACATGGTCAGGTAAATAATGGAATATCAGTTATGTGTACTCAAACCTGTTGATTTTAGATGGACCTTGGCAGCTCGCCCAGTTTTCCTGTTTTACAATGATAAATTTATTGATTTTTGTAAAGTTTACCCCTTTTATATTATTGAATGAGAATGACTGTTACATTAAGAGCTGTGTTTGCGTTGACTGTCTTACTACAAGCTTGTGGTAGTATGTGCGCTGCGTGTTGCACTCTTGGCTGCCTTTGTTGAAAGCAATTATGTTGCCAAGTTTTTAGATGCTTGTCTGCTAATATTTTAGCTTTTCTGAATTATTTACATATACTTTTTCCTTTGTGTGTCAATGCGAGATTATTTTGCGTTGTGGTATGTGATTCAGAATGAATCGGCGTATGATTGCTTCGATCAATTCTTCCACTGATGTAGTAATATTTACAACAGAGAGATAGTGTGTATAACACTGTTATGGCTGGCTGGCTGGCTTCCCACTCTCTGGCCTGGCAGCCAGCTCCTCCGTGACACAAAATTAATTTTGATTGTTTAGGAGTATAATATTTTACATTGGAGAGATGACTTGAAAAGAGAAGCCATTGGTTATTTACCATATACTATACTACAACTATTTACAAAAAAAAAGAATAGTGACTGTGGATAGCATTCAATGTTATTTTAGGAAATATCCATTTATGATCACAAACTTGATTGAAATTACAAGAATGTGATGTATGTAAAAGAAAATGTTGAAGCCTTGCAATGCCTGAGGAGACAAGGCATCTTTGGGCTGTCATCTGGGAATGCCGAGGATGCTGGAGTAAGCCAGGCATGCCCGTGGATGCCTGTGAAGGCCCAGGGAGGCTGGAGATATCTGAAGGAGACTAGGATGCTTGGAAAGACCAGCAATGCCTGGGGAGGCTGGGGGATACTTGGGAAGGCCAGGAATGCCTGGTGGAGGCCAGGAAGGCCTGGGGATGTCTGAGGAGGCTCGGGATGCCTGGAGAAGATGCCAATGAAAAGAGAAGATAATCTTCTTACTATACAGTAGATGTAAAATAAGTTGTTGCAGTGACATGGTTAACCTCTTCATAACCACTGTTTGCTTCATTAACTGCAATAAGGAGTGTTAGGGTAGTGTAGTGAACCCAACAATCACATCAACAATCTATTAGCCCCACGCTGGGCATCAAGAATGTGATTGACCTCTCTACACGACACTCACAGTAACGCCCCACGTTACCGAGCCAGAATGTGTGGGTTTACTTTATGTGGGCATGGATTCGAATGTTTGCCTTGCCTATTGTTGCCACCCGCAACAACCTGCAATTGCATGCAGCAGCACCAACACCAGTGAGGGCCACGCTGCAAGAGATCACTTTGCAGTAGTCACAACAGCCGAGCGACAAACAAATGAATACACCTCGGAGGTGTGAGGAAATTGCCAAGATCCAGGGGCCAGATTCATGAAGCAGTTACGTAAGTACTTACGAACGTGTACATCTTTCTTCAATCTTTGGCGGCTTTGGTTACATTTATTAAACAGTTTACTAGCATGAAAACTTCCCAATCAACTGTTGTTATTGTTATAAACAGCCTCCTGGTGCTTCAGAGTTCATTAACTATTTAATAATTGTAAACAAAGCCGCCAAAGATTGAGAAAAGATGTACAGGTTCGTAAGTGTTTGCGTAACTGCTTCGTGAATCTGGCCCTAGGTATTCCTGATGGAGATGAAGGCCAGGACGGTCTTCTAATGTCGCCTGCAATACCAAGATCCTTTCACATGTAGGTCGTTCGCTCTGCAATTTACTTGCAAGCAAATAAGCAGGTAATGGATGAGTCCTCACACTGAATTTATATTCGTTGCTTGAGATGACCGTAGTAATTAATCAATCCCCACACTTCCTGTAACAGATGATAAAAAATCTTGTCTCAAATGTGTTTATATTAACGTCCACACATACGTTCATCGGTCACTCACTAGCGACGCGACACTCGAAGGTAAACCTGTCACTCCTACTGAGTTGACAGTTTAACACTTCACAATCTCCTTGAATCTAAACACAGAGAACTCTTGTTGCGAGATATACTCTGAATCGAGATTGGATGATTATTGATCACCAAAAGTAATATGTCCACAACAACAATTTAAGCCCGGTCTTGTACTTACATTCAACTACACCACTCATAATCCTCGATGATGTTCCAGGCATCTCCATACTTTAGTATGACTGAATATAAGTGAGGGAGCCCAACACTTTATCCAAAATGTTGAATCAGGCTCACACCTCCAGCTTTCCAGATGACAAGGTAAATCCAGGAGTAACTTGGTTGCACCACGCGAGCTGGTCAATCACCTTGACACGACCAGCAATAGCTCTAGAGTAATCACACCCACTCAACACTGTAGAATGCTGGCACATTAACCCCACTCAGTGAGAAGAGAAGTGGCTCGCCCACACACACCCACTTCCCAGTTTTCACTCACTAGGTGGGAGCGCGCCAAACACGTATCCCACACACACTGTCTCCCGGGTGAGGTACCTTCTCACATCTTCTCGACCCCAATATTTCGAACCATCACGCGTTCACTATCCTCAAAGCTTTTCCACACTTCTTCTCGAGATATTTCACAGTTGATTGTCACTAAAGATGATAAACTGCTGAATGGACAATCACTTCCTCTGAGACTCCACGTGACACTGAGTCTTACCACAATGAATCAAGATACGAGCACACGTGAATTACACTGCTCACCTTTGCTGGTTACTCGAGATTTCACCACTATCTCTGCTTTCTATGAAATCACACGTGTCTCTCTCTACAGGTATTTCACACTGCTAGTATTTTACGTATGATACTGGTGGTTTTAGGCTTGTCCTCGAACCGTTGTTGGCATCGTAATTAATCTTACACTACGATGTAGATAAATCCCTTGACAACTATTACCCAGTGATTCAGATCTGGGATAGTACTGGCATTTAGGTAAACTAAACTCTTAGGACTTAAGACAGAGAGACCTGCCTTGGAGCTCGTAAGGCTGCCTCTTCCTCCCTTGAGCGTTCTAGACCGAATGCTTGCCCCAGTCATCTCAAGTGCCTTACAGGACTCCCATGACATCATTACCTTTTGACCAATCACATGCATGGGGCTTCTCGCATTTTGTGGAAACTCTTCCTGATAGGTAGCAGCACGTGGGTGCCCCGTGACGTCACATTTAGTTCCACAGCGTCTCACTAGGAGGCGACACTGCGTCTGAGGGGTGAGGTGAGGGGGTGATGGTCAGCTTCCAACCGTTTCAGGAGGAAAGGGAGCCTATCTTTACCCCCTCCCCTCCCTCTTACCACCATGTAGCTAAAATTTCCCCTCCTGGGAAAAGGTTTCTTAGGCCTGGTCTTGGGGTGCTTGGCTCCTCCTATATTGAATTGAAATTAAATTTGCTACAGCACTGCCATCTGTTGACCTGTCACATAACTTTGTTCATTGTTGTGCACAGTTCCAATCAGTTGCATTTTTTTGAGAGTTAGCTTTATGTTAACTTTGAATTTATATTAGTCACTGGTGCAGGCCAGGGCTAGAAAAAGCTGGTGCAAGAGGTAAATATTTTGGACCATATTTACACTCAGGAAAGCTGGTTCAAATGTAATTTCTTTAATATGATAAATCTATGAAAAGTAATTGCTATGGTACTAGTTTAATAGAGTTCTCATAAGAAATGATGGCCTAACCACACATCAGAAGATGAAGAAGCTACGACGTTTTGGGCCGTCCTGGACCATTATCAAGTCGTGTATGCTCAGTAGATGTGCATACAATCTTGTGTTTTAAGGAAGTTGGAAGATGGTTAGAGAGACCAGTCGCTACAAAAATTCATAAGAAGGCTTAGCTGGTAAAGATAGAATTCTGGGTCAGTTTGACCTACCAGATATAGCATCATATTGTAATGAATATTAATGTGGTGTGTGTATACAAGTTAGTTCAATGTTTATAGGTGCATAAAACTTCAGTCTTGAATTTAATGGAATGAATGCTGATGAATGTTGGGTATTTGAGTATTATTTTGATTTGTGAGGTGACCATACTTTTGAGACATTGTATTACATGACTTGTATCACCTAAATCACCAGTTTGTAATTGTTTTCTAAAGTCCTTGCTTCCTAATTCATACTGTGTCCATCTGCCTGCTCTCTAACTTATGTTTGTATTGCCTTGTTGCTAAGTCTTTATCCCCAGTTAGAGTCTGTAGTCACTCTTGTCACTCCACTCTCACTTACCATTCCCATTTTCTCATCAACCTCGTGATCTTTCGTAATGTCCGTGTTGAATCTGGTGTTTGTTTCACTGCTCCTGTTGTTTCCTTGACTTTCCGACACCCTATTTAATTGACTCGTTCCCTCTAGAGCACAACGTAAAATGTCACTGTTTACTGTTTATATTCTCTTGCAGTTGCTTGGGACAACAACTTGTTATTGTTGCATGTAGTATTAAATCATGGTCTGTAATTTGCCTAGATGAGTTTTTCTGTTGATAAATCTTTGGAAGCAATGTACACAGATGCATTATATTTCCCTGTTCTCCTTTGCCAAAAATAAAAAAGAATACATGTGTTTGAGTATGCAGCTTCTTAGGTATACTTTTCCCTGATACGTGCAGCTACTGCCACGTTTCTCTGATGTTCTCCTGCTTAATGATGAATATAGTGAAATGCATGCAGAGATGTGATATATTTCTGGTCTGTAATAATACTGGCTAATAAGGAGGAGGTCGAGAGTAATTGTAAAGTGTTTTCTTTCCATTTCAGCTTTTATCCCGGACCAGAAAGTTAAAAAATGTCACTGTCAGATTTTAGAAATTTATCCTTATTTGCATATTTAATGGAAAACAGTGTATTCTTTGTGTTATATTTTGGCATATATTAATTGAATGTTAATGAGGGTGTTACCTTGTGCGCGCAGCTTGGTAGTGGTGAGCAGTGCTGTAACAAGTACTGGCCCGATGATGAGGAGACGTACGAGCACATCTCGGTAAAGCTGGTGTCGAGCGAGAGCTACCCCAAGTACTCCAGCAGGTCCTTCTTGCTAACTAATACTAAGGTATTTAACCTTTTCACCGCAGTTGTTATTGATGATTTCCTCCTGTCCTCCAAGGGCCATAAACTATATTTTCCCATTTGATTAACTGTATAAACTACAGTATTTGTATTTGTTTACAGAGTGGTGCTAGGGGAGAGGACTCAAATATCCAACATAATAATAATAATAATAATAATAATAATAATTATTATTATTATTATTAATAATTAATAATAATAATAATAATAGTTTATTCAGGTAAAAGTACATATATACAAAATGAATTACAAACAGAATGTTGGATTTCTAGATCGAGCTAGTGAATACTATGCCTAAAGCCACTAATACACACAGCATTTCAGGCAGTGGATGGTACACATACCATCTACATGGATGGTGTTTCATTTATTAGTTTACATGATGTAATGGGTATGTTGAAGAAGTTGATTTATGTACACATAATTGACAAAGGCACTAAGGTGCCACCTTCTTGTAACTAGTCTCCTGTATTGATGGAGTGGCAGTTCTCGATCACCATATTACTTAGAGGAATGTAGTTTATATTTGCATGCTTAAACCAAATTTATTGGTAATAAAAAAGGATCTTTTTAGTAAAAAAAAAGTTATTATGATTTGGAAACCCTTTTTTGAGCCCTTCACCATCTTGAGTAGACTACGAGTTCAGAATTGTGTATTATTAAAATTAGGTTTAATAATTCACTTAAACATTTATTTGATCTTTTCTTCGTGTTTATTCAAACATTTCAATATTGTAGTAAGTTTCTCCATTATTATTATTAATGTTTTTTTATTTTTGTACAGAATGGTGATGCGTTAACAGTAACTCACTTCCATTATATCGGATGGTCAGGACTATTAGGAGAGGTTCCCTTAGTAACTCATGGAATCATGGAGATTATCACCAGGGTACAGTCTCACGTTGACGTCAGTTTGTCTACTGCAACTCCTACACTCGTCCACTGCTCGTAAGTTTTCTTTATCGTGCTGGAGAACATTTTGGGTTGCAGGTTTAGTGTCGTATGAAAAAATGTTGAAGCTGTACGATGGGATCGAAACCTGCATTCCTGAATTCATGCACATGCACTACCACTGTGATACCATTGTATATGTGACATATACTATTATTTATGTGTCCTGAACAAGTTTCATGATAGGTTACAGTACATACCTTGTAATATTTATCAGTAAAATAGTAAATTTGTAAATGTACAATACAGCAAAATAGGATTTTTAGGCACTGCATGCAGTATAAAGTCCCCATGCATGAATACAATGTTTGGAGTAGATGGTTGCAGGCCAAGTGGCAGGATGTGGTGAGACCACCCTTAAACACAGTGGCAGGAGAGGATACCCCCTCAACCACCTTTACCCTTAAACTGCGCAACACGTCATATGACGTGTTGAGTAACTTACCCAAAAGTGCGCATCACGTCATATAATGTGTTGGAGTACTGCGCAAGATTTAAATGGCCCGCGGATGCATGGGGTTCACCTCACCTTCATCAGGGCTCTTGTAAACAGACGGTATTTTTTTTTTAAATCATGGGCCACATTCTCGGGTGTGAGGTCCTCAGTATTGAGTGAGCCACCAAGGCTGGCGAACGCAGCATGAGCTCACAGCACTGTTGTTCAGCTTGTGACCACAGCATCGCCTAAAAATGCCATACTATATATGTTCATGCTATTATTTAGCGATAATAGTATTACAGAAGACCCCTGACTGTGATAAAAATGACCAGGATTCTGATAATAGCAAGATTGTTGTGATAATTAGTGCTGTAGTGGGAGGAGTAATCTTGGTGGGGAGGGAGGTAATGTTGTCTGCTGACTGTGTGACCACTTTTTACTGTCTGGACTCACTATACCAGCTTAGTTGTTCGCTATGGTGAACAAAACACGCAGATACTTGTATATAACATCTGTATATAGTGAATAAAAGCAAAAACAGTATGGTGGGAGGAGGAGGTGGGCGAGTGAGGAGTCATTGAGGGAGTGAGAGGCTGACTGGCAGATGTGGTGGCCACACCTCGCTGCTTTTTGACTCGTAATATCAACTTAGTGGTTCGTAATGGTGAACAAAACATGCAGATATGTATATATATAACCTGTGTATATGGTGTAACCGACAAAGTATTTGTTCACTGTTTGATGAACACAATAATTGAATCAATAATATGAACACCATAATTTTGAGTACAGCAATGATTCACACATTTTATTATATAAATATATCACTACACACTATTGAATAATATTACAGAAAAAAAACAAAGAAAAATCAATCAGAGACATTGAAATAATTAGGTAATTATCTCTTTGTGGCCACTCTTGCCTGACAGCTGGGGCTGAGCAGACCACCTCCGATGCATGCTGAGTCAGCGCCTCTTTTTTACCGGACTTCCCCGCCTTATAGCGGCCAAAATTTGCTACTTAAATTTTTTTTTATTATTTTTCCCATGATCAGGGAACACAAATCAACAGGTTTAGAAGAATTTTTGTTTGTTATTTTTTTGTTATGCACCTGTGGGTGACAACGGCCAAATAGCCCTTAGCAACACAAGGGTTAAACACAGTGGCAGGAGGGAATACCCCCTCGACCACCCTGGACACAGTGACAGGTGAGAATACCCCCTCAACCACCCTGGTCACAGTGGCAGGTGAGAATACCCCCTCGACCACCCTGGTCACAGTGACAGGTGAGAATACCCCCTCGACCACCCTGGTCACAGTGGCAGGTGAGAATACCCCCTTGACCACCCTGGTCACAGTGACAGGTGAGAATACCCCCTCGACCACCCTGGTCACAGTGACAGGTGAGAATACCCCCTCGACCACCCTGGTCACAGTGACAGGTGAGAATACCCCCTCGACCACCCTGGTCACAGTGGCAGGTGAGAATACCCCCTCGACCACCCTGGTCACAGTGGCAGGTGAGAATACCCCCTCGACCACCCTGGTCACAGTGACAGGTGAGAATACCCCCTCGACCACCCTGGTCACAGTGGCAGGTGAGAATACCCCCTCGAGCACCCTGGTCACAGTGGCAGGTGAGAATACCCCCTCGAGCACCTTGGATACAGTGGCAGGTGAGAATACCCCCTTGAGCACCTTGGATACAGTGGCAGGTGACAATACCCCCTCTACCACCTTGGCCATCAAGCTGCCACCTTGACGGTGGTAGCTGAGGAATATCACCCACAGCCATCCTAGACACGGTGGTGGGAGGTAATACCACCCTCGATCACCCAAAGACACAGTGCTTACCTATCAGTGAGTACCGGCAGGGAGGGTTGAGGGTAAGATGTAGGTCTTTATGCCTTTCCTCCAAGCCATTCATACCTGCCATGCTAATTACCCCTCTCAAACATTAACGTTTTAATCATGTCTCCTTTTTAAGTTGTGGGTGTATATGGCTCCAACAACCTCTTCTTTCAGTACATTCAACTTGCATACCAACAGTACAGGGAATTAGAATTGTACATCCAGGTTCCACCCATGTCCACTTATCCTACCTCTTTTTCATTTAAGTAGGCTTCCTCTATCCATTTTATCTATTCCCCTCAAGACCTTGTATATAGTTATCATATCCCCCTTTGTTTTTTCTCTCAAAGTTCTGAGTGCTTTGTCCTCATAGCTGAGGCCTCTTAATTCTGGTACTAGTCTGTAGTTGTAAACCTGTGAACTTTCTCAAGTTTGTTTGTGCTTTACAGTGTGTCGCTTCCATGCTGGAACTACATACTCAAATAATGGTCTCACGTGGCAGTTTTTATTATTTATGCTTCAGTAATATTATACTCATTGTGTTTTAACAACTTCTTCTGTGCTGTTGAATTCTAGTTTAAATTTTTTTTTTTTGTAACCCAGCACTGTGTTAAATAATGTTCCAGTGGACTGTCTATTATCTAACAGTGCAGAGTTACTAGCCTGCACTGTGTTTGATAGTGGACATGGCCAGTGTGTATGAACTTGAAAGCCTCTGTGTTTAAAGTCTGAAATTATATTCTTATGTTTACCAACCTTCCATATGCTGGTGATGTTATCCTGTTCACATGAGCTTCTGGTGTTGGGACTATGTCTACTCTCAGGTCTTTTCCTTTTATTGTTTCTTGTAATTGCCTTCCCCTTATGGCATAGTTAAATACTGTACAGGTCTTCTCTCCTTTACCAGTTGTCTTCACTTTGAACTTATTTGAATTGAATTCCAATTCAAGTTCGTTCTTTATTATGGATCCCACCCCATTCCCTTCCCGTGGGTGGTGGTGGAAAGGGTTACAGAGGTACACAATGGGTTTACGAACTGAACCCCATTGGTCGTTTAGCTAAGCAAGAGATAATCTTGTGAACCTAGTTACACAATTGGGTTGTACTCTTCCCGAATCAGTGATAAGTATCAGTATTTAGTGATAACCTTATACAGACAATAAAGATTCTCTTAACACTTTGGCGTACCCCGCACGCCACCCCTCAACTGTGCGATTTGGGTCCCTGGGTGTCACGGGAGCGTGCGTAAATTCTGAAAAGTGTATACTCTCTTCAACTTTGTCACCTTAATTCTCGTCCTACGAGAATAAATTTGGTATCATTGTGTTCGCAATAGAATTCTCTACAGCACTAAATGCATATAAACTCCAAAAGCCCAGCTAATTACCCGCAGCAAACAGAGAAAGTGCGAACGAGTTACCCAGGAGCGCGCAGATGCGATAAAATGTTTTCACTATTTTCACTCTGGTCATCTCAATTTTCGTCCTAGGTCTTTCATTTTGGTCTCAATGGGTTCGCAATAGAATTCTCTAGAGGAACATTAGCATATAAAATAAAAAACTTGGTCACGCTCCAACCGCCAACGAGTTGAAGACGGGCCACGCGTTAGCCGCGTGTGAGCGCTCAGACGCCTTCCAGCTACACTCCCAATTCCCACCCTTTTCAAGCCTTTCTTTCGCAATTTTCTTCCTGGAATGGCCTTGTTCATGATCACTATCCATCGTGGAGTAAGCGTAGATAGTTTCTAAAGCCGCAGTAAGAAATATAGCCACGGAAAATAGCCGAAATGTTCACACGTTTGAGATGCGAGGGGAGGCGACATTGGTCACAACAGTGGAGCGAAAACAATGGGCCCACGGCGTGTGCCAAGCCGCCTGAGGGCCACGAGGCTCAACAAAGAAAATGGGAAGACATCGGTGCACATTTTAAAACCAGTCCCAAAAAAATCAGATAAAAACCTGATTTTTGGCGATTATTTAAAGTGGATAACGCAATGCTGCGTCATCCCCGGTATTACCGACAGTAAACGGATGACGCAATGGTGCGTCATGCCCGGGCGAAAGTGTTAATTTGTTAATATCTTTTATATATCTTTGTCTTTTGAATTTATTGTCCATTAGTTTAGAGACTAACTTGTGATGTATTTCAGTGGGGGTGGTGACCGCAGCAGTGTTTACGTGTGTCTCAACAACTGCCTGCGTCAGCTACGACGAGAAGGTCGTGTAGATGTGTTCCAGACTGCCAGAAGAATAAGAGCTCTTAGACAATTTCTTCTTCAGGAATTTGTAAGTCACCACTTGTGGTAATGATTGTTAACTATAGAAATGTTTTATATAATGTTCTAAGGAATTCCTTGGAATGTTTAATTGTTAGTGTTTATTTACTAGATTATTAATAACTAATTCAAATACTTATTTTGTGTACATAAAGTAAGTTGTCAGGTCGTAAAATGAAACCTTAGAGAATAACAATGATCGTATTTAAAGTTTTTAATTATTACTTGAAACGAAAAATTCATTTTGTAAGTAAATGGTAAATAATTGCTTTAAGAATTGGTTATCATGATAAATTTCTCTCATTTTCAATAACAATTCTGATTCCTAAAAAACTGCTCGATTCTTCCAGTTCTCGATACCAATTCCGATTAATCGTGCCATCACTAATAATTACCTACATGTAATTATATTATGCAATATAAATTATATATAACAAGATACAAGAGAATAATTTCCAGCATTTATAGTTCTTCCTACTAGTATTCTAAAATTACACATAATGAACCAGAGAATTAGCAAATTTAAGTGAATAAATAGTTAAAAGAAAGGAATGATATATAAGTGGCTGTGGCATGAATACATTTGTCTGGAAATAATTTGTTTTGTGGCCAAGTATTCTGTATCTGTATCCTGTTGTCAGGTGCAAGCCACTTTAAATATGAAGAAATTCCTATATTTATACAGTATATACTGTATAAATATAGTTATACAGTATATACTGTATAACTGAATTCATTTAAGGGGATGGGTGTAAACTTTCTCAACTTTTCCTAATGGATCAATATCATAACATAAACAGAAAAACTAACAAGAATCTTTATTTAAAAAAATTGAAAAATTTCATAATTTCAAATTTAGATAACAAATTTAATATTTCACCAATTTTTATTTGATTCATTATGGCCTCAGAATGGAATATAATGTTCATTTTCCTCAATATAAAAATTTTGTTTGAGAGTATAGTTTACTGTAAAAAAATATTCAATGTATCTTGAGGTAATCTTGCGATGATTTCGGGGCTTAGCGTCCCCACGGCCCGGTCCTCAACCAGGCCTCCTTTCTGTTACACACCCCCAGGTAGCAGCAAGTAGCAGCTGTTTAACTTCCAGGTACCTATTTACTGCTAGGTAACAGGGGCATCAGGGGTAAAAGAAACATTTTGCCCATTTGTCTCTGCCCCCACCGGGAATTGAACCCGAAACCTCAGGACTACGAATCCGAAGCACTATCCACTTAGCTGTCAGGCGCCCTTCAAAAGTAGCCTTCAAAATATGCGCAAAATTTAGACAGAAAAATGCATAACTCCCAAAGTTATGAGTTTTAAATGCTATTGTGGACACCTTAGAACTAGAATTTGATATCTAGTCTCAAAGCCAAAAATCCTGTTCATACAGAAAATTAACTTAAAAGTTCGCGACAATGAATATGGTTGTTCTGCATTATCGATTTCCTTGTAAGTTTTAATAAACATTGCTTGGCATTCGTACTCAAATATGTGAAAGTTGTAGGTCAATATGTGTTGAAAGGCAGTCCGGTAAAATCCCCCCCCCAATAAAAAAAATATAGGGATAAGGATAATGGGTAAATAAGTATTATAAGTATACTTTATATAAGTGATAAGGCCTGGATCTGGTCCCCATTCATCAACACAACCTAAAGACACTAAGAGAATAGAGTTTGAAATCTAAATTTTTCAGCCCCCCCCCCCCCCCTTCCATCCCCTTCCCCCCCCCCCCCTGTTGCTTCGAATTCGGGCTCAGTTGGTGTCCTTCTCAAGGAGAGTATTCCTTGTGGCCCCTTGGTGGCTGGTCCAGCTTTGTTTTTAGACGCTGCTTGATCGGTGTTCGAACCCGGGGCATTTCCCGCGGCTCCGCCTGTTTCGGTAGGTCGGACCAGTCCGCTACTTCTTCCATTCTATGTGGCGCTCTTTCCTGCCTGCAAGGCGTTTGCAGTGGATGCTTTTCGGCAGGACTAGTCGAGGTGGAGTTACTTGTTCCTCTCCTTCGGTCCAGCTGTTGCTTCGAATTCGGGCTCAGTTGGTGTCCTTCTCAAGGAGAGTAGTCCTTGTGGCCCCTTGGTGGCTGGTCCAGCTTTGTTTTTAGACGCTGCTTGATCGGTGTTCGAACCCGGGGCATTTCCCGCGGCTCCGCCTGTTTCGGTAGGTCGGACCAGTCCGCTACGTGGCTGGTTCGGCCTTCTCCTCGGCTCTTTGTGTCTGGTCTTTTGACGTGGGTGTATCACCATCTCTCTGGTGATCAGGTGGCTTCGTTGATGGTGTCCCACCTGCGAGCTTCGTCTCGGTGACAGTATGAAGTTTCCTGGCGATTCTATTCCCCATTTTCTTGCTCTTCGTAGGTTGTCTTCTTGTTCGCATCGGGTTGTCTTGTAATTTGGTCTTACATTTGGGCATTGTTTTGTTATGCCTACCTTTCTGGGTGCCTAACCCCAGTCGATGGCAGATAAGGAAAAACCCCAGTCACAAAGGAATTTTCCACGGCTATTGCTCCTTGAAACCTCTCGGAAGGGGCCAGGTTCTGGCACTGGTCCCTGGTAGGTCTGAACTCCATAGCTAATGTCCCGGTCTAATATAACATACAATAGCCCAATAAGCTCCAGGGAGCGTCTGGGGCTCACCCAGAAAATGGCGTTTCATTACATTCAACACTGCTTTCTTTTTTTAAATTCATGTAAAATACATTTCTTAACATATTGGGTTGAAATTTTCATGACGCTGATGAGATTTGTTTAACATTTTCAAGTAATTTTCATATTACTGTACTGTACTCGAATATTTTTTCGATTCCTGGCCCCTTAAGCTTTGATTTTCAGGATGATTCAAAATTTTGTTTTCGTGATGTTTCTTTATGTTCATTGATAAAATTCTCAGTGACTCCAATATCACTCAGCTTATGCCTTTTTTCTTTTGTATTGGGATCCTGCATTATACTTAGTACCTTTTGAATAGCCTTCAACACAGACAGTCTTCCTGGCTTGGTGCCTTCTTGTGATAATTACTGTACTTACTTTACCTCATTTGTCTCAAATATTATTTTATCTTTCAGGCACAATATGAGTTCACCTACAAAGCTCTTGTGGAATTCATTGACAACAAAGGTTTGGAAAACCTTTGAGGAATTATCTGCACATCATTAAAGATGTACAAAATATTGGATGTTTGGATATGAGACCTTTGTGATTGGAATGAAATTCAACTAGAGACTTTACGAGTTACAGAAATCACAAATATCTTGAACATTCTGATACCAGTATAAATTGTACTCTCTCTGAACAATAGTGCAAAGATATGTGCCCAGACACTTTTAAGTGGCTAAATAAAATTATCTTCATTTGTAGCATTTAAAGAAATTGGACTTGGCTACAATGTGGTGAATCTTATTAATGTAATTCTTGTAGTGGAGAAACTGTAAAGAATCTCCCAGCAATTCTATAATGTCACAAAATAAGTAGGTCAGCTGTGATGGTCAGCCATCGTACTACTACTTAAATTCCTAATAAAAATATTTGAATATTTATAAGGTTACCTGAAGACTGTTGTACCCAAACGAACATTATAATGCAAAGCATTGCATTATTTGGTTGCATGTAACTCCCAAATGCATTAATAGACACACACAAGAACTTGGGTTTTAGAAATTCAAGAAGATTTAGTATGTTTTAAAGAATTCCATCCCAATGAAATGTAATTGTGACATGTGCTGATGCTGCTAATGCTAACTGAGTGCTGTTTAGCCTTCAGGTTGTATATGCTTGGTTTGAATGCTGTTACTTATAGATTCTAGTGACCATTAAGGTCGTCTGTAATGATAGAGATGACCGTTTGTGCTCAAATGTTTTCCTGTAATATATTTTCTCAATTAAATTAATTTTTTTTTTACTTTTAAATATTATTTTTCTTTAGTCAAATATTATATTCTTTACTTACTTTCAGTTAAGTTCAAAATTTATTTTGGCAGCTTTGTCAGAAGAAAGTGAAATGTTAAAAATTGTGAATTTCTTGTCATATATGACAGAGCTTCTGTCATTCATTTTATACATGTCATGGCTTAGTTTACTATTTGCTTATTTAGAAGCTAGTGAAGCCAGTACTGCTTTTTCATTTTTCCTGATTGAATTTATATTAACCCTTAAACTGCTAAGCTAAGTCCTGCATTTAAGGTGCACATGTTGAAAGGTATTGAAAGGATATATATAAGGATCAGTCACATGTAAGGATTTGCACACAGGAGGAACTCACAGATAGCGACTATAGCAGTGTAAGGGTTAATGGTTGGTCGAGCAGACCACGTGGAAGTACTGTACACCCTGGGACCATGCGATTTCTACACTCTTGCATTTAATTATGATACTTATTCCATGTATGGGAGCAATTTATTCTAACCATATCACTTCTTGGGGCAGATTCCTACCTAAAATTTTCATTTGGTTTCTTTAATTTGTTGTATCATAATGAATGAAGATTTAATTGCATTATAGTCAAATCCCAGTAATATGTATCGGTAAAATACGTGTATCATTAATACTGTACCTTGTGAAACAAATGTTAGGATCATATTTTGGCAAATGCACAAACTGTAAATTTTTGTAAAAATTAGACAGGACAAACAAATAAGGAAGCAAAATTAAGGGAAAAGTGAAAGTAATTTCAGGATGTGATAATATATGTATAATACATTACATTTTAGCAGAATAATGCAGTAATGTATATACAATATGGTATTTTAATATTGTACTGTATATACCAACCTAATATGTGTGTGTGTGTGTGTGTGTGTGTGTGTGTGTGTGTGCAGTCTACGCACAACCAGGCTACCCTCGGTTGTTAACGCCTCTTAAAAATGTGGCTTGTTGATCTATTTAACGTGATTTATGTACAGTTGTTTAACACTGACATGAGGTAAACCCAACTTGGTGTTGCTAGTGTCATAAGAAAAGAAACTCAAGAGATAATTCTGAGATTAATGTAGCTTTATGCTATCTACTCTTGGGGGGGATATGATTATGATGAGCAATAGTAGCACAAGATGGGTTTAAGCTCAAGGGGGCGCACCACATCTCAACACATGCTTTGGTAGGATGGTGACAGAGGTGACCAGAGGTCAGTAGTAAGCCCAGGCATAAAGTATGATACTGTATGTACTACATTGTGCAGCACATCACACTGTGCTATACAGGCTGTTATGGTGGAATGTACTTTATGAATTAGTCACCTGAGTAGTTAAGCTGAACCTGAAGACAGAACAATAAACATTGCATATACCTAAATGTGCATGCAGTATGGCTTTTATATCTTTTCAACTATTATTTTTGCCTACATGCTAGCAGTCATTCATTGCTGTTCCTTTAAGTCTTAAATCCTTCCATAAAATCCTTGGTAAATCTGACTCCTTTGACATTGCTCATTTCACGTCTTTCTGCTTTTGTATTGACATCCTAAATGATACGTAGCAACTCCTGAATTTTTTGTAATACAGACTGTGCTATACAGCTGACTGAACCTAGCGCTTTTGATAATTACTTGTCATGTACATGCAAGGGATTTTGCTTGTGTCCTGAAGTGCTTGTCAGTTGAATAATTTTAATAACCTTTAATAATTCTTCAAAATGTCATTGCAAGCAAGTAGCACTTTCAGTGTTATGGAAGTATACCTATTTACTCTCTACAGTACCAGGAATTTACAGCAGAGTATTGGTATTATTTTAGTAGTGAGATTTTAGTCGTGAGTGTTTTGTGAATCGTTAGGGAAAGACATCTTCTGGTCTTGATGATGATCGTGATGGGAAAAAATGTAGAACTTGACTCAGAATACGTTCTTTTATCGGGTTCTGTTTCTCATTATGTATTTGTAGTCCTCGCACTCCGTCAACATGCTTTGAAATGTTTAGTCTTAATATGTTCCAATAACAGTTTCTGGTTTTTTTCCTTGTCTAGCCCCATGTTTTGAAATGTTAAACATTAAAGATTTCCAAATAAGTTGCAGCACTTGTATAATTTTGCTATAAATAACAATTCATAGCCTATGTAGAAATTGAAATGTGTTAATTAGACGCAGTATGTGAGTTTGGGTTGTTGGTTACATTTACATGCAGTTAGGATTTTACATGGAAGATATTCTTGTAAACATTGAAATTTTATAAACACCAGCTTAAGAAAATAACAAGTTTTAGTTTTAGCTAGCTTCAATACTGATAATTCAGGATAAGACTTTTTATACAGCGTTGCTTAGTGTGTAAGATATAAAACTCAGATGGAAAGCTAAATTTAATGTTTAAATTTTCTGGTAAAAATATTTTTTATTTCACAAGAATAATTCAGGTGCTATTTTTAACAAGTCCATTATTTTTTTTTATGATAAAAATAAGTGGTATAGTTCATCACAGATGTTAGGCACGAGCTGTACAAAGTTCAGATTCCACACTGCAAAATTACATGATGTACGTTAGTGTGTATGTTTCAATTTTTTTTTTTTTTTTTTAATTCATGGCCAATTGAAATGTAAAAATGTGGTGAAACCTATAATGCTCTTATGAGAGGATTACACATTTTAGCTGTAAAATGTCACAAAAGCCAAATGCAGTATGCGTAGTTGAAGTGTAAATAAGAATTGACAAGCCGGAAATGGTAGTGGAGATGATGTCCGAGAAGCCCGGTGTGTCGGGAGAAGGTAGTGCAGGTGATGGCTAATAAGCCACAGGTGTGTCATGGGACATTAGGGAAAGTGATGTCCGGCAAGTAAGAGGTGTGTTGAGGGGTCAGTAGTGCAGGTGATGACTGGCAAGCCACAGGTGTGTCATAGGACATTAGTGCAGGTGATGACTGGCAAGCCACAGGTGTGTCACAGGACATTAGTGCAGGTGATGACTGGCAAGCCACAGGTGTGTCACAGGACATTAGTGCAGGTGATGACTGGCAAGCTATAGGTGTGTCTCGGGACATTAGGGAAAGTGATGTCTGGCAAGTGAGAAGTGTGTTGAGGAATCAGAAGTGCAGGTGATGACTGGCAAGCCATAGGTGTGTCACAGGACATTAGGGAAAGTGATGTCCGGCAAGTGAAAAGTGTGTTGAGGAGTCAGAAGTGCAGGTGATGACTGGCGAGCAAAACCTGTTCATGGCTTGGTATTTTTCTAAACATATTAGAACAAATAAACTGACCTGCCTATTAACTATTTTGCTTACATTTTAAGCTATCTTGCTTTTCAAGCATTAGGAAATTTTTTAGTAGTTCTCTTAAAGCTTGTACACTTTGGAGAATGATGAGAGAGAAAACTCTTCTATAGCCAAAGATAATGTTTAGGATAGGGCAGTCAGCAATTTGTTAAGGGTAATGCAGCCAGCAATTTGTTTAGGATAAGGTAGCCAATGATATGTTTAGGGTAAGGCAGCCGGCTATAAATTAAGCATAAGGCCACCAGCGATTTGTTTAAGGTAAGGCAGTCATTGGATATGTTTAGGGTAAGGCAGCAGAGGGAAATGTCTTTGGATAGGGCAACAATACATGTATAAAGGGTGCAGCAGCCAGGGATATATTAAGGAAAGGGCAAACAGGTATGTATTAAGGGTAAGGCAGCAAGGGGTGTATTAAGGGTAGGGCAGCAAGGGGTGTATTAAGGGTAGGGCAGCAAGGGGGTGTATTAAAGGTAAGACAGCAAGGGGTGTATTAAAGGTAGGGCAGCATGGGGCATATTAAGGGTAGGGCAGCAAGGGGTGTATTAACAGTAAGGCATCAAGGGGGTGTATTAAGGGTAGGGCAGCACGGATGTAAAATTGAGTGAGCACCTTTATCTCCTTGGTTCATGTTCCAACGGATTATCATATATTAATTTATATTTTTGTTAATCATTATTTTGATATATGTCCTTTGATGATATTCTAAAAGCATTTAAAGTTTGAAACAATATGCATCAACATTTCACAATGAACATAGTACATACTATTTCAATAACTGTTTTCAGAACTCCATTTTATGTGGATTGTCATTCTAGATGATATTTCCAAGCCAGTGACCTGGCCTGGGAGTCATCAACTTAGGAAACCTGTACATTTTTTCAATAATTATGGCAGATTTGTTTACGTGTATTAAGCCGTTTATGACTTCCAAAGTGCTGTGAGGTTAAGAACATAAGAATGAAGGTAACTGCAGAGGCCTATTGGCCCTACAAAGCATCTCCTATTGGCCCTAACAAAGCATCTCCTATTGGTCCATACAAAGCATCTCCTATTGGCTCAAACGAGGCAACTCCTATTGGCTCATACGAGGCAGCTCCTATTGGCCCATACGAGGCAGTTCTAATTGACCCATATGAGGCAGCTCCTAATGGCCTATATGAGGCAGCTTCTATTAGCCCATACGATGCAGCTCCTATTGGCCCATAAGAGGCAGCAGCTATTTATATCCACCCAATCTCATTCATATATATATATATATGTCTAACCTGCTCTTGAAGCAGCCAAGGGATCCTATTTCTATTATGTTAAGCGGTAATTGGTTCCACAGATCAACAACCCTGTTACCGAACCAGTATTTACCCAGGTCTTTCCTAAATCTAAACTTATCCAAATTATACCCAATGTTTTGTGCTCTATTAGGTTGTTTATAATAATAATAACCTTGCGTTGTGAAGTTTCCAAGCCCATAAATTAAATGTCACTAAAGTCAACATGATTGTTGAAAGATGAACAGGTTTCCTAAGTGGATGTGTAAATGCTTGACGAATTGTGTACCAGGTTAGATACATATACATAATTACCATATGATAAGTTGTATGTTATTTCATTTATATTTTGAGTGAGGAGGAGTTTAATTTATATGGTTTTAACCCTTGGAGTATTTTAACACAATAAAGTATGTTTGATATCTTCTGAAGCAGCTTGAGTTTGTTTCTTATGCTTGGTTTGGCACCAGTGTGTTACGAGTATTCGTTTGATGCTAAAATTGTTTTTCATAATATTTGGTGGGAGAGTATCACCCCCCAATGTCTTTTCAAGGGCATATGTATTATACTTTGATCTGGTACCCATATGCCGTAGTAAGATGCATCGTGTTGTTTCTCAGGACGGGCATAAACTGGTTCTCAGGAGGGACATAAACTATTATTTAAGAGGACGACTGCAAAGGTGCAGTCTGTTTTATTCTGATGCAAACCAATATTCATAAATTTCACCCAAAAATTATGCTAATGGAAATTTTGATCATGAGTCCTTCATTTGGTTTTAAATTCATATGTATTCCTTATCATTTTGTAATATATTGTATTGTTAGGTAAAATTAAATGTTGGTAAAAGTTTTGGAAGCAGTATTTGTTTATTTTAATGAAGGGTATAACATGATTGCTTTGGCTTAGTGCTTTCTCCAGATAATTACCTTGCCTCCTCACTTTTGAAATGCATTTAGTTTGGAAATTATGCATTGTGATGTATCATTTTGGAATGATAATTTGTGTGGTGTTCATCTCTGAAGACTGGTCATCGTCCTTAAATATATGAACGATTCCTCAGTATTTTTTTTTCTCTCCCAGGGATTTTTCCTGTCCAGACTCTAGGCCTCTGGCTGGCCTGCTAGGTGGAGTCCTCAGTTAATATGCTTATGTGTTTGATTTTGTGTATTATAAAAAATATTTTTTTTTGTAATTTGTTGCCTCCTCATAACAGTTTTAGAAGTAATTTTTTAATGGAGGTATTTCAAGAATATTTTATATGCCTGACTCAACTTTTTCAGATCTGAAATGCTTATATTTTTGTACTCTGTAGTGGCATTTCTTTTTTTTTATTTGCAATTTTGGAAGCTAATTATAATTTATATTTAGTAGGTTGAGGGGGAATTACACTGTATCTGAAGTATAGTTAAAGAGTTTGTGAGACAGTTTTCGTAAAATTTGAATACAATAAACATTACTATATCGTACTGTGTACCAGATTGTGCTCGGAGTTTTCCTGCATCTCTTTTTTTTTCTATTGTTCTGTTAGATATACAAATTCTTTGGTAACGTGACTATTGTTTTGAAATAAATTATTGTATGGTGTCCGACTGTGACATGTTTGGGCTCTCTATTGTGTATCTTGTTTTTGAGAGATGATGAAACTTTTGTTTCCTGGCTGTCCATTGACATTGTAGTTAGTGTTTACCAGACCACACACCAGAAGATGAAGAAACGAAGGACCGAAACGTCATCGTTTCTTCATCTTCTGGTGTTTGGTATGGTCATCATATCATCAACCACATTAATGTCACTCATCGTCTGTATTGTAGTTAGTGTTTACCTTAAGCTTTGAAACACACATGTCTCTATTAGTGATGCTTTTCTTTGCTGCCAATATTTGAACTATTACAGTACAGTACAGAATATGTTTCTTAAAATTGTTTTAACACTAACCTTAAATGTTTAAACATGTGCGTTTAGGGATGCATGACTTGTAGTATGTTTTAATGTTGATTGCTCATAGTAACAGTTATTACAAATTAGTTTTCAGAGGAGGGAGTGTTTGTGAGAAAATAATAGTCATACAATGGGTTCGAACCTGCATCCCCGAACTCCTAAGGGATCTATTGTATGGATTGCAATATTTTTTCAAAGCTAGATCATGTTTGTGTGATTCCATTGTGCTGGGAATGTATGTGTTTGAAAATATTTCAGTAATGCCTAAACAGGTTTGCTTGAAATTTCACCAACACACACACACACCTTGCCACTGTTTACTATGTATTTTTTGGGGGTGGGGGGGATGGTTTTGTTGCTGGTATTGGCTTCATGATCTTTACATAGAGCTGCCTTATTTACAATTAATGAAGTAATACTATTGTTTTTAATACAAGAATCACTTTGAAATGTAAATTTGTTTGTTTTAATACCCATACAGTTCATGTACATACACGGCTGCTGTGGCATGTGGCTGCTAAGCTGTTGTATCACCTACCAGGTCTTGGTGTATATGGATGTGTGGCCTCCTACTCCAGTTTGTTTTTTAACCTTTTATTTTAATACTATTTGATTTCATGAATCCATAATTGTGGAAGCTTAATAAAATATTTTAACTTGAAATAGTTGCTGCCGATAAGATAATCCCTCAGGAACTTGAGAAAGTTGCAAGCTTTGATGAGTTGTAAAACTGCTGCTAAAATAACATGTGAGATGAGTTTTAATTTAAGCTTTAGTAAAGTCTCGTAAAAAAGGCAATATGTGTGTGTGTACAGAATTGGTGGTAAATAAGGTTTAAGCACAGTGAAGAATCCACAATGGGAGGAGAAGGAGCATGACTGGTGATTTGAACAGAAAACTAATGAAACAATTGAGCTTCCCTCACCAAGCTAATCTTTAAAGAAAATGCAGAGTAAATTAATTGAAAATAACTTAACATGTGCATCAAGACAATTCACTGAAGGTAAATGTGCTGAAGGTGACCAATGTTTCCAGGTTAGCCATGTGCCCTTCATTACTGCGGTTGACGTCTCAAGTTTTGAAGCCTTGATTATCAGCTAATTTGGTGAGTGTTACTTCCATTAACAAATTAACATTAAGTGGCTCAAATTTGTATATGTCAGAAAGGATTTATTAAAGGTTTGCAAAACCTGTAGGGACATTACCATATTTTCCAGCGTATAAGACTTGCCAAATTTAAAAGGATATATTATGGAAAAAAATGTTTTAGTATGTTTCATCGTACAATTACTGAAAGGGATTTTAAAATGCAGCTTCCCTGTTAACAAGCTCTTTTGCATAAGCTACAACATTGAGCTTAAACTTATTGTTATAACAATGTGTCGTATCCAGCAGAAAATACAGTTGTTTACTTACCATCCCACAAAATGTGTATGCAAGGGTACAAGTTGAGAGTAAGAGAAAATAATATTGTAGGAGGAGGAAGGTAGGTTTAAAATGGTAAAAGGACTACAGGTTAGATTTTTACTGTGAGAATGGTTGTTGTGAAGTGTCTTAACAATGAATAGAAAATTGTATGGTCCCTGTATGGATTTAGAATAAGTACTGTAATTACCTAAGTGTAGTTACAGGGTGAGAGCTACGCTTGTGGTGTCCCATCTTTTCTGTACTTTGTCATATAACACTTTGAAACTACTGACGGTTTTGGCCTCCACCACCTTCTCACTCAGCTTGTTCCAACCGTCTATCACTCTGTTTGCAAAAGAAAACTTTCTAATATTTTTTTGGCACCTTTATTTCCTTGGGTGAAATTTGTGTCTTCTTGTTCTTGAAGAACATTCCTGCTAGTTTAAGGAATGTGTATGTGACTGAATTTATCATTAAGCATTGTGGGATGTTTTTAGATGTCTATAGGGTAGGATGGAGTTTATTAACTACTGTATATTGAAATTCTTTTATGTGAATAAGAAGATGTGTGAGAATAAAGAAGGAAATTGGGAGAGGGTTTTCAACATAGAATAAGTCACAATAATATGCTGAAAATTAGACACCCATTCCAGTGGTGTTTTGAAATGTCATAATGTTTTTCACTTGTGGACTGGGTGTCTAGGCATTTAATTAATGTCAGAGTGAGTGTAATTGTGTAATGTCTCCCTGGTCTTTTAACGTATTTATTTATAGATAATGAAATCATAAGAGCATGGAATTTCCGAGAACATTTTGGAGCACTGCGGTGGAATTGAATTCGCACATCTAGTCACACCAGGCGAAAGTGATGAGAGACAAGAGTTGAAATCCACTACATTTCTCCAAAATGTTCTCATTTATGGATGGTAAGAACACCTGGAGTGGAAGTGAACTGTGAGTGTTGCTTTTGATACTTTTTAGGCAGATAATGCTGTGTTCTTAACCAAGAGTGAGGTGGAATTGTGTATGAATTTGATAGCATGTACAAGAGGACAAAGTCAAGGTGAAGGTAGGAAAAAGTAAGCTCATAATGTTTGAGAAGAAGGAATGGGATGGTGACCAAACCACACAACAGAAGATGGAGAAAAGACGACGTTTCGGTCCATCCTGGATCATTATCAAACACATATGGCTTGATAATGGTCCAGGATGGACCAAAATGTCATTGTTTCTTCATCTTCTGTTATGGGGGTTTGGTCATCATATCTTCAGCCACGTTATTGTGGCACTTCGTCTGCAAGGAATGGGATGTCAGGGAGTTTGTCAACCATTATTGTGGCAAGATCGTGATTAAGAACTGTGGTATAAAACTAGGGAAAGGAGTACTGGAAGAGGCAAGCTTTAAACACTTAGGAGTGTAGATAAAAATGAGAGTATGGAAGGTGAAACAAGAGAAGATAATGAATGGGGGAGACATTGCAGAAGAGGTGAGTAGTATAATAAAAAGAAATGAGAGAGTGAGTGAGTGAGTATACTATACTGTACTATACTATTCCAAATTCTGATACACAGAAGTTAACCTTGGGTATGCATAAAGAGTACTAATTATGGAAGTGAGTTTCTTGAAGACAGTAGCAGGTGTAAGTATGTAGGATGGGTATATCAGTGAGGAAATATAAGAGATGTGGTAAGAGAGAATGAAAAATGGGGTGGGTGAAGCACAGTTGACATAGATGGTATGGACATGTTAATACAATGCCTGAGAACCATTCAGTGAGAAGGGGTGAAATAAGGGGATTGTATAGTAGAGGCAGATGACAATTATCTTGGAAGGATAGAGTGGAACAATATACAAAAGAAATAGGAATGAGCTAGATAGTTTGAAATAGTGAATGTTTTCTAGAGACACTTATGTTGTGCCATCTCGTAATGGCACAACATACCCCATCTCTTGGGGTGGCATATAACATCAAGGCTATAGATAGCCAGAATGCCATTATTTCCTCTTCCTATCAGAGATTTTTCCATGCTCTATGTTGATGATTTCATCATTTGTTTTAATGATGATAATTTCTCTCACATGCACAGGAGCCCCTCTCTTCTTAGTCTTTTAAAATTGTGGTTTCTAATTTTCGACCAGCAAAACCTGTGCTAATAGGTTTACTGGGAAACATGTTATGCATCGTTTGTCTATAACACTGTGGCACTCGGTTTTGTATCTCTGTACAAGGACAACATTAAATTGTTAGGATAAATGTTTTATTATTGTTTCAGTATGGATGAATGCATTGTATAATACAGTAGATGAGTAAATTCTTATTAACAAATTTGCTTCTAATTTGAGGTATAAGATTAAGCTGTATAAGTAATGATTTCTGGGGGGAGCCCCGTCGGCTCCCCGGAGCTATCCCAGGCTGATATGCTAATGTCAGACTTTGGCATCAGTCATGTGTATGGAGTTCTTAGGCCTACCGGGGACCACGGCCAGAACCGGGCCCCCTCAGAGAGGCAAGGGGAGCAATGGCCTATAGAAGCCCCCGTGTAGTTGGAAGCATTCTATGTCTGCCATCGACCGGAACAGGCACCCAGAAAGGTAAGCGCCCCAAAACAAACCCCTATTCTGGTTAAAATTGCTACCTAATACCGAACTAGTGGATAGAACTCCCCAACCGAAAACAAGCAAATTAGTGTGACGTCACACACTGCCGCGCCGCTGTCTGCGCAGCTCCCCCCTCCCCGGGAGGGGGAAGGGGGAGCCCCAGACCCCCCGCGCCGGCTACCCACACCTCAGTTCTTGAGGCTGATGCTATTGGCGGTGGTCGTGTGCTCTGGCTCCGGTGTCGCTACTGCACTGTGCTTTGAGTGTGGTGTTAGTTTTGTGGGTGCGAGAGCCAGGAGTTATCTTCAGTACTCGGGCTGCATGCGCCTAGGGCTGCCTTCCCTAGGTGCCCTGTAAGTACTGCCCTTGGGGCTTGGGGCCACCTTCCACAGGCTCCTCGGGGTCTGCCTCTGCTGGTCCGTTTTACCTTTCGGTTTTTCGGCCGCCTGTTGGGCTCTTGGGTGTTCTGTTCTCCCTTGTTACCGGCAGGTAAGAGGCAGTTTGCACTGGTAGGGGCGCAGGGTGCTGCTCAGCTTGTAATTCCCGACATCGCGGCCGGCTCTGTTCCTTGGGGTTCGCTGTCCTCTTGCGGGGTTTTGTTTTTCTTTTTGTTTTTTGCCTGGTGGGGGGTTCTGTCATTTTATTCAGTTTGTTTTTGCCCTTCCACTGTTCTCCTCGGTGGCGCCCCCTGCTAGGTCCCCGTGAGTGTACACGTCCCTGGGGTTCAGCTTTAGAAGTTTGCTTGGTAGTTTTGGGCGCCGGTTTGCAGCACCCTGCCTGGGACTACCTGAGCGCGAGTCCTCTTAAAGTAAACGCTCAGGACCCTGGGAATCCCCTAGGGGGCGCGTGGGTCCGATGGATGTGACCCCGGAGTCCCCACTCGCTGTGTGCGAGTTTGAGGGTTGCTCGGTCCCCTTGTCTCAGGGTGACCCTCATTGTTTTTGCCTCTGCCACGCTGCCTGTTGGGTCGGTGATACTTTCGACCCTGAGTCCTGTGAGTGTTGCTGCTTGCTTGTGACTCAATTTACCCAATCCTCTGATGATTCTATTCGGGTACAGGCGGCACGTGCGTTGCAGTCTAGGTTTCGTCTGTTGCAACGCGCTCGGTTGGTTGCTTCCCCGGATGCCCCGGGGCTGCCCCGCTTTGCTTTTCGAGACCCGGACTTGGGGGTGGGGGTCGCTTCGATCCTGGTTCAGTCCGCACCTCCTCGTCCTTCCCCTTCTGTTCGTTCTGGTCCCCCGCCCCTGCTTCCGGCCCCGAAGCGTCTGAGGGTTTCGGGGTCGGAGCAGGGGTTACTTGATCTCGAGACTCGGGCAGCTTCGGGGGTTGCCCCTTCCGGGGGGGCGGCAGAGGCATTCGAGTCTTGTCTCCCGGCCGAAGCTTCAGGGTCTGACCAGTGGGCCCCCCTTCCTCCAGCTTTTCCGGCTGCTCCGTCCTTGTCTTGTGGGGTCGGGGCTTGGGGAGAGGACTCGGCCTCGGGTCCTGTGGTGACGGACCTCGAGGCTGGGGAGGGGCTGACTTGGGGGCCTTGGGCCCCGCTGGACCCCGCCTGGGTTTTTCTTCCCACTGAGCGGGGCTTATTGTTACAAGGAGTGGGGTTTTCTTTCCCCCCCTCTGCGTACGAGTTGGATTTGGTGTCGGCCCCTCCCCGGGTACGGTTCCGTGTTCCCCCGGGTACGTCGGTTCCGTCCTTCAGGAGGTTTTCGGCTTATCGCATCCAACCTGGTGTGGTGCGCGCGGCCTTTGCAGCTTACCTCCTGCGTGACCCGGATTATGCCTCGGAAATGGATCCGTCCACGTTCAGGTTTGGGACTTCGTTCCCTTTCTGGCTCCGTTACGAGGTTCCGGAGTCATCCTGGCTAGCAGACTGCCCCTTGTTTGGTCTGGATTCCTGGCATTCCTTCTGTCGTTCCCGCACGCTGGAGTGGCGGGAAGCTTCCACGGTGCTTCAGGTTTTCCTGGGGGGTGAACTTGAGTACCTGAATGAGTGCTTGTTTGCCCCTGCCCTTCCCCGCGATGTGGGCGTTATTCAGCTCCATGTGCAGGTTCCCTCCCTTTCGGCGGCGCTCGTGGCGGAGGACTTGCGCGCTCGGGGCTTTTTGTGTTCGGCCTTGCGGTTCTTTTCCCTCCTGGAGCTGTCTTCGGATTGGCTCGTGGAGGATGTGGGGACGCTTGGGTCCGTCCCGGGGTCCGGCACCTTGTCCTCGGCTGCGCGTTCGTCGGCTGCCTTGTTGAAGCTGTTCACGCCGATTTTGCGGGATGCGGTTTCCCTGTTCTATGCTTCCCGTCTCGCGTGTCGGCAGGCGGTGCTGGGTTCCTCCGTGGAATCTGCTTGGGCTCTGGCTCTTAGGCGTTCTTCACCTTTTTGTCCTCTCCTGTTTGGGGAGTCGGCCGTGGCGCAGTTTATTCAGGCTGCGTCGGCGGCTTGTCGTCCGATGTCGGACTTGTTGGTTTTCCGGGGGTCCCGGGGTGGGTCTTCCCGGAAAGGTCGTGCCAGGGCTCGGGGTTCCTCTCGTCGTGGTAGGCCTCTGGTGTCAGGTTTGGGGTTGGCTCCTCCTGCGGACCCTCCCTCGTCTGGTCGGCGCGGTGTTCGCGCTGTGCGGGGTTCTGGGTCTCGTAAGGGTCGCCGGCCCTTTCGCGGTTTGCCCCTTTGACGGGGCGATGGGGGGGCGGCTTGCGCTGTTCGCCCGCGCCTGGTCCCACGATTCGTGGGCCTTTCGGGTCGTGTCTCACGGCCTGCGGTGGCGTTGGGTGGCCCCTCCCCCCTTTGGGGGGTCGGGGCTGGCGGGGCAGGCTTCTTCCCCTGCGCTCTGTCGAGTCGTCTTGGAGTGGGTACGCTTGGGCGTCGTCGCAACGACGTCGTCCCTCAGATGGGTTTCCCGTCTGTTTCCGGTTCCGAAACGGGACTGCGCGGACCTGCGGTTCATTCTGGACTTGTCCCGTCTGAACCCCTGGGTTCATTGCCCCTCCTTTCGGATGACTACGCTGTCTCAGGTTCGGCTCCTCTTGGAGCCGGGTGCTTGGATGGTGTCCCTGGACCTCCGGGACGCTTATTGGCATGTCCCGATTCATCCGCGGTTCAGGGACTGGCTCGGTTTTGTAGTGGGGCGTCTGAGTTACCGCTTTCGTTGTCTCCCGTTCGGTTTGAACCTGGCACCTCGCGTGTTCACACGCCTTACACGGGTTGTGGTGGCTCGTTTGCGTCTCCTAGGTGTTCGGGTGTTGGCCTACCTCGACGACTGGCTGGTTTGGGCTCCCAGCCAGTCAGCTTGCTTGCTAGCCAGGGATTTGGTTCTTTCCCAGCTCGCCGGGTTCGGGTTCTTGGTGAACTGGAGGAAATCCCATCTGGTTCCATCTCAGGTTCGGACTTGGCTGGGTCTCGTGTGGGACTCTCGGACCGCCTCCTTGTCTCTCCCTCCGGAGTCTCTCCTGCGGCTGCGGTCCCGCCTTCGTCTGTTTCTGGAGGGCCCTCGGGTCACCCGGCGGTTGCTCGAGGGGCTGTGCGGGAGCCTGAACTTCGCGATGGTGGTCTACCCGCCGGGTCGGGTTTGGCTTCGACGGCTGTTCTGGTTCCTTCGGGGTTCCCCCTTCCGCCTCTCTCGCGATCGCAGAGTTCGACCCCCGGGGGACTTGCGTCGGTTGCTGCGTCACCGGCTTCCTCTTCGGGTTTTTCGGGGTTCAGTGCCTTGGCGCCTACCCGAGCCCTCGCTCGATGTGTACACGGATGCGTCGTCTCTCGGCTGGGGTTTTTGTGACCAGTGCTCACCAGGCCGGCCAGGGGCGTTGGGATCCGTCCTTCCGTCGAGCTCACAGTACGGTGCGGGAGTTCGCGGCAGTGTGGTTTGCTCTGGGGAGGATTCGGGTGGCCCGCGGATCGACGATTCGGCTCCATTCGGACTGCTCTCCGGTGGTTCATTGCCTGAACCGCGGGGGTTCGATGCGGTCCTTGTCTCTTTGGGGTTGGTCGCTTCGGGTGACTCGTCTGCTGAGTTCTCGGGGTTTGGCTCTCCTGGCGGTTCACGTACGGGGCGTGTCCAACGTCTTGGCCGACGCCCTGTCTCGCTTCGTTCCCCTCTCCACGGAGTGGACGGTCGACGACGAGTCCTTCCGTTGGCTTTGCCAGACGTTCGGGCGCCCCGAGGTGGACCTCTTCGCGTCGGCGTGGTCGCGGCGTCTTCCCGTTTATGCGGCGCCCTTCCCCGATTGCGAGGCCGTCGGGGTCGATGCCTTTCGGCTCGACTGGTCGAGGTGGGGGTTCCTGTACCTCTTTCCCCCAGTTCGGCTGTTGCTCCAGGTCCTGACTCGCTTAGAGACTTACCAGGGGAGAGTTGTCCTTCTGGCCCCTTGGTGGCCGGCCCAGCCTTGGTTTCAGGCGCTGGTTGCTCGGTGTCCGAACCCGAGGGTTTTCCCGCGGCTCCGCCTCTTTCAGCAGATCGGGCCGGTACGTCACGTAGCTGGTTCGATCTTCTCCTCGAGTCTTCGCGTATGGTTTTTTTGACTCGAGTCTATCATCATCTCTATGGTGATCAGGTGGCCTCCTTGTTGGTGTCCCACCTGAGGGCTTCTTCTCGGCGGCAGTATGAAGTTTCCTGGCGGTCCTTCCGTTTCTTTTTGCGTCTTCGTCGTGTTAGCTCCTTGTCTGTTCGGGTGGTCTTGTCCTTCCTCTCGTGGTTGTTTCAGGACCGTCATCTTATGCCTAACACTGTCGCTTCGTATCGTGCGGCGCTGGCGGAGCCGCTTCAGCTTGCTTTCGGTATCGATGTTACGTCTGCGCCGTTTCGCAAGCTGTCTCGTGCATTGTTTCACCTCCGGCCTGCTCATGCGTCGCCTGAGCCGTCCTGGTCTTTGGACAGAGTGCTCGCTTTCCTTTCATCTCCTCGTTTCGTTGTGGCCCCTTCGGTCCAGGATTGTTTTTCCAAGGCACTTTTCTTGTTGGCTTTGGCCTCTGGGGGTCGGGTAGGGGAGCTTCATGCTCTCCTCCGGCGCAGGGGTTTCTGCTCTTTTGGTCGTGGTGATAGTTTTGTTCGTTTGCAGCCGTCTCCTTCTTTTCTGGCGAAGAATGAGACTGCTGCGTTCCGGAGGGGTCCATGGGTGGTTGATGCTTGGTTGGTCAGGCCGGGGGTGCATCATGTTTTGTGTCCGGTTGCGGCGCTTCGCCGTTATTTGCGCGCCACAGCTTCTGTGTCCGGGGACGCGCTGTGGGTTGATCCGGTTTCCCTTCTTCCCTGTTCGCGGGTTCGGGTCTCTCAGGTCGTCCGCAGGGTTATTAGGTCTAGCCAGCCTGCGGTCTATCCCCGTGCCCATGACGTTCGTAAGTTCGCGGCTCTTGCTGCCGTCTTTGGGAATATGTCTTGGTCTGATATTCGGGCGCGGGGATTTTGGCGGTCGAACAGGGTCCTGGCTGCTCGCTACCTTGTGAATGTCCCTGGCCCTCGTCGGGCCTGTGTTGCTTTGGGTCGGCGGTTGCGGCCAGTTGTCTCGGCTTCGAGTTGAGGGGTGAGCGACGACCGCCTCCCGGGTAAGTCCCTCTTTTTCTGTCTGTGGGTAGTTAGCTCCGGGGAGCCGACGGGGCTCCCCCCAGAAAACCAGCGTTGAATGTAATGAAACGGCATTTTCTGGGTGAGTCCCGGAGGCTCCCCGGCATCCCTCCCTCCCTCCGGTCGGCGGTTTTTCGCGTTTTTGACATCCAGCCTCAAGAACTGAGGTGTGGGTAGCCGGCGCGGGGGGTCTGGGGCTCCCCCTTCCCCCTCCCGGGGAGGGGGGAGCTGCGCAGACAGCGGCGCGGCAGTGTGTGACGTCACACTAATTTGCTTGTTTTCGGTTGGGGAGTTCTATCCACTAGTTCGGTATTAGGTAGCAATTTTAACCAGAATAGGGGTTTGTTTTGGGGCGCTTACCTTTCTGGGTGCCTGTTCCGGTCGATGGCAGACATAGAATGCTTCCAACTACACGGGGGCTTCTATAGGCCATTGCTCCCCTTGCCTCTCTGAGGGGGCCCGGTTCTGGCCGTGGTCCCCGGTAGGCCTAAGAACTCCATACACATGACTGATGCCAAAGTCTGACATTAGCATATCAGCCTGGGATAGCTCCGGGGAGCCTCCGGGACTCACCCAGAAAATGGCGTTTCATTACATTCAACGCTGGTTTTTTATGCACTGTTTTGGGTACTCTTGTTTAAGGTAAATATTGTAGATAAAGGCTTATTTGGTTTAAATTTAAATATAAAGCTTCTATCGTTCATTGAGCAAATAGCTTTTTCACGAGCCAGGATTATGCATCTATACTGAATTTATTTCTAGGCAATTCGTCAGGGCCTTACTTGATTATCTTCAAACCGCAATTGCATCTGCAGTATTAATTTGTGTACAGTACTTAAGAGCAGCAGTCATTTATACTTCTCCTTCAATTTACCTATGACAATTGAGTTTGTACTGTGGTTATTGAAGACTTTACTAAATATATACAAATATACAAAGCATGTTTTGTCATGCTTCAGATCCAGCCCCTGTTATGGGGCAAATACATTTGATGATAACCGTATATAAGAATGTCGAAAAGTACAGAGGGCGTATTGGCTCGCGTATTGTTTGTTTCAACACTGTTCGTTTTAATCAAACATTGTCGGTTTCAACCACATATTGTTGGTTTCAACCACATGTTGTTAGTTTCAACTAAATATTATTAGGTTTAACCACATTGTTCCTTTTAACAACATATTGCAGATTTTATCCACATTATTGGTTTTAACCACATAGTTGGTTATAACCCCATGTTGTTGGTTATAGCACCATGTTGGTTATAACCACATGTTGTTGGTTATAACCCCATGTTGTTGGTTATAACCACATGTTGTTGGTTATAACACCATGTTGGTTATAACCCCATGTTGTTGGTTATAACACCATGTTGGTTATAACCACATGTGGTTAGTTATAACCCCATGTTGGTTATAACCCCATGTTGTTGGTTATAACACCATGTTGGCTATAACCACATGTTGGTTATAACCACATGTTGTTGGTTATAGCACCATGTTGGTTATAACCCCATGTTGGTTATAACCCCATGTTGTTGGTTATAACACCATGTTGGTTATAACCACATGTTGTTGATTATAACCCCATGTTGGTTATAACCCCATGTTGTTGGTTATAACACCATGTTGGTTATAACCCCATGTTGGTTATAACCCCATGTTGTTGGTTATAACACCATGTTGGTTATAATCACATGTGGTTGGTTATAACCCCATGTTGGTTATAACCCCATGTTGTTGGTTATAACACCATGTTGGCTATAACCACATGTTGGTTATAACCACATGTTGTTGGTTATAACCACATGTTGTTGGTTATAAGCATATGTTGTTGGTTATAACCCCATGTTGTTGGTTATAACCCCATGTTGTTGGTTATAACCCCATGTTGTTGGTTATAACCCCATGTTGTTGGTTATAACACCATGTTGTTGGTTATAACACCATGTTGTTGGTTATAACCCCATGTTGTTGGTTATAACACCATGTTGTTGGTTATAACCACATGTTATTGGTTATAACCTCATGTTGTTGGTTATAACCCCATGTTGTTGGTTATAACCCCATGTTGTTGGTTATAACCACATGTTGTTGGTTATAACATCATGTTGGTTATAACCACATGTTGTTGGTTATAACACCATGTTAGTTATAACCACATGTTGGTTATAACACCATGTTGTTGGTTATAACATCATGTTGGTTATAACCACATGTTGTTGGTTATAACATCATGTTGGTTATAACCACATGTTGTTGGTTATAACATCATGTTGGTTATAACCACATGTTGATCGTTATAACCCCATGTTGGTTATAACCACATGTTGGTTATAACCCCATGTTGTTGGTTATAACCCCATGTTGGTTATAACCACATGTTGTTGGTTATAACACCATGTTAGTTATAACCACATGTTGGTTATAACACCATGTTGTTGGTTATAACATCATGTTGGTTATAACCACATGGTTATAACCCCATGTTGTAGGTTTTAACCACATGTTGTTGGTTATAACCCCATGTTGTTGGTTATAACCCCATGTTGTTGGTTATAACCCCATGTTGTAGGTTTTAACCACATGTTGTTGGTTATAACCCCATGTTGTAGGTTTTAATCACATGTTGTTGGTTATAACCCCATGTTGTAGGTTTTAATCACATGTTGTTGGTTATAACCCCATGTTGGTTATAACCACATGTTGTTGGTTTTAACCACATGTTGTTGGTTATAACCCCATGTTGTAGGTTTTAACCACATGTTGTTGGCTATAACCCCATGTTGTTGGTTTTAATCACATGTTGTTGGTTTTAATCACATGTTGTTGGTTATAACCACATATTTTGATAGGGTGTTGGTGTTTGTCTCCTCCACTTGGACCGTAGTTACCCCTTTGGTCCAGGAGACGTTCCTCAAGGATAAATTTTTGTTTGCCCTTACTTCTGGTTGTCGGTGGGGGACAGCTTCATGTTCTCTGCCAGAAATATGGGTTTTGTTCTTTCGGCCCTGGTGGGCACTTTCTTCTTTTGCAGCCTTCTTCTTTTATGATGAAAAATTTGAAGGTTTACTTCTAGAAGGGTCCTTTGGTTGTTGATGCAAGGTTTGTCTGGCAGTGGGTGCTTCATTCGTTGTCTTGTCGTAGTGGTCCATCTCTTCCTGCGTTCCACCAGCATTGCTTTGGTGGACATGTTTGTTGACCCAGTTTCCTTGGCTCCTTGTTCTTAGGCTCATTTGCCCCAGAGTGTCTGTTGTCATTAAGGGGTCGGAATCTGAAAATCTCAAACTTGCTCAAACTCACTAAGATTATGTTTTCCATAATCTACATGGTAAATGCACCAACTGTTCCTAATGGATCAACATCGTAACATGAAAAACAAAGATACAATATAAATAAATTTTATAATTTGATAGTCAATTTTAAAATAAAATAAAAAATAAAATTTCACCAATTTGTTTTGTATTCATCATGATCTAAGAATGTCAGATGATGAACAATTGGCACTGTTTGATTTAGGTTTGATTTAAGTTTGATTCAAGTTTATTGTAAACAAAATTGTCAATGTGGCCTTCCAAATGTGCTGCAAATTTAGACGTAAAAATTGTATATCCCCAAAAGTTATGGGCTTGTGAATATATACACAAGACTATGAATAGAACCAAGAACTTTGCATATAATATGTAAAAATGGTGAGAATAGAACAGGAAATTTAATTTTTGTTGGGTCTCAAATATGAAAATATTCACTTCAGTTTTAGATAAAATTGAAGTGAAGTTCGTGACAATGAATATGGTCGTTCTACATCATGGATTTCCTTGTAAGTTTTAATAACATAGCTTGGCATTCATACTCGAATATGTGAAAGTTGTAGGTTAATATGTGTTGAATGAAGTCAAGAAAAATAACCCCCCAAAACAACAAAATACTGTACAGGGATAGGGATAATGGATTAGGGATAACAAACATATATATATATCAGTAACTTTATTGCCCATATACAAGTGATAAGGTCCCTCGTCTGGTCCCCATTCGGCAAAATAACCTGAATAGACAAAGAGAATAGTTTGAAATCTGTAACTCATAAAAAACAGTCACAAGTTCTGCCACCTGTGGCTGATTCACACGTTGATCAATTTTCGTTCGAACTTGATATCCTTAGTGATGGGTATGCATTCTCCAAGATGTTTAAGCCACAAGAAAATCAGCTGAGAAACAAAGGAGAAAAAAATCTCACCAAAAATAAAATTGGTTGACAGCTTCTCGTACAAAAAGACATTAGAAATATTAGGCATTGGGCAATGTATTTATGATATAAAATAAAATACAGCAAAATAACATGCTTACTCACTATTATGTGTGAAAGTTGGCCCTCCAGGTGGCACTCAGCAATGCTAGAAGTCACCAGCTACATATCCACTTTGTGGACCCTCCTTACTACTACTATTCTTCTTTGTACTGTACATCGAACAGGTGCTTGCATTTCTTTCTCCCTGCATTATTCCTGAGTTCCAGTAAATAGGTGTTATCGTTATTATCAGAACCCACCGCGCATGGATTTATTATTTAAAAAATGTATAAAATCCATTTCTTAACAAATTGTGATTAAATTTTCACAACGCTGATGCCAAATAATGTGAGATTTCTTTGAAAAAATTTCACTATATTTCATATTTGAACAAATATTTTTGATATTCCGACCCCTTAACAGGAAAAGGAAGCCCTAAGTGCCACTCTCTCTCTCTAGTGGACTTACAGGAACAGGAAGCCTTAAGTGCCACTCTCTCTCTCTCTCTCTCTAGTGGACTTAACAGGAACAGGAAACCCTAAGTGCCACTCTCTCTCTAGTGGACTTAACAGGAACAGGAAGCCATGAGGGCCACACTCTCTCTAGTGAACTTAACAAGAAGCCCTGAGGGCCACTCTCTCTAGTGGTCTCAACATTTACCTAAATTTACAAGTGTCACCATCTTTAGAGGAAGGCTTGTCAAAGGTCCCCCATTGTGGATACTTCATCATTTCTGTGCAAATTAAAAACTTAATTTTCATATCTTTGACAAATATTTAGAATCTGTAAAAACTATGCAAATTTGTAAAAAATAGAAGAATGTCAAAATTTTAAAGTTTTGAATACTTCCCTAACGTATGATACAAAACCATACTTCTTCCTGATTAGTTTTAAACTTTATAGTTATTATTTGTGCACATAACACTAATGTTCTTGTTATTTGTCTAACACTTCTTTAGTTTTTGTAACTAGCTTTACTCTATTTCACTTCATTAGAAATTCAATGAATTCTTGGCACTCCACTAACCATTCATCAGTTGTAAAAATGTTCTTCAATCAAACAAAGTGTAGTTTACCATTAGAGCAAGGAGACAGATATTGGCACAATTTATATCAGTATTAGGATAATAAGACATTTTGAAGGAAAAATAATAATCTTTTGACAGTTGAAGAGTTTTTCTCTACTCTTGATCCAAATATCATATTTTCCAGCAGCTAGGATGCACATTTTATCCATCATGAAGTTCATATTGTATTTACATGCACATTATCATCTATTTTCCTTAGAAAGCCACTTAAACATTACTCTGAATAAATGTATGATGAAACCTTTAAAAGATGAGCGTCTTGTTTGCTGAAAATACTGTAGTTCCCAAACCTTGTGTATTCGTGAGCCTACTCCAATTTCTTTGCAAGCATGTTAACATGCTTTTGGAATGTACTTCTAATAATAAAAATTCACATTTATTACTGTATCATTGACTGTGTTCATGAAACATGCTTTAACTTGAAGATCATGAGGATTCATTCAGCATTTATGCAACCACCGATGAAACCTGTACGTCTTTCCTCAATTATGGTGGCTTTGTTTACATTTATTAAACTGTTTATGAGCTCAGAAGCATTATGAAGTTGTCTATAACAATAATAACCTTAAGTTGTGAAGTTTTAAATCGAATAAACTGTTTAATAAAAATAAACAAAGCCCCCGTGGTTAAGGAAAGATAAACAAGTTTCGTAAGCAGTTACGTAAATGACTGACGAATGTTGGCCCATATCTGTTCTCATTTTGTCATTAGTTAAAGTCATAAACTCTGTACTGTGTTAGTAAAATATATTGAATATTGTGAAACGAAGCTTACCTTGTCTCGCCCATGCAGTATTTAACATCCCTTCCAGAGTCTCATGGCTTTGTGTCTTTTATCTGTGTATAATTTTGGTCCATAAAATGTTGTCATGTTAGTACACTTATCTATTGTCAAGTTATCACATTAGTGTACTTCACTGAATTAGTCATGTTATCATCTTAGTACAGTTCACTTGACTAGTGTCACATTATCATCTTTGTACACTTCACTATTGTCATGTTATCATCTTAGTACAGTTTATTGAACTATTGTCATGTAATCATCTTGATACACTTCACTAAAGAATTGTCATGTTATCTTAGTACACTTCACTGAATCATTATCATGGTATTATCTGACTATACTTCATTAAACTATTGGCATCTTAGTATACTTCATTTCCCATTGTCATGTTTTCATCTTGATACACCTAATTAAACTGTTATGTTATCATCGTAGTGCACTTCATTAAACTATTGCCATGTTATCATCTTGGTGCACTTCATTAAACTATTGCCATGTTATCATCTTAGTGCATTTCATTAAACTATTGTCATGTTACCATCTTCACTAAACCATTGTCATCTAAACTTCCCTGAACTGTTTATATATGGTTCTTCCAGAGTGGAATTCCTGTCAAATGCTTTTAAGTTAATTTTGTACCATGCAAGCATTTATGTGATCTTACACCCAGCCTCTTAACTTAATATGTACTGTCCTTCATATTGAGTAATAACACTAATTAAGCTTTTTGATGTTGCGCATTAATGCAGGACTGGGAGTCATCAAGCATTTACGCAGGTTTACAAAACCTGTACATCTCTCAACAATCATGGTAACTTTGTTTACATGTATTAAAGATTATTTATAACAAAACCTTGGACTGTGAAGTTTCAAAGCCCATAATCTGTTTAGTAAATGTAAACAAAGCCACCTTGATTAAGGAAAGATGTACAGGTAAGTAGTTGGATTGATGACTCCTGGTTCTGCTGTACACATTATACTCAGGAAGTTAACACCTTTTCTTCTACTGTGTTAATTATATCCATCCATATCCACTCCTTTGGTATACATACAATGCATATTTTGCCTTCAGCTACTTTTGCGTCACTTGGTTCTCCATCTATGTTTCCTGTTAACGTACAGTATTTGCTACAGGTGGTCTTAAAGGTTTTTGTATAATATTCACATGGCAATCATCTTTTAAGTAATAAAACTGTACTTGCCAAAACTGCACACAGACAAGTTCCTGTTAAAAACAAATAACTTGGTTAATATTCCAAATAATCAGCAAATATTGTTACTACTTACCGACACTTGCCTTAACTCATTTTTGGTACTATACAGTATTTCATCACAAGTAAATATTTTTGCATTTTGGTTAAACAGGATGTAAGAATAAAAGTCGAGATGTTGAGCACAAGCTACTTAAGTATCCAGTACATCTCGTATGGAGTAAACAAATGGTTTTATACTGTCATTGAATATGTTTCAACATGCTGCTGTTAATAAAGTGGTCTGAACATTCTCGGCTATGGTTTTATATGAAAAATTTCTAAATTTTGTTAATTGTATGTAGTTTTGGCACCATAAGTATGATTATTGATAAATGAGAAAATATTAAAGCCAAGCCATGGGATCAAATGCATGTCCCTGAACTCTTTAGGCAACGCACTACCGACTGATCTAATTGGCAGTGCATGTACTTGAGGAGTTATGGGATGCAGATTTGTTCCCATCGCACGGCTTCAATGTTTTCTCATAGATATATCACGTTTTTGTGATTTTATTGTGCATAATTGATAATGTTATTGAAATCTCGTGGTTGTAACTTGAGATACCCTTAGATTTGTCACCCTCATTTGTAAATACTGTATTCTATGTACAATATGATTGACAACTTTCTGGATGTCTCTTGTACAGTGCACAGCTCACATCAGTCTATAACCAAGTTTGTAAACTAATGTTCATTACTTTGTCAGGGGAACAGAATTTCTAATGAAATACTGTATATGGGGAATAAAAGTTATCCACTACAGAAGTTATAACTTACAGAGAATGAGTGAAATAATAAGACCAATGCATGTTTAACTTTTAATCAAGTGCTAAGTACTACCATAACCAGAGTTCTGTGGCTAGTCTGGCAGTAGTGATTTGCAGGTTTGGGTCTTCCCAAAATTAGCCAAATAATTTTAAGTCACTGTTGTCATTGTGTTACTTGCATGTTGGAGTTACTGTTTACACAAAAGTAGACTTGTTTGCAGGTTCACAAGAGGAAACAGAGGTATTGTACTGAAAGTAAAGCTCCTTTTACTGGGTTTGATTAGGTATTGTTAGATTAAAATACCGACGTTTCTGCCATTTGGTACACAGAATATTAAGCAAGACTGCTAGTAAAATGGATTTCCATTCGAGCAAACAGATTTGTACCAGAAACGTAGCAAGTGAAATTTTGTTCCATCTGAACATTACTATTTGTACCAAATCTTTGTTTTTATTAATACAAAAGATAAAACATACTGCTGTGCATAATTTGACACCAAAATCACATGAAAAATTAGAGTTTTTAAGTAATTAGTTTATTTTTTTGTTTAGCACCAAACGTCAGTCCGGTGATATTGTACATGGACTCGCTCCACCAGAAGTCTTCCATTAGTTTATGTTTCAGCCAGTCACAACAGTCTTATTTCTGAAATGGAATCCTTCCACAACATCCAGATTTCTGGCAGACTGAGTTTCTTTTGAGTGGGAGTCAACTGTGTAATGTTTGTTAGTTTTAACATACTGCATATTGCTAATATTATACATTATAAAGAAATGTTTTAGGTGATGCCTATAATAACTTGCTGGTAATCCATCCCTAGCGCTGCTTGATAACCATTGTCAAGCTTGGATCTTTTTATTGGGCAGAATAGTTTTCTATACTGGTAGTGTATAGAAAACTTATTTCTATACACTACCAGTTTATGGTTATTAACATTTAAATGTATTTTGCCATGTGGAATCCTTGAAAAGCTTCAAAGACTCGTCAAAATTATTTTAAGGTTCCTAAGTTTTTGCAGACAAAGTTCCCTTTTGTCTTGGCAGATTTGCATGTGGTAATGTAAGGTAACGTTCATTTGTTCCTTGAATTGTTCATTTTATTTTTTAAAGCATTTTTGTAGAAAGTACAGTACAATATGGAAGTGATGTCCAAGCTATAATGGGATGTGTTTCTATTCCCATAACACACACATTGAAACACTCCCTAAATGAAGCCTAACTTGAAGCTTATGTTGCTGGTTTTCTTTGCCACCTGAAACGTTATACATAATGTTCTTCTTGCGGGGATTATGCATTTTGTCAGTTTCAGAATAATTGAGAAACCCCGCTCTAGATACAGTTCTTAACTGGCGTTTAAGTCACAGCCAAGTAAGTAACAAATAAGTGTGTGGAAGATATTGTTATTCCCTGTATTGCGATGTCATCATGGCAACACATTGTTGTGGCAACTCGTCATCGTATGCTGATATTATGTTCAGCGTCTTGTTTAGTAGCTAGCCTCTACTGTGTTACATTTTAAGTATTGTAAATATTTGTGTTTTTTTTTATCTCATTGTATGATAATATTTATGCTTTGTACACTAACCATTGACATTGTGTAGTCTGTTTCTACTCTATGACTTAACAAAATACACCTTGGCTGAAATGCATTAAAATTTATTTCTCACGAGTTTACCACATTTATGTCAAAGCTTTGTGCTTGAACAATAAGTTAAGTCAAATATTTCAGTGTCCTAATTGTTGTACATATATTGTATATTTTTTACTATCATTGCAGCAACTTATTTTTTAACTAATGCCTTATTTAAGCCACAAGAAGCTGGGAGAAAGTAATGTCCTTGGAGGCTACACGATTCACTCCATGACTACTTTTTTCTGAACATTTTGAAGTAATTTGGCACAATTCAGACGACCCTCCATATCTGTTATTTGATTTATAGATCCAAATTTAATTTTAATCTGTAAAGGATAAAGTATTTCTTTGACTCTTACCTTGACTTTTGAATTACCCTGCCATTCTAATAAACTAACAATTACAATAATATAGTTAAGTAACCCCAAAGTGTATATATGTTATAGCATGAAATGTTAAGAGCTCAAGTAGATCAGAAGATAAACACAAGCAATACTTCAACTTTGTCAAATGAACTTTGGAGAGTCCCAATGGAAACTTAAAATTGCTTTATTTCATCCATTAGAAATCACATAATTATCATCAGCATTAAATCAGTTTAACAACTGAATAGAGCAGCTAATCAAACATACTACATCAAGGTGTGCATGTTTAAAAATAGTTAACAAACCAAATGGCAAAACGATAAAGATAGCAATTGGAGCAGTGTAAGGATTAACAAAATTAGAGCAGTAATTACCTAAGTGTAGCTACTGGATGAGACCTATGCTCTCATCCAGTCACATATGGTGTCCCCAACTTGCCAGTGCTGTTTGTTATATGATATTTTGAAACTATTGATAGTTTTGGCCTCTACAAGACTGGAGCATTGCATGGGTTAACAAGATTGGAGCAGTGTAAGGGTTAATGACAGCAGCAGTTATTGCCAGGTGTAAGGTAAAGTAACAAATGGATATTGTTGTTGAGTTATTAAACTCATGAAGACAAAAACACCCTCGGTTAATTTAGAAAAATTGAAAATTAATTGGTTTAATATAAATAAATGATTAAACTGAGCTAGTATTAACAAACATGTAATAAAGCATACCGTGAAGAGAACCATATGCTTTAATATGATGATGAAAAAATTAATGTTTAAAAATTGTCAGAATGAGATAAATTACTTGACATAGAAGGAATATTTTGTGCTATATAGCCTGGGCTTTGTGCTTTTGGTAATTAATTGTTTAACAGAGAAGAGAAGAGATATTTTAAAATAACCAGTGAGGAAAGACCAAGCACTTGAATTCTGCAAAAGTCCAAAAGTTGTTTTGAAGAGAGAGAATACAGTTCTTTAACATTTTGATAAGGTAACAGAAAACAGAGACCTCTGAGGGAAAACTCCCTCGTGAACAGTATTTTGATGTGGCAGCGGGATTTGGTCATTCTAGTGATCCGATTCTCTCGGTGCTCTCACTTTCCTGAAATCCTTTAATCCTACTTATGCTCTAGTGATTAAGATCCATCCTTGACTGTGCCTCATCTTTACCAGACAGTTGAGTTTTGCTTTGCTTGACTCCCAGCCCTAATGACCTCACTGCCACAATTGTTGAAGAGGCCATTTGCACCTGTTCCATATCCCAGAAACAAATTTCTTGCTCAGATTTCTACCTAGTCATTCATATGCAATCCACAACAGTTGGGAAGAGAAATGGTTAGTTATTATGAATATCGATTATTGTATGTGCTACCAAATTGTGACTTATCTGCATGGAAGCTACTTATGTCACCAAAGCAGTAAGTGTGGAATGATTCTGGCTTGGCCATGTATTGGCCATATGCAATTAACTCATGGGCACCTGAAGGAACAAAGACCTGCCCCTTATTGCCAATTTTGCTTTGTTCTATTAACCATTTCAGACCACCTCAAAGAATGCTTTGTTTTTTTGATGATTGGAAATTACGATTTCTCAATGTTCCTTTGATTCGTGTTGCCAATTGATAAAATCCTCGTCAATTCTGATACTTTTAATATCGCTCATGTTTTCCTGTACTCATATAGATATCCGTCATAATATTTAGGAACTTTTGAATGTTCTGAAACAGTGCTATACTGTAAAGCCTTCCAGGATAGGTGTCTTGATAATTTCTCGCTTCCTCTTCTCATCCTACCTTTAAATTCACTTGAATACGCTCTCTTAACCACTATTATAACTCTTTCATTCAATATTCAAACCACCTCAATAAACTCCTCTATCTTATACATTCTAGAATGCAACAGAGGGTTACATATGGTTCTTACAAAAAGTATGGGCATTCTTAAAGTACAGTATGCTCAATAGTAGTTAAAACGGGATTATTCCTGGAACAGCATGGGAAACCCTACAACAAATATACTACCCATACTCTCACTCTACATTCAAAGTTCCAGTTGAACCCTTAGACTTAAGCACTACAAGTAATAGCCACCCAGCACCATGGCCAATGAACTCAATACTCTAAAAGTTTCTTGTCTGTTTACCAGATTGCTTCAACAGGACAAATGGCAGAGCTGAGATCTTAAACAGTTTTCATTCAATTCTGCTCAATTTTTTTTAGATTCATTCTAGATATATCGGCTATGGTAACTATTCATGATGAAAAATATGTAATCTGAGCTGGAAAGTATTAACTACAGGTATTCAATTTTGCAGTACACAAATACCTGTGGTATTACTCCACGATCAGGACTCCCTCTAGTTTCCACATATCTATGAAGCTCGTGAGAATCTTAAGATATTTAGATTTGGACACTTTGTTCATAAGTGATTTATATGAATCATCATAATTTCATAGACTTCTCATTCACTGTGAGAGACAACTACTGCACCTTCATTACCATGTAGTGCCCAAGCAAACTATGCCCATATGGCTTTACCGCCCATGTGTCTGCCATGCATAGAGACCAATATATTACTCCTTTGTTCCTTCATCTGAACATCTGAGCTTAACTGTCGCAGACCCTGGTGGTGGGGGGATTGGGGTAAAACAACTCGAGGTTCAGTGAGACCCTCGTGGACCAATCGGCTTATCTGGCTAGCACTCTTCGTTAGGCATTGTGAAGTTGGTATCCCTATTGGCCCCCTAGGCCAATAGGGATACCTAGGTCAAGTGGGCATTGTGAGGTTGGTATCTTGACCAAACCACACACCAGAAAGTGAAGGGACGACGACATTTTGGTCTGTTCTAGACCATTCTCAAGTCGATTGTGATGAGGGAGTTGTTGTTGTTTTAGATTCAGCTACTCTGAACAAAAAGTTCCAAGTAGCACAGGCTATGGTGACCCCGTTGTGAACTTACCTGGCACAGGAGCGGTGTTGTAACTTACAAGTTACAAGTTATGTGATGAGGGTTGTTGTTGTTGTTATAGATTCAGCTACTCGGAACAAGTTCCAAGTAGTACGGTTATGGTGAGCCCGTAACTTACCTGGCACAGGAGTAGGGCAAGTAGCACGGGCTATGGTGAGCCCGTAGTGGACTTACGTGGCACAGGAGCGGTGCGTGTGTGTTGTTCCGTGATGACGGAAGGAGGCTAAGGCAATAAACAGGCAGTGAGGAGAAAGAAATCTTAGAGGAAAAAGCAACGCAAGGGGGTAGAAATAGCCTAAGCTACTCTATCCCTTTGAGATGTATTTCTTTGTCTCAATAAACATACTTGAACTTGAAGCAAGGCAAAAGGTAAGGAGTAATAAAGGAGATAGTAATAGGAATAAGAAAGGGATCATAAGATTGGTATCTCTATTTCTAGGTGCCGTATTTTTATTTTTATTTTTGTATCTATTGGTCCCTAGGCTGGATCAAGTGGGCACTGTGAGGTTAGTATGCCTGTGGGTCCGTAGGTTGCCAGAGCCTTCAGTGGTTCCCTACATGTAGTACTCGTTACCCTTGAGGATGCCCATGTCCTAGTGCCTCTCCTGGTTGGGCTCCATGGTGGGTTGGGGGATACAGGGAAGTGAAGTCCAATTAATATTTCTTTTATATGCTACCTTAATCTCAACACATCCATTTTCCTCTTAGGCTAATATAGTGACCACAATATTGTTGTTGTTTAAGATTCAGCAACATGATGTTGATGTTTAAGATGTTTAATCCTTGAGTTGGATTGTGATGGGAGACTGCTGGCTTCGCTGACCTGGATGCGCTAGGCTACTTTCAACAAAAAAAAAAAATTCAAATGTTTATTCAGGTAAAGTACATACATACAAGGTGTAAAACAAGCATTGATGGATTTATAGATTGAGCTAGTACATACAATGCTTAAAGCCACTATGACGCAAAGCGCTTCGGACAGGAAAAACACTAAAACTTAATACTAATTGAGATTAGAGTATAATTTGTGTTGAGAACATATAAAAATAAAAAAAGGGGAACATGGCAGAAAAACAGCAAAAATACAATTTGGTCGACAAACAGCAATGTTTAAAAATAGCAGACATGGGTTGACATTTTAGGGGTAAGGTAGGTTACAGGGAGTTAATTAGGTAGTACTTAGTTTTTAACTTAAACTGGTTGGGAGAGGTACAGTCTTTAACATGATTGGGAAGGTCATTCCACATTCTAGGTCCCTTGATTTGTAGAACATTTCTAGTTTGATTAAGTAAGTTGAATAGGTTTGATTACTTCACGACTTCATCATTGACTCGCCCTTCTGATCATGTCTATAGCCCGGAAACTTTCTTGGGAGTGACATCTCCCAAGTCCCTGGTGGTGACGTGACCCGCCACAGAGACCACTCCTGTCATTGTTACAACTGCGTCTTTCCCCCCCCCCCCATCTAGATAATCACTGCCTTCCCTCCACCTTTGCTAGCCCTTTCCTCTGCTGTTACTAGCCCTTCCCTCCACCATTGCTAGCCCTTTCCTCTGCTGTTACTAGCCCTTCCCTCCACCATTGCTAGCCTTTCCCTCTGCTGTTACTAGCCCTTCCCTCCACCATTGCTAGCCCTTCCCTCTGCCGTTGCTAGCCCTTCCCTCTGCCGTTACTAGCCATTCCCTCTGCCGTTACTAGCCCTTCCCTCTGCCGTTACTAGCCCTTCCCTCTGCCGTTGCTAGCTCTTCTTACATGGTGGATATGGATTGCATAATAAATTTACACGAACTTAACAGGGATACTATCTAGTGGCTTCGACGGAGACAGGAAGCCGGCAGCTTGTCCAAGGCACCCCGTCCCCCCATTTGTCCTGATGATTCTGTTCAGCTGGATTTTAAAATTCAGCAGCATTTTGGCATTTATCGTTTCGGCGGGTAGGCGGTTCCATGGGTGTATAACTAGTTTTTGGAAAAAGCTTCTGTTTTCTGTCCTTGACCCGTGACCTTCACTTGACCCTTCGCTCTTCAGCTGTAGTTACAGGTAACATTTAGTAACAGGTTACAAAGAGCAATAATCCACAATTCTAGTGCCGTATTGTCAGAAAAATCTAATTTTTAAAACTTTATACATCTTTAAACGTTACAAATATGATTCTATTCACTATAGGTAGGTTATATGTTGAGATGATTTCGGGGCTTAGTGTCCCCGCGGCCCGGTCCTCAACCAGGCCTCCACCCCCAGGAAGCAGCCCGTAGCAGCTGTCTAACTCCCAGGTACCTATTTTACTGCTAGGTAACAGGGGCATCAAGGGTGAAAGAAACATTTTGCCCATTTGTCTCAGCCTCCACCGGGAATCGAACCTCAGGACTACGAATCCGAAGCGCTGCCCACCCAGCTGTCAGGCGCCCTGACAGCTGGACGGAATATAATATTGTTCTTCCCCTTTTAAAGTTTGCTAGTTGGCGGTCCCTTATCACGTCCTCTGAGAACCTCATCCCGACGTTGTGATGTAGGATAATCTCGAGATAAGAGCGCTTGTAAACCCGCCAGTCAATCAAATGGAATTAATGGATTACCGGCAGAGCTGTTGCCTCTGCCAGCGTCGCCCCACACACCAGGGTGTTAGTGGTCCTAACACCGTCCAGCATCACCCCACGCTGCTCTAGCACAGGTGTTAGTGCTCCTAACACCGTCCAGCACCACCCCACGCTGCTCTAACACAGGTGTTAGTGGTCCTAACACCGTCCAGCACCACCCCACGCTGCTCTAACACAGGTGTTAGTGGTCCTAACACCGTCCAGCACCACCCACACTGCTCTAACACAGGTGTTAGTGCTCCTAACACCGTCCAGCACCACCCCACGCTGCTCTAACACAGGTGTTAGTGGTCCTAACACCGTCCAGCACCACCCCACGCTGCTCTAGCACAGGATGGTGCATTTGGTATAGAGTTCACCGTAGGAAGCAGCTGACACGAGACATGCATACCCTCAAGGGACACAAGGCCAGTGTGACATGGCTCTCCCTCGTGGCACTCCTGGGGTGTGTCGAGGTCACTGCCTTCACCTACACCCTCCGCCAATCAACTCTCATCTCGGCGAACAATCCAAGCGCCACTAACAACTCTAATGAGGTATTAGATGCCTGGGAGCTCCCGGCCGGCAAGGCACAGGATGGCACCGCAATGGGTGCCAGAGTGTCAGGTAATTCCGCCATCCTGACCCCAGGGAAGGCACCAAGCGGCACAGCAGAGGATGGCCGAGGCACAGCTGCCATGCATGGCACAGTACAAGCCCCAGCAGAGATCTCTGTACCAGCAGTTGCTACTACATCCCCGGGTGAGGACCTGTGCGCCCTGTCCTTACTGTACATCCTTGTCTTGGTCACTGTCCTCACTGTACATCCTTGTCTTGGTCACTGTCCTCACTGTTAGTCTAATGTCGTGTACACCTTGGTGGGCTGTGCTTGTCGTGTACACCTTGGTGGGCTGTGCTCGTGTACACCTTGGTGGGCTGTGCTCGTGTACACATTGGTGGGCTGTGCTCGTGTACACCTTGGTGGGCTGTGCTCGTGTACACCTTGGTGGGCTGTGCTCGTGTACACCTTGGTGGGCTGTGCTCGTGTACACCTTGGTGGGCTGTGCTCGTGTACACCTTGGTGGGCTGTGCTCGTGTACACCTTGGTGGGCTGTGCTCGTGTACACCTTGGTGGGCTGTGCTCGTGTACACCTTGGTGGGCTGTGCTCGTGTACACCTTGGTGGGCTGTGCTCGTGTACACCTTGGTGGGCTGTGCTCGTGTACACCTTGGTGGGCTGTGCTCGTGTACACCTTGGTGGGCTGTGCTCGTGTACACCTTGGTGGGCTGTGCTCGTGTACACCTTGGTGGGCTGTGCTCGTGTACACCTTGGTGGGCTGTGCTCGTGTACACCTTGGTGGGCTGTGCTCGTGTACACCTTTACATAACGTCTGACACCCCCCCCCCCTCCCTATGTTCCAGAGTGTGCGACGGACGACTACGGCTTGGTACTGGCGGCCAGTAGTACGACCCGGTGCAGGGTACGACTAGTCGTGAGTGACCACGCATGTCTGTCCCAAGATACGACCTTCTTCCTCGCTTCCTACGACGTCTCCCACGACGCCGGCAGCGTCCAGGCTCACCAGGTGCGTGGCGCCCCCAGCTGCCGGGCGCCCCCAGTTGCGTGGCGCCCCCAGCTGCGTGGCGCTCCCAGCTGCCTGGCGCCCCCAGCTGCCTGGCGCCCCCAGCTGCGTGGCGCCCCCAGCTGCCGGGCGCCCCCAGTTGCGTGGCGCCCCCAGCTGCGTGGCGCTCCCAGCTGCCTGGCGCCCCCAGCTGCCTGGCGCCTCCAGCTGTGTCCCATATTGTCACCATATTCACCAATCCGTTAAAAATGTGAAGAATAACGAAGCACCGTAATAGTGACGCCTGGGCTATGGTAAACCGTGAGGTGAACCATATCATTCCGGAAATCATTTGTCCCAAGTGTCCAACCAAGTTCTCTAGTATCATCGATGTTGTGATCATATCTCCTCTGCTCTTTGTCTCCTCCAATGCGGTAAGGTTTAACACACGCGGCCTTTTTGTCCAAGTTTAATCCCCTAAATTTCCGATCAAGCCTGGCCATATTTTTAAAAAATTTCAAGTTTAATTTTGTTTTGTCCGAGTGGGGGGTTCCGGGAGTGCATAGTTTTATTTATTTATTTATTAATATATATATACAAGAAGGTACATTGGGTTTATGAGAGTACATAGTATTGATATTCTTGTAAAGTCACTAACACGCATAGCATTTCGGGCACGTCCTTAATCTAACAGATAATTTTAAGTAGGTAATTTCTAGCAAGATTGAAACACAATGTTAACAGGTACATTGTAAAAAATGTTCTCCTTGTCGGGGACAGGGAGCCTGTACCTGTTGACGAGTTTCCCCTGTAGGTCAGCTACTGACCTTCCTCAAGATGCAACGCCCAGTAGTTCACTAACTCCCCCGGCACCTTAAGACTATTACGTAAACAGAGGCATCCGTTGAAAAGACTCGAGGAGCCCAAACGTTTCTGTCCTACCTGGGTCCTTTCAGTTGTGAGCCGAAGACAACTGTGAAAATAGGACTGCTTCCGTGGTGATCTCAATCCTATTACTAGCCTTGAACCCTAATGCAAATTTTTGTAATCCTGTGTGTTGGTTACCCGTTGACAGTCCTGTCATCTATGAACTTGAGTGTGCTTCTGTGTACAAGTTTGCCCAATCTTCATAACCAATATCAATATCTATACTATGCAAGAATTGTAATCACACCCTCAATACTTGTTATAAATATTATTATTACTACTATTCATAGCCTCATAATTTTACACACGTCTGGATTTAAGTCCAGTAGTCATTTTTCAGACCACTTGTGAGGACTCTTGATTGATGTACGGTACATCATGGTCTTCTGTTCTGATTGTTCTCAATAGTTTACATCATCAATAAACAGAATGAGCAAATGAGAAAGAGCAAAGAATGACCCTATTTTTCCCTTTAGGTTCAATATAAGAGACAGGACGGGTCATAGTGCCGACCCTTAAGGTACTCCACTCGTTACCTCTCTCCATTCTGATACCTCTTACAGGTGGTATCAGAATGGAGATACCTGTGACTCTCTTGTTTATGAAAGGTATTCCTCTCCCTAACTTAGAATTTTTCCTGATACACCATCCCGCTTCTCTAGTTCGAAAAGGAGCCTCTTGTGAAGAACAATGTCAAAAGTTTTCTGACAATCAAGGAAGATGCAGTCTGGCTAGCACACTCTGTCTCTCTCTCCTGTTTGACTGTTGTTATCTTGTAAAACACCAAGTTAATCAAGCAACCTTCACTGAATCTGTTGATGTTGCGAGGCTGTTACAGCCTCACTTAGCCAGTAACCGGGTTCTTTCTATCGGGCCTTAATGACGTTTTACCAGATCCAACCCAGAGTCATGGGGAAAATTATTCAGAATTGGCAGTAATAGTCAATCTAACGAGGTCTGGTCGACGACCGGGCCGCGGGGACGCTAAGCCCCGAAAACACCTCAAGGTAACGAGAATGGGGGGTAAACAACACTAAACCATACCGTCACCACGTGTACTTAGCTATATACACTTCTTACATATGTACATAACATAACATCGCAGATGTCACTTTCACACAAGACACTACAAACGAACGTCTGCGATCTTCTAACCCGGCGAGTCCACTTCTATCTTCTATCATACACCACTCAAGGTTCCCTCCCTGAGTGTCTTCTATGGTCCTCACGCCGGCGAGTTCACCTATCTCAGTGCATCATGGGCCAGTCCTACACAGTATCGTCACGGTATCACAAGACCACTTCTACTCTCCAGCAACACACTGGCTGGCTTCCACACAGACTTCAACTATAACGAACCTTAACGAACGAACATTAATTCCGTCTCATAACTCAACTGGACTCTCCCGGGATACGTCGGTCCATTCATCAAAACATCACTGGTTATTACAGACAAATCACAGTTTCCACTGATTAGGCTCACGTGTTCTCACTGGAACACGTCTTGAGTTCAGGACTACTCTGGGTGACCTGATTCACGTTGACCAAGTGACCTCAACATCACTTCTGAGTAAACATTGAATAGTAAGAAGGAAACTACACAGGTGTCAGTAATTTCACAGCCTTTCACCGGGAAACGGAAAATGGGGTCGGGTGTACTCAACAGATGGCGTTGACCTCATCATCAAAGGCAAACTTAAGCTGTTAAGTGTTCTATATTCCTCCTAATCAGACTGTCAAGTAACTTATTAGTGATAATTGCCTTGAAGTGGCTCACGCATTCCACCTTTCTCACATATTTGACATTTGGCAGTGTGGTGTTTGTGTGTTACTGAGGAAGTCTTGGTTGTAGGGTTGATGTAAAGTCATGACTTGGTTACTGACTTTAATACTTAATATGATTACATGACTAGTAGCTACCAAGCTTGGCGGGCGTCTTGTACGCTCTTCTGTTTACCTTCCTTCTCCCTGGCGTCCCAGCCGCCGCACATAGAAAACGGATGGTACCATTTTCTGTGAACATGACATCCCTCCTTTTCTTTAAAAAGAATGAATACAGGATGTCTACCATACTTGTAGCACAAAGCAAAGTTATTGACACAAAGTAAGTTATTAACATATCAAGAGATACTGCATACATTTAACATTAATTAAGCACACAAAGAATTTAAACAACTTAATCTTTTCCACAAAGGATTTCAATGTTAAAAATACATATGCAATGTTAAACAAACATGAAAGAAACTGTAATACAAAGTTACAAAATATTGAATGAGATATCTGCATTATTCAAACAATATTAAATTTAGTTTAGCACAATAAGTAAATACTTTTCATTACATAGGAACACAATTAATCATCAAATCGTGTAGGGCGTTTAACATGACGTTTAGGACGAGAGTCCTTAAATGCAATAACATCCCTTGATGAATTGTTTGTCGGGTTATAACTATTTTTTTCTTTTTCTTTTGCACGACTTTGCACTTCATCATTTTCTACACTAGTTGGAATCACTTTGAAATAAGCCATATTACATGTTATACTATGATCTCTATTACTAGCTGTTACCATAGTTCCTTTTACACTAATCACTTTATATGGTTTTGTATCATACGGCATATCTAACTTTCCCTCTTTTTTCTTTTTAACGAGAACAGTGTCACCAACCTTTATGAACTGTTCCTTTGCACGTTGATCATGAGCAATTTTCATTTTGCCCTTGGCTAGTGCATCCTTCTGAGCGAGACGTTTATCCGTTACCTCGGCTGGCATGACGGGTAGTGCGATTCTCATAGGACGTCCAAATAAAAGTTCACCAGGTGACTTGCCCAGTGTTCCATGCGGTGTTGCACGGTAGTTCCTGAGAAAAGCATACATAGCTTGTTTCCAGGATCGTCCTTCGGCATGAGCACAGCGTACCGCTTTCATGAGAGGTTGCATGAATCTCTCAACTTCTCCATTTGCTTGAGGATGTAGTGGCATCACACGGCGGTGTTTGAATCCAATATGCTCAGAAAAGTTGACGAAGTCTTGTCCATTGAATGGCGGTCCATTGTCTGTCTTGACAACTTCAGGAATGCCAAAGTTTGAAAAGATCTTGTCAAGTTTCGGGATGACGGCCTTTGCAGATGTGGAATTGATGATTTCTACTTCTGGATAACGTGAGTGATCATCAATGACTACCATCAAGTACTCTCCAGTTGGTAGTGGTCCGCAGAAGTCCATTGATACTTCCGTCCATGGTGCAGCAGGTAGTGGTGAAGGTTGTAGAGGTGTTGGTCTTGAAGTATCCACTGCAGCTTGGCAAGGGACACAGGCATCATGCATATCCTTTGGTTGACGATCAATGCCAGGAAACCACACCTTTTCTCGTAGCAGCTGTTTCGTCCTAACAAGACCTTGGTGTCCTTGATGTGCAAGCTTCAGAGCACGTTGCTGGAGAACAGCTGGAATCACGATACGAGTACCTCGCAGCACAGTGTCGCGTTGTTGCGTAACACTTAATTCTGTCTGGATGCGTTCAAGTGCTTTGAATGCATCTTGGTCAACTCCTGAGGGTGGGATGCGTGGAAACTTTTTCTTAGTCAATGCATCCACTGTTGCTTGCAGAGTTGGGTCCTCTAGGGTTGCAGTACGGATTTCATCAAGAGTAAGAGCCTTAGGGACTGCATCACAGGTTACAGAGTGTACATATTCCTCGGCAACTTGCTGATGCTTGGTGATGGTGAAACTGTTTGCAGGATGTCGACTGATGTAATCAGCGGGATTGCCTGCACCCGGCTTGTATTTCACCGTAAAGTTGTATGGTTGCAGACGAAGAGCCCATCTCTCAATGCGAGCTGGTGGTTTGGACTTTGGATTATTGAAGATGGTCTCCAACGGTTTGTGGTCAGTGACCATCGTGGTGAAGGGCGCACCAAGCAGATACACATTGAAGTGTTCACAGCCCCATACAAGAGCAAGAGCTTCCTTCTCTGTCTGACTGTATCGTTGCTCAACATCTGTGAGAGAACGGCTGGCGTAGGCATTTACTACTCGGGAATCTGGTTGACCAGGTTTGTGTTGGGCTAAAACAGCACCTAAACCAACAGGACTAGCATCTACTGTTAACTCAGTGTCCATTGATGGATCAAAATACGCAGCAGTCGCATTCTCTACTAGTGCATCTTTCACAGCATCAAATGCATTTTGCTCGATATCGCTCCAGTACCATGATGCATTTTTCTTCAGGAGCTCACGTAGAGGCTTTGTAATGGTAGCAAAATCTGGAATGAAGCGAGAACAGTAGTTTGCCATTCTCAGAAAACTATGTACTTCAGTGGACGTTGAAGGAGGTGCAGCATTCTTGATATCTGCAACTTTCTTAGGATCTGGAGACAGACCTTTGTCACTAAGTACATGTCCAAAGAATTCAATTTTATGTTGATTGAACTCACACTTTGCTCGGCTTAGCGTCAAATTCTTTTCTCGTAAGCGTTGCAATGTTGCACGAAGAGCTTTGTCGTGTTCAGCTTGGGTACGGCCATAAACAATGATGTCATCAGACATGTTGTCAGCATTAGGTATATCTTGCAATACCTGGCTGATGATGTGCTGGAATACCTCGGCAGCACTGTTAATACCAAAACTCAGGCGCTTGTACCTATACAGACCTCGATGTGTCGTAAACGTTGTGATGAAGCGACTCTCATCATCAAGTTCAAGCTGATGATAGCCCTTGTTTAAATCTAACTTGCTGAATATAGTTGCACCATTCAAGCGGTAGATCATATCATCTACAGTGGGTGTAGGATGGCGTTCACGCATTATTGCCTTGTTGGGAACACGCATGTCCACACAAATGCGTATCTCATCTGGATTCTTCGGCTTTGGTGGAGTGACAATTGGGCTTACCCATGGTGTTGGGCCTGTTACTGGTTCAATGATATCTAGTTCCATCAGCCTATCCAGTTCGGCATCGACTTTCTTGCGAGTATGGAATGGTTGTCGGCGATGTGGTTGGGCAACTGGAATTACATCTGGGTTGATATGCAGATGTACTTTGCTATCAGTATAACAACCTATGGATTTAAATCGATCAGAAAATTCAGCAACAATACCATCAACATTGTTTGCAGATTCCACTGCTACAGCATTAGAAAGCTGAAGTAGCCCCAATTTGGTTGAAGTCTTGTAACTGAGTAAAGACTCCTTTGCATTCCTAACAACATGGAATGTAGTAATGAGCATTGCATTCTTTGACTTAATCTCTGCAGTGAAAGTTCCAATCACTGGCAAGGCTAACTTCGAAGCATAGGCAGTGGCTTTGCCATTATAGTTTTCAAGCTTTGGGAACTGTTTTTTAAATTTTTCATAGTGGCACTCAGCAATGGTATCAATGTTTGATCCAGTGTCAATGAGAACTTTGAGACAAATACCAGCAATGTATACACATGTCTCTGGGTTGTTTGGAAGATCATTCCATTCTGTGATTGCTTGTACTCCATAAGTATAATCACATTCACTGTCATCTGAGACTGGTTGTAATGAAATGTTGTCTTGTATATTATTAACATTCTGGATATGAGGTGCAATATTGTGTTTACCACCTCGACCCCTATGACCTGATCCTCGTACAGTGCTTTTATTCATTGACTGTGGTTTCTTTAGTGCGGAACGACACATAGCACCAAAATGACCTAGTTTTCCACACTCATAGCACTTCTTACCTTGAGCAGGACAAACATTATCTTGGTGTGGGTAGTCTCCTCCACAATTGTAACATTTATTGTTGACACCCTCTGATGTGGGTCGTTGTGACTGCTTGAGCCTTGTTCCTTGACCCCAGTTGTGACGTGGTTCTCGGCTAAATTTACTGTTAGGTTTGGCATATCTTCTTTGATTGCGATGTCCTCCCTGAACCTTACATACCTCATCACTGTTAGTAACAGTGGCAGAACCGTTGTTGGCACTGCACTCCATGACACGAGCATCACGTGCAGCATCTTCCATTCGACGAGCAATATCCAGTATCTTGGTAAGAGAACTTTCATCATCAACAAGTTCTAGAGCTCTTCGACGGAGACGTGTAGATGTGCATGTTTCAATTATTTGCTGTTTGATTTCTTTGTCAACATCAGCAAACTCACAATGGGCTGCTAAACCCTGCAGACGTGTGTGGTATTGATCCACAGTTTCATTAGAGAGTTGTTTTGCTCTCCTGAAATGCATAATTTCCATAGCAGTATTTTGCCTTGGTTTGAAATGCTCTGTTAGTTTGGCTTTGGCAGTGTCATAATCTTTGGCACCACCAGTGTCTTTCAGTGTGTCAAAGATGTCACAAACTCTATCACCTGCATAATGAAGTAGAAAGGCACGCTTTCTTTCAGCACTTTTGATGTCAGAAACTATCAACAAATTTTCAAACTTTTTAAGCCATTTGACCCACCTCTGTGACAGGTTTGTCTGGTCACAGTCAGGATCAAATGCAGGAAACTGAGGTATATTTGCCATTTTTACTGAATAAATGTAACTTATCACTTAAATGTTCCTCAGAATATTAAACACTTACTGCACTGTATATGTTAGTCAAGAATTCACTGTAATTACTTTAATTTTGCAAAGCACACAAGCATTTTAATGCAAAAGTTCACAACAGTGCACAATATAGCAGCAACTGACTTCTTACCTAGCCCTTGTGTACATGTGTTGTTCCTACTCACAGCAGCAGCACAGCAGTTGGTACAGCAGCTGGTACAGCAGCAGTTGGTACAGCAGTTGGTGCAGCAGTTGGTACAGCAGTCGGTACAGCAGTCAGTTCAGTGTGATGAATTTTGTAGCACGAAGCGTCGTTTCGTAACCAAAACATCAGGTTTTGTACACATCAAAGCGTCGTTTCGTACACAACGTCGGCAGATTCTTCAGTACAGTTTCTTCAGCACAGCTTGGGTAGCACACAGCTTGGGTAGCACACAGCTTGGGTAGCACACAGCATCGGTTAGCACACAGCATCGTTTAGCACACAGCATTGGTTAGCACACAGCATCGGTTAGCATACAGCATCGGGTATGGCGCTCACAGCTTCTCTTCCTCCTCCAGGCAGCATGCTTCTCCCTTGTGTTTGAAACTGAACAAATACCTGCGTTCACAGTTCATCCTCGTCGCCAATTTGGTGTTTGTGTGTTACTGAGGAAGTCTTGGTTGTAGGGTTGATGTAAAGTCATGACTTGGTTACTGACTTTAATACTTAATATGATTACATGACTAGTAGCTACCAAGCTTGGCGGGCGTCTTGTACGCTCTTCTGTTTACCTTCCTTCTCCCTGGCGTCCCAGCCGCCGCACATAGAAAACGGATGGTACCATTTTCTGTGAACATGACAGGCAGTTCCTCTTTTTATATAGCGAGACCTTGAAAACTATAGACCTTAAACTTTTTCTCTTGTAATGTATCTTTCATTTATCAATTCTGATTGAAATTACCTACTTAAAATTATCTGCTAGATTAAGGACCTGCCCGAAACGCTGCGCGTACTAGTGGCTTTACAAGAATGTAATTTTCTGACCAGGGGGAGAAAGATACTGGCAGTATGGGGCGTTAAAGTTTATTGAAGATTAAATTCTGCAGAACATGTAAATGTGTAAAGTTCAAATATAAAGTAAGTAATTATATAAAGTTTATATTAAACACGGTTTATATTATAGGCTTATAACAAAGTTGATATTATTAAACTTAATATTGAACATGTAAATATATAGAGTTTCAAAATATATAATTTAAGGACTATATAACGTTTATATTAAAATATATAAAGTAAATATATAAAGTAAGAATTAACAGTAACAATTCCAAGGACTAGATTTAACTTAAAAGGTACACCCGTAGTAAGTATGAGACCTTAGCCTATAGTGACATGGAAACTAATTCTGCAGAAACCTAAAGGTTAACTGGTACTAGAATTAAGGCCGAGTGCAAATGTGTAGTAATTATATAACACTAGGATATAACAGGCAGGACACAAAGAATAACTAATAAGTGAGAGACCACATAACACGTAATGTACCCGGCCAAGAGGCCGTAAAAGACCTAATGGATAAGGAGAAGGGGGTGTGACTACAAGTAGGGCTTACTAGCACCTAGACTGGGCAAAGTATTAGCTGCGGACAGCGGGACACTTGGGGACCGGCGCTGCACCCCCCTTCCCACATGCAGTGGGGAGACAAACGGGACAACTGTGCAAAGCATGACGGGGGTACAAAAGCAGCCGCTTGCAAAGGGGGGGAGGGTGGGGTTTTGCGAAGGCAGCGGCGAGGGCAGGCGGAGTGAGGCAGAGCCCCAGTGTGCGCCCGTATTTATACAGGCCCCAAACTGCCCGCGCAACGCGCTGCGCAATTGTTTCTTTCTCCCCCGCCAGAAAAATCCCCGCTTGCGACCAAGCAGTGACCATTACTGTACTATCCAATGTATTCTCACAAACCCAATTTTACCTTCTTGTATATATATAAATAAAATAAAATAAAATAAAATATAGGAAGAAGTCTACACACTGCTGAAGTTATTTATTTTAGTATCCATGGTAAGATCTTGTCTGACTTCCATCTCCTCATAGTTGTTTTCTCACTTTGTTTCTGTGACTTCCATCATGTCTAGCTCCTCATTCTTGTTCCTCACTTTTCTTCGTATTACTTCTATTTCAGTGTCTCTGTTGGGATTATCTGTCCCCTTAGAATTCGTAGTATGTGTGCGCATGTGTTTTTGGGTGTCGTGGGTGTATGATTGTCAGTATGCCAGCGTATTGGTCTTCTGCAGGTGGTGGCGGAGGACAAGGTAGAGTTGTATCTGCAGGCGGCGGTGGCGGGGAGCTACGACCTGTGGTGTACTGACGGACACAACCACACCGCCAACACCCAGTACCGTGTCAATGTCGGCTGTAAGTGTAGTCAGATTTGATTCTCAAGGAAGGATTTAAAATGTTTGTCAACACACACCATATATCTATTAGAAATATAGGACCATTGTGAATATTGAGTCAACACCATATATCAATGTTAAAGGCTAGGATTCAAGTAATTATGCAAGTACTTACGAATCTGTGCATCTTTTCATAATCTTTGGCGGCTTTGTCTATCTTTATTAAACAATTTACGAACATCGAAGCTTCCCAGTGAAAGGCCATTATTGTTATAAACAGCCTCCTAGTGCTTCGAAGTTCATAAACTGTTTAATAAATGTAAAGAAAGCCGCCAGAAATTGAGAAAAGATGTATAAATTCAGTTTATGTTCATCATTTAAATCTAAGGAGGTAGTATACCTACCTTAGGGTAAAGTTATCCAACTCTAATGATCATATATTTTGAAAGCAATTTATTGACCGAGTTTAAATTTGAATTCTGAAAGAAATTCAGTAATCGGAAATGTTAGGCATTAGGCTGGAACAGAGGTCCAATTAAGTCTTCTTCTAAAATTATAGAATATTGTTGTGAATTATGTGCTAATGAAAATAAATACTATTCAAATGACATGCATTAATTTGTATATTTATCTGAAAAAGATTTATTAAAGCCTTTTAAATTTTATTGATAACGCTGAGTAATTATTCCAGCTCAAATCTGTGAATGCTATGAAATCTAAACACTTCAAACATTATGAATTGTGAACACTACAAAATCTGAACACTGCAAAATTTGAATATTACAAAGTCTAAACGTTACAAAATCTGATTGCTACGAAATCTGAATTTCTCGCAAAACTCGTTAATTAAACTATACATTATCACTCTCCACAGATGAGCCATTAGACGTGACAGATTGGAGGTGTGTGTCGTATGGCTGGCAGGTGCTGCAGTGTTGTTGGTCACTTCCTTACAACCCCGCCCAGACCCGGAGCTTTCCCTACCTTCCTTACCTCACCTCCCCAACTGCCCTCAGGTGCGTACCTACAACCCCACTCAGACCTTCACCTCCCCCTATATTCCTTATTTCACCTAACCACACTACCTGACCCTCCACTAGCACAATATATGCGTGCTAAGTAGGTTTTAGAGATAACAAATCGACCAGTGAAAGTTATTTTTATGAAAAGCAAGCCAGTTAAATATAAATACTGTTCTAACATCAGAAAAGGGCATGATTCATCAAATCCAGGTAGGGAAGCTCATTCCCTCATGTGACGACAGCATTCTAAGAAGGAACACTATTATAGAAACATATAAAGCTCCAGGATGACTTACTAGATCGAGGAGGCTATCATGGAATTAAAAAATGGTTACAGAGGTACATAATGGGTTCAGGAACAGAACCCCAAAGTTCGTTTAGCTAAGCAAGTGACAATCTTTTGAAGCTAGTTACACAATTGTTAATGTTACATGCACATGTACATATATATACACATCCATGTACACAAATACATATACATATCAATACTATTTTTTATATCTAGTGATGCAAGAAGAGGCTCAAAACAGTCACTATACAAGGCACTTTATATCGATGGTGAGTCACACAGTTACTAGTCTTGCTACACACCCACCCAACTGGGCGGCAGCTTTAGTCATTACTGTAGGCTGCACCTACAGTAAGCAAATTTTGGATACTTCGCTAAGATTCCCGGCAGTACATCATTATGCACCAAGTATTTATACATTTCTTGGACTTCGTCGATGGTATTATCTCTGAATTCCTGATTTTTCACATTCCATTATGTAATGACGAAAAGCCATAGTCAACCCATCCTCCTGTTTAAATAACAACTATTGTGACGATCGTCAATAGTCACGAATTCGTACATACTTAGCTTTTAGATAGTAGTATACTGACTAGTAAGGAATTCTTAAAAAAATGAAGCTAACAAACAAACTTAAATATTCCTAGGCCTATATAGTATAGCACACATATGTACTATGTTAGGCCTCAGATATCGTGTAGTAGGCCTAGGAAGGTTAGGTTAGGCTAGTTTTGTTTTTCTTTGCAACACAAGTAAAAAATAGTTTCCCGGTTTGTTCAAATCAATAATGCCGATTTCTAGTTTCTAATTTTGTTGTACGTCGGTATATATATACTATGGTCCTCATCGTTGTTACAAGTACTACCACAACAGGAGGATGGGCTTTGACAGAGTTTACATTAAGTCCAATCTACATCAGCAGATGTTGTTTACTCCCAAAGGTACTTGCAGCCGAGCTTAAGCCTAGCAGTGGTAACATCCAGAAGACTGCTAACCTTATTGGATGACCCATAGACGTGCGGTTCTTCCTGCATAATAGAATAATGATAGATGGAGCAACTGGTGTGAATTTCACTTTGCCTCAAGTCTACGAGATTTTGATGATGTTCCCGGAATATTACTGCCCTCAGGCTGCTCAAAAGCAGTCCAAGATGGTAATCAATTTCCTCTTTACGAGCAAAAGTCTTGACCAACTCATCAGGTCTGTCATGCATTCGGAGAACAATATGGGAAGGAATCCACAGGAGACAAGCTCTGACTCCATCATTGATTAATACATTATATCTGTGTCTAGCTTCAGACACAAGCACGTCACAGTTATGCCTTGGGGAGCTGAGTGCAGTCAAGGATAGGTAAAAAACGAAAAACACCTGGAATAACTAGATATGGCAAAATCAGTGGAACCAGACTTAATCTAACCATGGCAGCTGAAGGCGGTTCCAGAAGTACTTCTTCAGTCGTTATCTAATTTTTTTATAAAATGCTTGAGACAGGACATCTTCCAGAAGTCTTGAGAAAGGCAAACATAGTCCCAATACTAAAAAAAATAGGAAAACAGGAGGTATTAAATAACAGACGGTGCCATTGACAAGTATTCCTTGTAAAGTGCTGGAGAAAGTAATCAGGTTGAGAAAGGTGGATCATCTGGAGAGGACTAACAGGTCAGCATGGGTTTCGAGAGAAAGTCATTCCTGGCAAACATGAGTTTTATGACAGTTACTAAAACAAGATGGGACAAAGAAGGCTGGGAAGACTGTATTTTCCAAGATTGTCGAAAAGCATGTGACACTATTCCTCGTGAAAGATTGCTGCACAAGATGGAGGATTAGGCTGGGATAACTGGGACAATTCTGAACTGGGTCAGGAAATACCAGAACAGAAAGGAAAGTCACACTAAGAGACAAGGGTTCAAACTGGAGGAATGTAACAAATGGGGGTCCCACCATCACCATATCAACTGACCCCCCCCCCCCCCCACACCACACCACCAACTGATTAATCTGATCACCACAGCTATCAATCTGCTGTATGGTGTCTGTTACTTTTGTTTAAATTACTATTCAAGTTGTCAATGTAATCAATTAGAGCTTTAATATACCAATGTGCTTTAATATACTTACTATTCTCTCTCATCTCATTTTTTTCTTGCAATGTATCTGTTATCATTTTATTAATTCTGCTAGAATTTACCTACTCAAAATTATGTTAGATTAAGGACCTGCCCGAAACGCTGCGCGTACTATTGGCTTTACAAGATTGTAAATACTATGCTATGTATTCTCTCTAACCCAATGTACCTTCTTGTATATAAATAAATAAATAAATAAATAAATAAATAAATAAATAAATAAATAAATAAATAAATAAATAAATAAATATATATATAAATAAAAACTGACCCCCCCACCACCATCTGAGCCCCCCCACCACTACATCAATACCACATCAATTGACCCCCACCCCCCACACCACCAACTGACCAATATCAGTAATAAACCCCACATTGTTTGAGTTAGGAAAATACCATTTGTCAAATATAGATAGTGTTTTTAAAAGATTCTCCCATTTTGCACCCGCAAGATAACGTAAGATTTTAAGGGCTGACAAATGTTAATCAAGGAGCTGTTCACTTGAGACCGTTAAGCAAGTCCCAGCTGTGTCTGGGTACAAGTGACAGAGTGAACAACCCAGCGGGTTTTCTTCCTATTGGGGAGTGTTGTACATGCTGCTATGGCGGTGTGTCCACTCACAGGATGAGTGGCGCTGCCCAATACTGTCACTATGGCGGTGTGTCCACTCACAGGATGAGTGACGCTGCCCAATACTGTCACTATGGCGGTGTGTCCACTCACAGGATGAGTGGCGCTGTCCAATACTGTCACTATGGCGGTGTGTCCACTCACAGGATGAGTGGCGCTGCCCAATACTGTCACTATGGCGGTGTGTCCACTCACAGGATGAGTGGCGCTGCCCAATACTGTCACTATGGCGGTGTGTCCACTCACAGGATGAGTGGCGCTGCCCAATACTGTCACTATGGCAGTGTGTCCACTCACAGGATGAGTGGCGCTGCCCAATACTGTCACTATGGCGGTGTGTCCACTCACAGGATGAGTGGCGCTGCCCAATACTGTCACTATGGCGGTGTGTCCACTCACAGGATGAGTGGCGCTCCCCAATACTGTCACTATGGCGGTGTGTCCACTCACAGAATGAGTGGCGGTGCCCAATACTGTCACTATGGCAGTGTGTCCACTCACAGGATGAGTGGCGCTGCCCAATACTGTCACTATGGCGGTGTGTCCACTCACAGGATGAGTGGCGCTGCCCAATACTGTCACTATGGCGGTGTGTCCACTCACAGGATGAGTGGCGCTGCCCAATACTGTCACTATGGCGGTGTGTCCACTCACAGGATGAGTGGCGCTGCCCAATACTGTCACTATGGCGGTGTGTCCACTCACAGGATGAGTGGCGCTGCCCAATACTGTCACTATGGCGGTGTGTCCACTCACAGGATGAGTGGCGCTGCCCAATACTGTCACTATGGCGGTGTGTCCACTCACAGGATGAGTGGCGCTGCCCAATACTGTCACTATGGCGGTGTGTCCACTCACAGGATGAGTGGCGCTGCCCAATAAACTTGTCACTCGGGGCAATTTTTTTTTTTAAATATCACAGTGAATACTGAGCTAAATAAAGTCCATCACTGGCTAACTGCCAACAAACTCACCCTCGATATTGACAAAACTTTCTATATTTTGTTTGGCAATAAATCCTCAAATCAAATAAATCTCAGGATTAACAATACCCAAATTTGTAACAAAGTAGATGGCAAATTCCTTGGCGTTCTCATTGACCACAAGCTGAATTTCCAGGGACACATTCTAAATATATAAAAAAAAGTTTCAAAAACTGTTGGCATTCTTTCTAAGATCAGATATTATGTACCTCGCCCTGCCCTGGTGACATTATTATTCTCTCATCTATCTTTATCTCAACTATGGTATTTGTGCTTGGGGTTCTACTACCCAAAATCATTTACATCCTCTAATTACTCAACACAAAGCTGCTATTAGGACAATATCTAACTCTGGCCCCAGACATCACTCGGTACCCTTATTCAAATCTCTGAATAAGTTAGATATTAAGTCACTGCACATCCTCTCATGTGTATTTTATATATATAAAACGCTGAATTGTAATGTCAATCCTGACCTTAAAAGCTTCCTAGAAGGTTGTAACAGAACCCATGAGCACCACACCAGAAACAAATACCTATTTGATATTCCAAGAATACGACTTAGTCAAACTAGAAATGCTTTACAAATCAAGGGACCTCGAATGTGGAATGACCTTCCCAGTTATGTTAAAGACTGTACCTCTCCCAACCAGTTTAAGATAAAAACTAAGTACTACCTAATTAAGTCAATGTAACCTGCCTCACCCCCAATATGTCAACCCATGTCTTCTACTTTAAACAATGCTGTTTTGTTGACCAAATTGTATTTTTGCTTTTTTTCTGCCATGTTCCCCCCCCCTTTTTCCATTTTTTTATTTGTTCTCAACACTATTTATACTTTAATCTCAATTAGTATTGTTTTTTTTTTTTTTTTTTTTTTTTTTTTTTTTTTTTGAGATATATACAAGAGTTGTTACATTCTTGTACAGCCACTAGTACGCGTAGCGTTTCGGGCAAGTCCTTAATCCTATGGTCCCTGGAATACGATCCCCTGCCGCGAAGAATCTTTTAGTCTTTAGTGTTTTTCCTGCCTGAAACGCTTTGCGTAATAGTGGCTTTAGGCATTGTATGTACTAGCTCTATCTATAAATCCATCAACTTTTGTATCTTACCTCGTATGTATGTACTTTACCTGAACAAATATTTATTTGTAAATCTTCGCTTCGCCAGAGAATGCGCGTGTGACAAAGCGATCAGCTGCGCAAACACGACGTGTTTTGACACCAGGTGCGCATGGACCACGGACAACGGGTACTCTCCCACCTTCGTCAACTTGTCGATGGTGTTCAGGGTTACGAACGCTCTGGTCGCTGGCTACCGTTCCTTCTACCACCATGCTGACTACCTAGCCATCGGTGAGGACCTTAGGGCGTGATGGGTGGTGGGTCTGCGAGTGTGTACAAGTATACTGTAGTGGGTGTTGCTGGAGCATAGGCCAATAGGCTGTCTGCAAGTTTATCCTGTTTTTGTGTTGCTATAGCCTATTGGGCACTCAAAATAAGTTATTTATAATTCAACAGCTAAATTTTTAGTTTTTTAAAGAGGCCGATCTCTTCATACGCATAATTATGTTTAAGACTTTTTAACGTTTAATTTTTTTCCTATTAACTGATAATTAACTATTTTAATACTAAAATGTATTTTAGTATTTTTGTTTATGTGTCGTCACTGTTTCAACTCTGAGGTCTGCTTTAAGCATGTAATTAAGCTCAATTGACAATATAATATTATTTTGATGTATATATATGACCAAATCCATTACCACGAGAACCCCTCACCTCCCCCCCCCTCAAACCACCTGGATAGTTGTCTAGAAATTTGTGATGGTCTGAAAGCATATTACAGTTCCAGTAATAGTCTACATGTAAACTGGCAAGTGAACCTTTGTCCTAAGTAGATATTATTCTCAAGTCATAACTTTATTGTATTATAAATCGTTGGTTTAAAATATAAAAAAGTATGTTGAAAACTTATTTTTTAAGAATTTGGTTTTCTGTAAACGGAATTTTCAGGTACACTTAAACAGTTTTCGAATTCTATGTTACACATTTTCATCAATAATACATCATATTAACATAGCCAAACACAATGAAAGCTAACCTAACCAAACCTTAATCTAACCCAACCATGGATAGAGAGTAGATAGTAGCACTAATTATGAAGTTGTTTCCAATCCATTCCCTCGAGCAGATCCACCTGAGGACAGGTTGATATTTATATAATTTTATTCACTTGAATTTTATCGGAGATTCGAACGTGGACCTCACGGATTCAAAACAGTTGTACTACCAACCAGACCATGCGATGTTCACTAAATATATTAATGTATTTGTTATGAATTATTACCAATATGCTGACACGTTTTTAAAAATCCTCAGTGCTACCAGATCCGGCGGAGCATGTGAATGTGGAGGCGCCCGGGGCGACGAGGGAGGTGGTGGTGAGGTGGGCCACCCCTGAGACCCTCACGCAGTTCCCAGCTGACCTCATCTACCTGCTTGAGTACCGACTGAGGCAGGCCTCCAGCTGGAGCGTGGTGAGTCAGGTCCTGGACTACGTTCACGACTAAAGTATGCTTGCTGGTGGGTCAGTAAGCTGTTGTGGTGGCCTTAATTATCCTCCAGAGGTTGACCACTGAGGGATACGGCATTGCTTAGCAATTACATTCACTAATTGAGTGAATAATGACCCCCTCCCATTTGAGGGATCACTCGGGGACTACGCTACGGGCTCCCTCACTCAAGGATCACATTTGTAATTTCACATAGTGGGTGTACAAACACACTTTAAGGTAAGTTTTCACCTGATCCATCAACCCGTCCTCGACTCAAGTCCATTCCATCCAGCGGTCGCCCCCACAGACGCATTCATAAATTTTAACATGCTGTTCATTCAAAACAAGAATTTTCTCAAATATAAATTAATATTATAATAGCATATTGTACATATATAGGCATAGGTTAGGTGTTTAGGTTCGGTTGGCGATTATTTGCATTTGTAGTACGTGGGTGAAGCATTTATAGCGTTGTGATTCGTACAAAATTCGTCAGTGAAGCACTTGTTCCGGATATGTTCGAACGTCAGCAGTTGTGAGTCGTGTGTAAATCGCTTTTCATTCATAAACAGGGGGTTTGGCGGGTGGATGGAATCACTTTTGGATCTTTGTTTGGAGGACGGGCTGGATCCACAGCAGAGGACCGTTGCAGCTCTGGCTGGTCAAACATACATAGAGTTCAACAGTTACTAGACACATAAAGTGACCATAAAATTAATTCGTTGAATACCTGGACATGTTAATACATCAAGAAATAAGTGGGCTGAACAGATGGTGAATATTGTGACGTAACTGGTGCAGCCTTCTGTTCTGCCTCCTCCATTGAGTAGTTTGGATCGACGTCACTGTTAATCCGAACAAGGACTCATTCATCTTCGGATGTCATGTGAGTGGTAGACCATCTTCGGATCGTTCATTCTAGTGTACCTTATGACTATAAAGTCCGGAGGTTAACTGATGGCATGGCTCTAAATGGGGAACACTTGATGGTAGTGTCCCACACTAGGGGGCACTCGACCACAAGCACCACCAGGGTCGTATTATTTATATGTTTAGTTTATGAATGGTGGGTCCCACACGATGCCACAAGTGACTGTATTGTGTGTCCCACAGGGTGCCACAGGGCAGTGTAAGAGTGCCAAGTGCTGGACGTCTGTGGAGGTGGAGTACTGGTGGCAGGAGTACGAGGTGCGCGTCCGGCTTCGGTCTGGGGCTGCTAACTTCACCTTGGACGACGACGGCTGGTGGTCTGATTGGTCAGCTGTGGCTGTTGTCACCCCTCCTGCAGGTGACTGTGATCCTGTGTACTCTGTTGCTGTTGTCACCCCTCTTGCAGGTGACTCTATGGTCCTGTGTACTCTGTTGCTGTTGTCACCCCTCCTGCAGGTGACTCTGTGGTCCTGTGTACTCTGTTGCTGTTGTCACCCCTCCTGCAGGTGACTCTGTGGTCCTGTGTACTCTGTTGCTGTTGTCACCCCTCCTGCAGGTGACTCTGTGGTCCTGTGTACTCTGTTGCTGTTGTCACCCCTCCTGCAGGTGGCTCTGTTGTTACAGTGTACTCTGTTGCTGTCCTGTGTACTATTACTACCCTGTGTACTACTATTTTCTGTGGTGTGCTATACAGTAGTGTGGTTGGGAGTATTGCTGACAGCTGTGGGCTAGGCTACCATGTACTTTAGTGGCTAGTATACTGCGGTTGATGTTGGAGTAGCCTACTGTGGTGTACTGCGGAGTACTGTAGCGTACTGCACCGTACGGTACTCATTAGCATATATATCAACATATGACGTGACTGCCGTATTCATGTCTGCAACACAATAACATTGACCTGTGTTGCACACGTTTCAGAGCCCGAGGAGGCCCCGGCAGTAGGTCCTGGCACCTTCAGGATCGCCAGAAACACTCCGGAGTACCGTGACCTGACCCTCTCCTGGCGACCTCTTCCAACACTCCTCCATAATGGTCCAGGTTTCTCCTACCTCGTCACCGCCACCATCTACCCCGGAGGGTAACTGCATGTCGTGGCCAGGTTTCATCAAACATTTACATGTTCACTTACGAAACCTGTACGTCGTTCCTCAGCCATAGCGGTTTCGAATTCATTAAACAATTTACGATCTTGGAAACAATAATAACCCAAGGTTGTTATTGTTATAGGCAGCCTCGTAAGTGCTCCGGTGCTCGTAAGCTGTTTAATAAATACTAAACCAACATGATAGGGCTAAGAGGTACTGATCTCGTGAGTGGACTCGTAAGTGTCTTGTAAATTCTATCCTAGGACATTAATCGATGTTTTAGGACATTTAACCATAGCAAATTTTGTTACCTTAAAAAAATACCAACAATTGAACAAAATATTGATCATCAAATGTCTGTCATTGAACTTTTTTTTTTTATGTGAATGCGAAGCCTATCATGTGTGCGTCCGTTCTCTTCCTTCAATATACTCACCTTTCCCATGGCCATCCCCAATCTATCACTATCTACGTGTTTGCCAAATGATTACAAGTTCAAGTAAGTTTATTGAGACAAGAAAAAAATACATCTCAAAGGGCTAGAGTAGCTGAGGCTATTTCTACCCCCTCATTGAAAATGATTACGGTCGACGTCAAGAGTTTGAGGGCAGTTTACAATCTTGAAATTAATGTTTTTAGAGCGCAGCCTAAAAAGTCTTTTGTCAAGTCTGTGGGTACCCTGACAATGTTTTCTCGTCATTAATAACGACGTAACATTTATCGATAGTATCCACCTGCACTTATTAGTAATTATTTAGAATTTTGTTTATGTAAGTACTGATGGTAATTCTAGAGCACGGGTTTAGTATTCAAATTAATTTGGGAAGAATTCATATCTGTACTTGCTGGTGTTGGAGCAAGTTAATTATGGCTCACAAAAAAGTGACTTTCACCATTAAGCTGTACTACGTATAACTCAAAAACTATAGTAATGCGTAGTCTACTTATTTTTTATAGCATATTGAGTTAGTTTTTAACTGAATTACGCTCGTGCTAATTGCAAATAGGGCACTATTAAATAAAAGGAAATTACAGCTTCTGTATTTATTATTATTAACACTTTTATTACCAAAATTAACTACAATTTTGCCTAATCTGAGACTTTCAATTAAGTCTTATTAAAGTGAGGATAATGCTAGTATTCACTGTCACACAGGACAAAGGGTCATACACAAGACTATTTATTGATATTGATTCAGGGTTCATTAGGGCATGGGAGACAGACACGTCCCCCGACGCACTTAGCCTCCGACTACCGGTTCAACTTTGACAACGAGCGGACGTCTGGACACCTCCGCTCTCACATCGAAGCCGCCGGATCACGTTCTGTTCTCGCGATTTTGGATTTGATACTGCCGTTGAGCATCCCTATGCAACGGTCCAGTTTGTACGACGCCTGGCGTACATATCGCCTTGGGTCACAGGATTGTTGATAGATTTTGAACGTTTTCTGGCGGGTTGATGGTGTCCGGCGTCTGCTTAAGGGGACATTTGTTAGTTTGGCCAGAGTTCCCAGGACGTTTCTGTAGCTTGTGGGATCTGTATGTCCTCCAAGCATGTGCCATGAGGCTAAGTAGTGTTGTTGATGTTTAGGGTCGACGACGATCGTGGGATCGGATGCGCCCCGGCGTACCATTAGGGTTAATCGCAAAACCGAGTGACAAGCAGATGATTGGGGAGCCCCGAGTACCTCAAGGTGACGAGCACCGGCCCCACCCAACACAGAGAACACTAGGTAGCAAATCCAACTAAAACGCGAAAGTCATCCAGTGCCCCCCGGGAGAGCAGAAGCCAGCCGCCCACCACGACTGACGGCACACCAGGAGTCCACCAACTCCCGGCACCTCTTGGTTAAGCCAAAGCCCAGACTGGCAAAATTTGTTGGGTGGATTATAGGACGTAAACCGGACCTGCAGATCCTCGGTAGTTCACGATGCAAATGTGCATCGTGAACTACCGAGGATCATGTGTTTTGTTGGGACTGTGAGGTAGGTGACGCAGATGAACTGGGACAGGTGTGGCTGTGCCAGGGCAGGTGTGGCTGTGCCAGGACAGGTGTGGCTGTGCCAGGACAGGTGTGGCTGTGCTAGGACAGGTGTGGCTGTGCCAGGGCAGGTGTGGATGTACCAGGACAGGTGTGGCTGTGCTAGGACAGGTGTGGCTGTGCTAGGACAGGTGTGGCTGTGCCAGGACAGGTGTGGCTGTGCCAGGGCAGGTGTGGCTGTGCCAGGGCAGGTGTGGCTGTGCCAGGACAGGTGTGGCTGTGCCAGGGCAGGTGTGGCTGTGCCAGGGCAGGTGTGGCTGTGCCAGGACAGGTGTGGCTGTGCCAGGGCAGGTGTGGATGTACCAGGACAGGTGTGGCTGTGCTAGGACAGGTGTGGCTGTGCTAGGACAGGTGTGGCTGTGCCAGGACAGGTGTGGCTGTGCCAGGGCAGGTGTGGCTGTGCCAGGGCAGGTGTGGCTGTGCCAGGGCAGGTGTGGCTGTGCCAGGACAGGTGTGGCTGTGCTAGGACATGTGTGGCTGTGCCAGGACAGGTGTGGCTGTACCAGGACAGGTGTGGCTGTGCCAGGGCAGGTGTGGCTGTGCCAGGGCAGGTGTGGCTGTGCCAGGACAGGTGTGGCTGTGCCAGGACAGGTGTGGCTGTGCTAGGACAGGTGTGGCTGTGCCAGGGCAGGTGTGGCTGTACCAGGACAGGTGTGGCTGTACCAGGACAGGTGTGGCTGTACCAGGACAGGTGTGGCTGTACCAGGACAGGTGTGGCTGTACCAGGACAGGTGTGGCTGTACCAGGACAGGTGTGGCTGTACCAGGACAGGTGTGGCTGTACCAGGACAGGTGTGGCTGTACCAGGACAGGTGTGGTGTTGCTACACCATAAATGTGTTTTATTTAATATTTTACATAAAACGAGAGTTCGGTGACGCAGGATATTGGTGTCGCCAGTTTGTCGGGCCTTAACAATTAAGAAGTCACACTTTAGGAGATTTAATGTTCACAGGTTGAGAAGGGGTCAGGTCGTGTGAAGTTACCTTGCTTTCTGCTAAGCTGATAATTGCAGCTGGATGGCTGTGTTTCCATCGAACAAGCCACTGTCTAGGTTTGGTAGGTAGATTAGCCAGAGGCGATCTTCTGGTAGATGGAGCTTGGCTTTCAGTTCCCCCATAAATACCCGTGGAACTGTACATTCGATATTGAGAACAGTGATAACTATAGACCTCTACTCCGCAAGATAGACGTTCCTGCAAGCAGACTGGTCTTCCCAGCCCGGGTGGGGACTGTCATCTTTAGCCCCTCCCCCTTCTCTCTCTATCAAACTTAGTCTCAGACACTTTCGTGAGTGAACTTGTAAGGTGACGTATATTGTGATTTCAACTTAGGTGTTGTGTGATTCTCAAGGGCAGTCAACCATAGATGCTCTTAGTTTTTTTTTGTGGGTGACTCAAATTGTGTATTAATGTTGATATTTAACATCAAATGATATGGTTGAATTATGATATCCATATGAGTGAAGATCTAATAGGAAATACATAATTGATTAACTTACTTTTTAAATTGTCTTTAATTGTGATCCCTAGATCTTGGATTTTCTATGATATATTGCGAGCTAGAGTGGAGAGCATTCATAAGTTTACTGGCTTAAGATTATGACAAAGATTCTTGGTTATATGATTTATATTCATACAGAAGTTATGTGATAACATCAGACAATATTGTTGTACAGACAAGTTCCGTTCCTTGTCTTATATATGATTTACCTGAATGGGTGATGGCAGCAACCTTCTATCTTCCTACTATTCTATCTTTCTTACTTTCTACTCTTCTACTTTCCTCCTTGATCTCATTTTCTTTCTCGTTCTAAAACTTTCCCTTTCTCCTGACCGCTCTAACCACTTGGGCTGGACGGTAGAGCGACTGTCTCGCTTCATGCAGGTCTGCGTTCAATCCCCGGCCGTCCAAGTGGTTGGGGCGCCAGTCCTCTCCCCCCCGTCCCCTCCCTAATCCTTATCCTGACCCCTTCCCAGTGCTATATAGTCGTAATGGCTCGGCGCTTTCTCCCCTGACAAGTCACTCCTGAGCACTCTTCCTCATACCTCTCTTCCATCTCTCTACCTCCCTCATCCCTTTCTTCTGTTTTCTTTCTTCATTTTCCGATACGTTACAGTGTAACTAACAGCTGTGGTTGTTGCAGGGCGTCAGTGGCAACTGTGAACGTGACGGAGCCCTACGCTACCTTCACCAACCTGTCCACCAGCCTTCCTTACAGGTCAGTCCTCACCAGCCTTCCCTATAGATCAGACCTCTAACAATGTAATGGTATTACAGGCTGAAGGTGGTAGTGGTACAGGCTGCAGGAGGTAGCTGTAACACACAATGTGTTACAGGCTGGAGGTGGTAGTGGTACAGGCTGCAGGAGGTAGCTGTAACACACAATGTGTTACAGGCTGGAGGTGGTAGTGGTACAGGCTGCAGGAGGTAGCTGTAACAAACAATGTGTTACAGGCTGGAGGTGGTAGTGGTACAGGCTGCAGGAGGTAGCTGTAACAAACAATGTGTTACAGGCTGGAGGTGGTGTCCCAGAACAGCGAGGGCAGGAGCCAGGAAGGGTCGTGGGTGGTGGTGGGGGCGGACAACGACCTGCCGGACGACCCCGTCCTGCCCGTCGTCGTCCTCCACAGACAACAACAACAGTATGAACTCGGGTAATGTATTTTCCAAAGTATTAGTCCCTTGTGAGAACTCCCTTGTTTGAGTACAGATGTTTATACTTTACTGCTGACACAGGTGTAAGGGAATAAGGCAGATAGGGATGCAATTTTAAGGGTGATGCAGGTGTATGGTGACCATACAAGTGGTGATGCAGGTGGCACAGCAGCAGCAGCAGCAGGAGGAGGGCGGGCGACAGCTATACCCTGTACGTGTGTGTGGACGGCCTCATGACCTCACAACCATGCCAGGTGAGGACAACTTCTCATGCTGAACTGTCACATAATCTTGAACTTGTGCCTCGGAAATTTGTTCGCGGAATTTTTGTGAACTAAATGTTTATTATCTTGAAAGGAGAGGTCTCACACAATTGGGCACATGCGCACTCTCTCGCGAACACACTCACCCACTCTTTTTACCTACACTTCACAATCCTATTCTCATTCTAGTCCATATATCTTCCTTTGTCTCCTCACGTTCATGCGCTCAACCATTTGGGCTGGACGGTAGAGCGATGGTCTTCATGCAGGTCGATGTTCAATCCCCGACCGTCCAAGTGGTTGGGCACCATTCCTTTCCCCCGTCCCATCCCAAATCCTTATCCTGACCCCTTCCAAGGGCTATATATAGTCGTAATGGCTTGGCGCTTTCTCTTCGTAGTTCCCTTCCTCACGTTCATCTTCTACCCATTTCTTTTGTTCAACTTCATATGCCCCTCTCCATCAATCTAGCAGGGAACTCAATAGAGAGAGTAGCCAAGAAGAATCTAAGGATATGGTATACAAATGCCGATAGTGTCTCCAACAAATTGAATGATCTGAGAAAAGAAGCCTGTGAGGTAGGAATGGATGTTATAATGGTGAATGAGAAAACTATCTGATATGATTATTGACATAGCATTTCTCAGTCTATCGATCAAATCTTCAGAGAAGTACAAAGTGTAATTGTGGAAATTTTAACATTGTTAAATGGGAGTAGAGCTTTCAGACAGAAATGTAAATATAGGCTACATGAGAGTCATTGGAGCAGGATGGGGATTGAACCAACCTCCTGGGTGACCCCAGACACGCACCTGAACCACGTACATATACGTGGTCTATATATATATATATATATATATATATATATATATATATATATATATATATGTCGTACCTAGTAGCCAGAACGCACTTTTCAGCCTACTATGCAAGGCCCGATTTGTCTATTAAGCCAAGTTTTCCTGAATTAATATATTTTCTCTATTTTTTTTCTTATGAAATGATAAAGATACCCATTTCATTATGTATGAGGTCAATTGTTTTTCATTGGAGATAAAATTAAAATAGATATATGACCGAACCTAACCAACCCTACCTAACCTAACCTAACCTATCTTTATAGGTTAGGTTAGGTTAGGTAGCCGAAAAAGTTAGGTTAGGTTAGGTTAGGTAGGTTAGGCAGTCGAAAAACAATTAATTCATGAAAACTTGGCTTATTGAGCAAATCGGGCCTTGCACAGTAGGCTGAGAAGTGAGTTCTGGCTACTAGGTACGACATATATATATATATATATATATATATATATATATATATATATATATATATATAAATATATATATAATATATATATATATATGTGTGTGTGTATATCACGAAAATAAACACGTGATTAAGAATGTGACAATGTCAGACCATGGAGGAAAATGAAACAGGAATTTCCAGGAATTGAAGGAAATTCCTGTTTCATTTTCCTCCATGGTCTGACATTGTCATATATATATATATATATATATATATATATATATATATATATATATATATATATATATATATATATATATATATATATATATATATATATATATATATATATATATATATATATATTTGTCATACCTAGTAGCCAGAACGCAGTTCTTGGCCTACTATGCAAGGCCTGATTTGCGTAATAAGCCAAGTTTTCCAGAATTTCATTATTTTTCTAATTTTTTTTATGAAATGATAAAGCTATTCATTTCATTATGTATGAGCTAATTTTTTTGTAAATTTTAGTTAAAATTAATGTAGATATATGACCGAACCTAACCAACCTTACCTAACCTAACCTAAACTAACACAACTTAGTCAATAATTTATGTTCCTAATATAATATAATAATAACAATTCAAATAAACTAATTGGAAACAATTTATGGAAAATAGAGAAAATCACACGGCCTATTAGGCAAATCAGGCCTTGCATAGTAGGCCGAGAACGACGTTCTGGCTACTAGGTACAATATATATATATATATATATATATATATATATATATATATATATATATATATATATGTCGTACCTAGTAGCCAGAACTCACTTCTCAGCCTACTATTCAAGGCCCGATTTGCCTAATGAGCCAAGTTTTCCTGAATTAATATATTTACTCTAATTTTTTTCTTATGAAATGATAAAGCTACCCTTTTCACTATGTATGAGGTCAATTTTTTTTATTGGAGTTAAAATTAACGTAGATATATGACCGAACCTAACCAACCCTACCTAACCTAACCTAACCTATATATATAGGTAAGGTTAGGTTAGGTAGCCAAAAAAAGCTAGGTTAGGTTAGGTTAGGTAGGTTAGGTAGACGAAAAAACATTAATTCATGAAAACTTGGCTTATTAGGCAAATCGGGCCTTGCATAGTAGGCTGAGAAGTGAGTTCTGGCTACTAGGTACGACATATATATATATATATATATATATAATATAATATAATATAATATAATGTACGTATATAAACTGTATACGTAGAACCACGTACACAGATTATTGTCGGAGTCTCCGTGGTGTAGTGTTAAGACACTCGCTTGGCGTTCCGCGAGCGCTTTGTCCTGGGTTCGTATCCTGGCCGGGGAGGATTTACTGGGTGCAAATCCTTAACTGTAGCCTCTGTTTAACTCCACGGTAAAATGTGTACTTGGTTGTAAAAACAATTCTTCGTGGGGGATCGTATTCCGTGGAACATAGGATTAAGGACTTGCCCGAAACGCTACGCGTACTAGTGGCTCTACAAGAATGTAAGATCTCTTGTATATATATAAATAAAAAACGTGTAGAGAACTTGTCACCTCCACGCGAGTAGCAAATTGAAGGTCTGGGTGATAACATCTCGTGTCAGTTAAGTTGTATGATTGTGTACTTAGCTTAAGTGTGTTTAACAGATCTGGCATTCTAATATTAATTATCATACATTTATAAGTCCATCAGAGTTTATATTATTGCTTGTGATCAAAAAGCCCATACTGAAATAATTGATGCCAGAGATAATATATAGATAATATTATATGTGTTGATTTTATATCTTGTTTCTATGTTCCTCCCTCAAGATATCACTGGTGCCAGTTTAAAATTACCTCACAAGGATGTTGGGATCATACTCTAGATAACTTAAAAATGTGATAGCTCTAGATATTAGTTATTCCAGGGTCAGGCACGAGCCAAAATCTAACCAGGGAGTGTAACAACATGGTAAGGGGGTGGGGGGGGGGGGGGGGTTGCAGTTGTGTACCCAACTAGACAATGGGCAATAACTTCCCACTGAGTAGGAACAACATTTATAATCTTGGGAAATGTAAATTTTGGATATAGATTGGGAGGCCAGAAAGTCGTGCTGACGTCCAAGTACATGCAGAACAAGGCTGGTAAACAGTTGTAGTGAATTTCCTAACATACTATGTTAGAGGAAGTGTTGTCTTCCTGACCTGTCTAGACTCCACACTAAATGCTAGGTGTGTCACCTACACTAACCTGGCACTACCGGACAAGTCGACCTGTACTGACCTGCTGTGTCCCCCTGGCAGGCTGACCTGTTGTCCCCCTGGCAGGCTGACCTGTTGTCCCCCTGGCAGGCTGACCTGTTGTCCCCCTGGCAGGCTGACCTGTACTGACCTACTGTGTCCACCCCCTGCAGGCCGACCTGTACTGGCTGACAGTGGGCGGGGTGACAGCCATCAACATCACTCTGGTGGAGTTTAACCTGACGGAGGTGGAGGACACGGGCGTGAGGTTTGCCGTGTCTACGGAGCGTGGGACGAACGTGTCCAGCGGTGTGCCCTGGGACACTTACTCTGCCGTGTCCAGCGGGATGTCCTGGGACATTTACTCTGCCGTGTCCAGCGGGATGTCCTGGGACACTTACTCTGCCGTGTCCAGCGGGATGTCCTGGGACAGGTGTTCCACCCCCAGGGCCTACACCACCGCCCACCGCCCGCCCACCCTCACATCCCCCGTAGATGTGTAAATTTAAAAACTTCTAATTATTAGTAATATTTATAACTGGTTTACAGTGTCAACAATTTGGTTTGATAACGTTATGACATAGTGATGGTTCTCGTGTATGCGGTATACCTGTTCATTAGCAATAGAGAGAGAGGGAAGTGAAGGGTCTGTGGGAATGTTGACAGGTCGGAGACGACAGCCAGAGTCCAGTGGACGCTGGAGTGTGATGACTGGGCCGGGGTGGTGGAGGCCCTCGAAGTCACCTATTGTCTCGGTCACCACAACCTCTCCCAAGACTGTCACGGTGAGTCCACCACATAATAATTCCCCTTTTTCTAGTGATTAGAACTCTGTATTGAGGTCTTTCCCTAGATCGAAATACTGATCTTCACCCAGGATCAACCCCACAACAGTTCCCTAACTCCCGGGTACCTGCTTACTACTGCTAGGCGAACAAAGGTGAAAGTAACACGCACAACCATTTCTGTCCAGCCCAGGGAACGAACCCTAGATTCCGGACTATGAGTGCTTAATGTAGAGCACTGGGCAGTGATGGCCGGGGTCCAAGAGTGTCGCGAACTACACCATTATGTAACACCTTGCTGTTAATATTATTTTGCAAAATTTTTTAATTTGCAAAACTTTAGTGTCAACTTTAAACTACTCTGATGAAAATATTATTAGCTGCAACTATTAATTAGTTCCTCAGCCCTATATGTTAACCTGGGAGAGCCAGTCGGAGCCGGTCGGCTGAGCGGACAGCACACTGGACTTGTGATCCTGTGGTCCCGGGTTCGATCCCGGGCGCCGGCGAGAAACTATGGGCAGAGGTTCTTTCACCCTATGCCCCTGTTACCTAGCAGTAAAATAGGTACCTGGGTGTTACTCAGCTGTCACGGGCTGCTTCCTGGGGGTGGAGGCCTGGTCGAGGATCGGGCCGCGGGGACACTAAAGCCCCGAAATCATCTCAAGATAACCTCCCTAGATATCTAGAACAGGCATCGTGGAGGAAAACAGGGCAAGTAAAACAACAATAAAAAACTAAATTTATTTCCATAAAACAATGAACTAAGAGTAGGTGAGTCTGGCTGTAATGAAAGGATAACATAAGGACTGACAAACAAGTCTAAAACTAACAACAAACAGGCATGAAACAGCCCGTAACTATATTTAAGTTTTCAAAATACCAACATACATACTTTTAACAGAGGATGATATATGCACTGAAAAACAAAAAATTAATATTTCCATGCAGCCTCAACACTCGCAAATCTAAATATCTAATATCTATTGACTATAAAAGCCTATTCTGTAATGGCTCTGGTGGCGCCAGGGTCACCACTTTCTCCATATGTTGTTGTTGTTTAAGATTTAGCTACTCAGAACGAAATGTCCATGTAGCACGAGCTATGGTGAGCCCGTAATTGAGTTCGGTTCTTCGCGATAACCTTGTTACTCTGATATTTGGAATGTTTTAAATGGAGGTGGGGTTTCCTCCTTTTTCCGTTTCTTTTTCGCTTCTGTTTTAGTCGTGTTTTAATAACATTATCTTGGTGGTGGATGTAGGTGCAGAATGTTCACTAGTGAGCCATTCTTTAAGGCTTTTCTAATCATTGTAGTGGCTGTGCATCTAATGCAGATGCTGTTAGAAAAGCTGAGTCTATGTGCGGGTCTGTGTGATGTTTCAGGCGAGTCAGCATGGGAGAGTGAGGTGTGGTCGGGTGTGGTGGAGGTGAGGCAGCTGGCAGCGGCGTCACAGTACACGGTGTGGCTCAGAGTCTCCTTCCGCTCAGGGCTCTCCCAGTGGTCCAGTCCTCAGCACTTTATAACCGACTCTGGAAGCCGTGAGTATTCCATCATAACTGTGAAAGTACCCGATTTTTCCTCCATCATCCATACACACACTTCCTGCCTCCTCCATCATCCATACACACTCTTCCTGCATCCTCCTTCATGCATACCTACTCGTCCCGCCTCCTCCATCACCTATACCCACTCTTCCAGCATCCTCCTTCATGCATACCCACTCGTCCCGCCTCCTCCATCACCTATACCCACTCTTCCAGCATCCTCCTTCATGCATACCTACTCATCCCGCCTCCTCCATCACCTATACCCACTCTTCCTGCATCCTCCTTCATGCATACCTACTCATCCCGCCTCCTCCATCACCTATACCCACTCTTCCAGCATCCTCCTTCATGCATACCTACTCATCCCGCCTCCTCCATCACCTATACCCACTCTTCCTGCATCCTCCTTCATGCATACCTACTCGTCCCGCCTCCTCCATCACCTATACCCACTCTTCCAGCATCCTCCTTCATGCATACCTACTCGTCCCGCCTCCTCCATCACCTATACCCACTCTTCCAGCATCCTCCTTCATTCATACCCACTCGTCCCGCCTCCTCCATCACCTATACCCACTCTTCCTGCATCCTCCTTCATTCATACCCACTCGTCCCGCCTCCTCCATCACCTATACCCACTCTTCCAGCATCCTCCTTCATGCATACCAGTAGTAGTGGGATGTACAGCTTAGCGAATAATTTTGGTTTTTAGCCCAGGAAAATAGACAGCATAGCAAATTATTGTTTTTTTCGGCCAATTATTCGCTAAGCCGTCAGGGTTTCCAGTACAAAATTATCAGTTTCATTCCTCGCCAAATCGCCAGGGTTTTCATGGAAATATTTCAGAGATCATTTTCTGAGAATATGTTTATAGAAGTTTTATTAAGGAAAATAGACCCCTTAGCAGTAACTTTTGGTTTTGTCTCCATTTACTTCTGTCACCTGTTTTAAGACCGAATTTGTTCAAAGCCCAGTTTAAGACCGTAACTTTAGTTAAGAAAATGATGTAAAGATGATGTACTTGACTATTTTTTAAAGTTGAATGAAGCATAATGGTAGTTAAGAAAGTGTTGAAAGAAGTTATGCTTGACTATTTTCGGTTGAGAGAAGTGTTATTTTAGTTAAGAAATGATGAAAGTGATTATTTTCAGTTGACTGATGAATAATTTTAGTTAAGAAACGACAAGAAAAGAATGTCTTGGTAAATGTGTTACTGTATAAAGTGCAGATTTGTTTAAGAACACTGCTGGTAAGAAATTATAGGTTGTTAAGCAGAAATACTTTAATATAGTTTTTGAAAATAAACTCTGTGACTAAATATATTGTAATAAAATATTTGAAACTTAAAGAAATTTAAAAAGAAATGTAACTTAAAGAAATTGTTAAGGGGAATTTAAATTCCCCTTAACAAATTTAATTTGTTAAGGGGAACAGTAATGCGGATGATAATATTTGACAAAGAACTAGTTACTTAATGATAGAAACAATTGTACATTTGATTTTAAAGAACATTTAAGAGAGTTTTTTTAGTTTAGTTCATTTATTATGCACCCCATACCCATCTTGTGGGCGGTAGTGGGAAGTGTTACAGAGGCACATAATGGGCTCAGGGACTGAACGCCACAATTCATTTAGCTAAGCAAGTTACAATCTTGATGAGCTAGTTACAAAATTCAATATAAGTCATCACATCAACAATGGGTTCGAGATCGACCTCAAGTACAGGTTCTAAACTAAGCAACTGACATATGTGGAGAGCTAGTGTCACAATTTATATGTTTGTCCTGCACACCGCCCCCCATCCAGTGGGCAGCGGTGGATAGGTTACAATCACTCAGTTACGACCTACAGTTAGCAAACTGGGGATATTTGGCTAAAATTTCTGGTAGCAGATCATTTTGAATTAAATATTTACACATTGTTGGTACATTGGTTATAGAATTGTCTTTAAATTCACATATCTTTTCGCACTCCATCACATAGTGACGGAGGGTGTGAAAATAATTTTCTTGACACAGTTTACATTTGGTCAGGTCTACATCAGCAGATAATTTAAGAGAATGGGACGAACTCAGTGAACATGCGGGGTATATCTTGAGGTTATCTTGAGATGATTTCGGGGCTTTTTTTTTTAGTGTCCCCGCGGCCCGGTCCTCGACCAGGCCTCCACCCCCAGGAAGCAGCCCGTGACAGCTGACTAACACCCAGGTACCTATTTTACTGCTAGGTAACAGGGGCATAGGGTGAAAGAAACTCTGCCCATTGTTTCTCGCCGGCGCCTGGGATCGAACCCAGGACCACAGGATCACAAGTCCCGCGTGCTGTCCGCTCGGCCGACCGGCTCCCCCGTGTATATGGAAACACAAAAAAAATAATTTACTGAGTATACTAAGGATGAACAATGAACTTGTGAAGAACATTCTAAAAACATTATGAGAACATGACAAAGAACACAGAGAACACGAGGGGAATTTGTAGAGAACATGAAAGAAAATGAGATGAACACAATGAATATTGCGAAGGAATATGAACTGAACTTGCAGAAAACATGCTGTGAACATTTTGCAGTACATGGAGAGAACATATAAATATGGAATGACTATGACACGAGTATAATTATGGAATGACTATGAGGGGAGGGGGAGCTGGGGGTATGGGGGAGATAAGTGAGCAGAGGGGTGTGGGGGTGGGGGAGATAAGGTGTGTTATGACCGTGTGATAATTAATGGGTGAGGGATTGTTTACGCAGATAAGTAAACACGAGTATTGAAGGAGAGGTTATGTGTACTGTGATAGGCTTGAGTGAGTCTGATGTTCTGGCTCAGGACAAGAATTGGCGCAACTAAGGCGGAGGACAAGAATTGGCGCAACTAAGGCGGAGGACAAGAATTTTCGCAACTAAGGTGGAGGACAAGAATTTTCGCAACTAAGGCGGAGGACAAGAATTTTCGCAACTAAGGTGGAGGACAAGAATTTTCGCAACTAAGGTGGAGGACAAGAATTGGCGCAACTAAGGTGGAGGACAAGAATTGGCGCAACTAAGGCGGAGGACAAGAATTGGCGCAACTAAGGCGGAGGACAAGAATTGGCGCAACTAAGGCGGAGGACAAGAATTGGCGCTTGATAACTATCTTGATCTCATTTACTTCGTCCAAAATACAGCTGTTTTAAATTTGAGGGGAATTGATCTGTTAATAATAGAGTTGTACGAATTAACTAGAGTGGAGGACAGGAGCTGAATCTTGGTATTGGCTTTTATTTATTTTACTACATCCAAAATACAGTGGTTTTAAATTTCAGAATTGGATAGGTACTAACGAAGTTACATGAGTAAAGTAAGGCGGGGGACAAGAGCTGGAGCTCGATTACAGCTTTGATCTAATTTACTAAGTCTGAAATACAGCGGTTTTAAATTTGAGAGGATTTGGACTGATACTAACGAAGTTGTACTAATGAAGTAAGGCATTTTGCTAAAAATTGATAACTGCCTTGAGCTTATTTACTGCGTCGGAAATACAGTGGGTTTAAATTTCAGGGTAATTGGACTGATAGTAGCAAAGTTGTGCAAAGGAAGTAAGGTGGGGGACAGGAGCCCGAGCTCGGTAACTGCTTTTATCTTATTTACTACATCAGAAATACAGCAGTTTTAAATTTCAGGGAAATAGATCGGTTATTAACAAAGATACATGAGGACAATATGGCGGGGACAAGAGCTGGAGCTCGGTAACTTTATGTTCTTTTCTTAATACATCTTAAATATGACTGATTTAAATTAAGCAAAAATTTGGTTACTAGTAGCGAAACTTCACTTATAAATGTATAGAGGCGGGTCCAAGAACTAACTTCTAAATACTGAGAATTACTTTTCGAATTGGAATCTTAAGTCGGTAGAGTTTATTTTCTTTATAAGAACTCTTTTTAAGACCGCAGGTGTAAGTAAAACTCTGAAAATAAATAGAGCTGGGTTCAAGAATTAACATTGAATGAAGTTTTTAAAATATCTGTTTAAGTCAGTCGAGTTTATTTTTATTGATAAGAACTGTTTAAAGCGGCAGCGAGGATTAAAACTCTGAAAATTTTTGGTCTTAAACGGGTGACACAGAAGTTAATGGACACACAACCAAAAGTTACTGCTAAGGGGTCTGTTTTCCTTAATAAAACTTCTATGAACATATTCTCAGAAAATGGTCTGTGAAATATTTCCCTGAAAACCCTGGCGATTTAGCGAGGAATGAAACTCTTGACAATTTTTTTTCCCTGGAAACCCTGACGGCTTAGCGAGTAATTGGCCGAAAAAAAATTACTCGCTAAGCTGTACATCCCACTACTCATACCCACTCGTCCTGCCACCTCCATCATGCATACCCACTCTTCCTGCCTCCTCAAAAATAATGTTTATTACCCCAAAACGAAATGTACACATCTTGCCTTAAGAGCAAACTAACCCATTCCCATCCTTCCTGTCAGCATCCATACTACTGTATACGCCTGCAATTTCCTGTATGTGTTAGAATAGCGGAAATTGCAGAAAGTCTTTTAGCCCATACGAGGCAGCTCCTATTTATATCCACCCAAACTCATTCATATATGTAAGCTACACTTGAAATATTGTAGCGACCCCTAGTGTATTATCTTGCATAACTAGCAGCAACACAGTATGAGGAACACTGCCCATCAACAATACAACATAGCAACATCGCTGATGAAGGAACACAATATAAACATGATGGTTAAGAACCACATAACTACAAAACCAATACCACACCACACCAGCCAGCGGCACCACCCCGTTACACCACCACCCCAACAGCACACTAGCCAGCAGCACCACCTCTTACACCACCACAACAACCTACAGCACCACCACAACACCACACCAGCCAGCAGCACGACCCCTTACACCACCACACCAGCCTGCAGCACCACCCCTTACACCACCACAACAACCTACAGCACCACCACCAACTAACCCCCCCGTGTATGGCCGTCCACAGTGTCGTGGTGGATGGTGGTAGTGGTGGTGGCGGGCTGCGTCATCACCTCACTACTGCTCCTAGTCTTCATAACCGTCGCCACAAGGTCGGTGTCTACAATATACTTACATTATTATACATAATAGTATTTATTATTATCACTTCACCTATGACTCGCCTTCTTGGTTAATACGTCGCGTTTTTTTACGTCTTCGACCACTCCGTTAAAAATGCGATGCGTTAGTAAAGATTAAGGCACCGTAATATTGACGTTTTCTATGAATCTGCTTCGATAGGTTATGTGGGTTGCATAGGTTTATAAGCTTGTGGTTCGGAAAACGGTTAAATTATTGACGTTTGTGGTTTTGCAAAAACAGCTGCAGTTTTTACGGAGTGGAAATTACATGTGAGAACGGGCAGCTCTGGGCACGACACCACTGAAAGGTAAATGGATACACTAATCTCTTATTTGTCACTCCGTCAAAAATGCAACTGTTTAGCCTGACCAGAAACATACGAACCCCACTACCCTATCTAGACCTATGCACAGAAAGGTTGGAAATATGTGAATGTTACCCCCCCCCCCCATTTTCTAAAAAGGCAGAAAGAGACCTCTGCAGAACACCCCCGTGGGATCAACTTGACCTCGCATACCAGCAGACTCGTGGAGAGCCTCCTCAGGCAGGGAGATCACTCACGCTCGTCGTAAACAATCTAGTTAAATCAGCGCAAGATGGTTTTGTTACAAATAGATCCTGCCCTACACACCTGCTCACATTTTTGAAAACGATAACCGACTATTCAGACAAAGGACTTGCAGTAGATGTAGTCTGCATGAACTTTTTGTGACGCATATGTGATATGGTACCGCATGAAGGACTGGCAGGGAAATTACAGGCACATGGAATAAATAGTAGAATACCATTGGCTAAAACAAAGAAGCGAAGGGTCGACCTTAAAATAAATAAATCCGACTGGAGAAATGTGGTAATTCGGGTACAGTAAGGAACCAGGTAAGATCAAGGCAAATGGGGGGGACCTTCGACGAGCCGCCGGCTTCCTGTCTTCGTCGAGGCCTCTAGGGTTAGTGACCCTCAGATAAATCAGATTCTATTTTGGGGTCAACCCTTTTTACCGCATACATCAATGACATGAGAACGTTACACACCACATCAACAAGTTCGCAGATAACACCAAGATCTATGGGAAAGTGGGAAGTGAGAATGATATTGACGCCTCGCCAAGATATCTACATCAACTCCACAAATGGTCAGAAGACTGGCAAATGCTTTCCAATATGGACAAATGCAAGTCCTTGCATGTGGAACATAACAATGTGCATCACAAGTACCAAATTAACACCATTACCTTATAATAGATGGATGAAGAAAAGGACCTTGGAGTCAGAATCCATCATTCGCTGAA